>NC_135085.1:19801428-20121785 GCF_051107435.1 Chaetodon auriga
TGTATTGGGAGTCCAGGGAGTCCAAAAAAAGTTGGATTTCAAATGTAAATATCGGTTTGCCCACAGTGTGACAGCAGGCAGTGTGAAGAGGCATAAACTGTTTTTTATTTTTCCTTCCTCTGTATGTATGCGCATATTAGTGGGACCTTCCATCCAGATAAGCAGAACACTGTAATCAAATGGAGACGACCCAGAAGGAAAATGGCTGAAAAACAAGAAAGCTCTTTGGTTTGAGGAGGGTCTTGTTTCCTAGACAAGAGAGAGAAGGTAACAGAATCTCTATGTGAGTGAAGTCATGGGGTCTCCTATGGGAGGGCATTGATCGGAGGTGAAGCACTGAGGAGAAAGGGAGCACCTATCAGATTCTGCTCACTCACACACACACACACACACACACACACACACACACACACACACACACACACAAACCCAAGTTTACTCATAAAAACTGTTTACGCACACTCCCTTATTGGCATTCAAGTCCACAAACTTTCCCTCCTACTCAACACCACACACGCACACACACACACACACACACACACACACACACACACACACACACACACACACACACACACACACACACACACAGCACCGGAGCTAGACACCGATATTCGTCAGTGTTACGCTAATCAGACAAAATATCAATTCATTAGACCCCCACTCTCAAACGGACATCTTTTGCCGGGCTACGTTTTCACAAACACGCCTAACACCACGAAATCAGTGACCTTTTGGAACAATTCTTGATTATTGTCTATCTGGAAACGGAAACAGTCCCGCAAAACAATAGCAAATGGTTTGGCCGAAGCAGCAGAGCCATTAACACCGCCATGATTGTTTGTCTCTGAATCTGACTTGCCCCTCTTTGCTTAATCATGACAAACGATATGACACTTGCTCGCCGAACACGGGTCGCCTCTATTGTTTGAGTTTGCTCGAAGCTGCTTGTTGCTAGGTAACCACCATTTATCAAGCCCCTCTTCTACTTTTTATTGTACTTTTACTTTTATTGCACATCTTAAGTTGCTGCATCCTACATTTGCTACAAGGCCTATTACACATTAGGAACACTGTCTTCTGTAGTGACTGTGACACATGCCAGATACAGATTCATACCTCAGGCTATGGTGCTGTGACACATCAATACTTAATCTTATATTATACTTGTCTTAGATGATACTCCGCATGAATGTTTTCATGTCTGCTTGTACGCCTGGCTCCATGCATATGTGTGTGTGTGTGTGTGTGTGTATGTGTGTGTGTGTGTGTGTGTGTGTGGCGCAGAGTTTAATCTCTCACGTGAAACAGAGAGCAGGCAGTTTTTTATCTCGGCTCTGCTGTAGAAAATATTATTGTTTTTGCAGAACACTGCGAGGATCTGAGTTTATCAGTTTTCTAGTATTTATATTGATACACCCAGAGATGCTCCGGCAGGTAAGATATATGGCAGAATGAAGCATGGCCTTGTCCACAGTGAGAAGGTACTGAACACTATTTGTGATGAGATGGGGACCGGGCCAAGGTGACCCCTCAGTAATATATGGGCTGCGGCTGCCAAGGCCTCCCAGGAAGGTATTTGTCATCAGTGTCCCCCAAGTGTAAGGTTACCAGCAAATCAGGTTATCAGTCTACTGTTTTTGGCAGGAATGGCACAAAAACACAGATTATCTTTTCAATATAGCTCAGTGTTGCAGACATACACACACACACACACACACACACACACACACACACACACACACACACACACACACACACAGCCTGTGTAAGAACACTCTTTCCTGATGTATATGCATTCCTTAACCCCCAACCTTCAACATTACATGCTAACCTTAACCTTCTACCTTAACCCCTGAGCTAATTCTATTTCCAACCACAGCACTGTACGGAGTGTAATCCTTTACAGACAATGATAGTGGCAGTGATCTGTTTGTGTTCATCTGCTGCATCTGAGAACGCTTTCAGCATTCCCCTCTTAATGTGCCATCTACAATGACAAGATTTAAAAAACAAAAACAAAAACGACATTAAACAAAGGTCAAAACTGGTCAGTGGAAATAAACTGTGCGCTTCAGTTGAGCATTGATTTACAGACTGCCAAAACTTCAGAATTTTTGAGGAATTGACAGAATATTGCAAACCCCCTCTATTAAATCCTACTTAATACATCATTATTGGCCTTCCTGGGAGCCACTGATCATTGGTATGCCGAGTTTATCTCTCCCGATAGCCTGCAGCGCACAGCCACAGCGGATAATCACACCAAGACAGAGTTGTGCTCTCATAGCTCTGAATATGTAAAATGTTTATTGAATAATGAATACGTCTGCCAGCGAGCATGTCTGCCCCGCACCACCTTGTTGCTATAAAAGTGAGGCTGCCACTCCAAAGAGCGTGAACCCTCCTGCACATCAGCGGCAGAGCGTGTAGGCGGGCGCGGGGGTGACAAATGTGCAGCATTACGTGAGAAGAGGGAGGAAGCTGCACAACATGTCAGGATACAGATGCTTGCATCTCCCTCATTGCCTCTAGTGATGTATTTCAACCCACAGGTTTAATTGTGTTTGCCTTGCAAATATCTATCTCTTTGCTCGCCTCAGTGGCAGCAGAGCAGGGGTTAATGCAGGGGTCAGGTGCTCCTACAGTCAATGCTGTATGGAGCTACTCAGGGTTGTGCAACTATTAAGTTACATATGTAGTGTATAGGTATCCCATACGCCCAGCCTGAGTTCATTACTGCATGCTTCTATCATCTTTATATACCCGAGAGCAGGGCAGAGTAGTTTTAGCTAATAATGCTTTATCCTATGAATGTGATGTATGAAGAATCCTTAAAGAATTACGATCAATGTTAAAGAATAAAAGCCCGAGATTTAGATGAGAAGTTTGATGCCACTCTAATGTGCATTAAAGATGACAGGAAGTGATTATCTTAGCTTAGCTTAAAGACTGGAAGCAGGCAGAAACAGCTAGCCCAGACCACAATTATTTCTGCTTGTGTATGGATCAGCACAAGAGATATAATCTGCTAATCACTGAGCTTTAGCGTGTTGGTGGGCATATTCGTTAACTTTGGACCAGAGCCTGGGTAACTGCTTTTTTATGCTACAGTAAGCTAATCACCTCTGCTCTGCTCCAGCTCCATAGCCTACTTAATACACTTAAGTGGTATAAATGTTCTCATGTGAGTGTATTTCCCAAAATGTCAAACTATTCCTTTAATATCTCTGTGAAAAACTTTAAGTGTCTTTCAGATGTCAGAGCAGTTCTGAAGCAGATCGCAACTGCTGCCGGTGCCGTCTGAAGATGTTTCATCGCTTTGTAGTGTCCACTCTGGCCTTGTGAAGCCCTTTGAAAAAAAAAAAAAAATGCACTGTGCCTTTTCACATCTAAAATTAACCAAAGCCAAACCTTGATCTTTGTCTCGTCACCACAACCAACAACAAAGCAGCTAAAGCACCCAGACACTGCGGCCAGTCTGCTGAGTGATGAAGACAGAAAGTCTACCACGGCCTTTGTCTCTCCAGGGATGTAAGCTGTGGCAACCTAAGTAAGGAAATAAGCCCTTTTGCAAGCCAGAGCTGACCCGCAGCCAGCTAGGTGACAGAACTAAATAAAGACAAAAGCTGTCAAGAGGCTTTGTAATGAGCAGCTGACCATACAATCGACAGACGGTTTGGTGTGCCAGGCTGTCTGAGCAGGTCATGAGCTGGACAGGCATCTGTGTCTTTGTGTGTGTTTGTGATTCTCTTAAGGTCCTGCCCTGGGAGTGCATGTCCATCTTTTGTTGTTGTTGTTTGTGCATGGCAGTCAGGTACGGTCTCCCTCACTGCTTGTATTTTAAAATGAAGGACGAGAAGCAGGTCAGCAGGCACGAGTGGGAGGTGTTTGCCTTGAAAAGTAGTAGACCTTTAATTAAGTATATTTAAAACATAAAGCGGTTGCTGAATAAAACCCCTGTTAAGCAGAGCAAAATAAGCGTATAAAAAGGCAGTTGTTTTATTGCTGTAGACACCTGACCTCTCTGCTTTCAGTGCATAACATTACAGGCAAACGTTTCTCAACATGCTTGTTTAAAGCATTATCCAAAGGTAGTAAAAGTCGCACTGTTTTTGGAGCCAACAAATTCAACTGCAACTGACTAGCTGGTTCACCACACAGCAGCAAACCAGACAGACCAAAGATAGGAGGAGTAATATCATCCAGAAAGTGGGACACAGCTCTGGAGTAATGGAATATGTCTAAGAGGCTTGGGGAGATCCTATTAAACACGGCTTCATGACACCTGCTCCTCTCGGCTCCGACCAGGAAAAGACTGGCTCTGCATCTTTGTCACACAAGACTGGACCGTTTGCGTTGGCGTGGCCGTCCCTCAGATGAAGGGCGGCTCGAGGAGCGCCCTGCATGAGGAGAGGGGAGCCGGAGCCAGTGTTTCATAAGGAGCGCTGGTCTGCACTTTTGTGATCTTACATCAGAGCCTTTCTGTCTCTGTCTGCGTATGATGAAATTGAAAAACTCCATGGGGTAATGTAAAGCCCTTTGGAAATGGTTCTTTATGGAACTGAGCTGAAATGGCTGTATGTTGGAAAAAAAAAAAAAACCTTTGGAATACATGAAAATGTGCAAAAAGCTGCAATAAAAAAAGCCTGAAGAACAGCCCTTGTGTGACCTTTATTGTGATTTGTCTTTTGCTGTGAAGAAAGTGAACTTTTCTTCTTTGGGTCCTTGTCGTTCCACCAACTTTCCCGACTCAAAAAAGAAAAAAAAAAAACCCTTGTACATTTGAAACTGCTTGGACAATAAAGCATGACTTTCTGGGCTGTGAATTAACATCAAGGTGCTTGTAGAAGCATTTGTTGGACTGAGGAAAACAGCTTAGTTAATATTGGCAAAAACCTCATCTATCCAGCTGCAGCAGTACTGGCCGGCATTTGCAGAGTTATTGCCTGCACAGTGACCGTTTTTCTGCTTGATATTTCGGTATTCCTTTCGCCATATTTGAATCTCGATTAGCTAACCCCCTTCCCACGGGGCATGAGCATGAGCTTTGCACACACATTCACAACAACCTCTGTTTACTCCACAAACACCATTACGAAAATTGTCTTGCAGGAGGCAACGCATGAGATGGCGGGGCATGCAGACGCTGGAATCAGTACTGTATGTGAATGGCCTACCGCGTGATTAAGGGTGGGATGAAGTGACTCGGAACAAATAGGATGGCGGGCTCAATGTCATCAATGTCTGCCGTAATTGAGCCAACGACATATTGATCTTTGGGTTAATGAAGACAAAGCACACAAGAGATAGGGTGTTTAAATCCACCATGGTTAATTCCTCTGAATCCTAGCGTGAATCTTAATACATTCACTGCGCATGAGTGAGTATTATGAGAGATAGACACTTTTGTCTGAGGTGGAATACTAGAAACGACAACCGGCTGTCACGTGTTGATTATGACTTCTGCCCCATGCTGTTCATGCCTAACGCTCGATGCACATTAGGTCCTATTTTCACAGTTTTGGCTTTCTATCAGTCGTAATAACAAAAGTAAATAAGAAAGCAACAGGTTGAACAGCTAAGACGGATCATCTAAACCACTTTAGACCTAATGCAGTGAAGTATTTAAGTCAAAAATCTGAATTGTGACATCAGATTCTTACAATGGACAGTTTGAGTGTTAACTTTAGCATTTGCCTTTGATTTCATTTCCAAATAAGCAAAACCAGTATGATCATCTAACTGCTTGTGTTGTGATGGGTGGGTTTACTGGGTCTGCTCCATGTTTTCTTACTGTCAACAAATCCGAGGGAAAGACCAGAACCAGCGATGGGTTTGTCTGTCTCTCAATACAGTTTCCTGCTACTTACGCCGTTTGATCGTATTTAACTTTTAAAAAGACAGTTACGTCCTAAAACAGCTGGGCATTGTTTTGTTTTTTTTACTCAAACATTACTCAAACAGGAGCAAATAATACATTTGTTGGGGACTATTTTTAGCAGAGGATTAATTACAGGTAATTCAGCACAACCTTGTTATTCCCAATATGACTGATGGCAAAAAACTACAAAAAGAAACCCTTGTTGTAGTACAGAGGAATGGTAAAACATCGCCTTTGATGGCTCAGCCTTTACTAGAAAACACTTGCCTGAGCTGTACAGGAAAAGACAGAGTGCCTCCATTTCTACCGCACTTGCCTACATTTTAGCACATGGCTCCTGTCACTGGCTGAGAGCTGGCCGGTGAAGAAAGTGTCACAGAGAGTGGCCGTCCATGGAAGCTCCCAGCAGCAGGAGCGATGAGACAGAGATGAATCACGACGATGTCCATTCCTGCAGCTTTCAGCAGAGATCAGCCCACGACTTATTCCCCTCCTTGTGTGACTTCAGCAGGGGCACGACCTTCAAAGATCACAAATCTTGCAAGTGTCACCAGTCATTAACCAAAGCAATATGTCCTGAGTCCTCCCTCCGTGGCCCAGTCCACAGCAGTTCACAGACACCGGCCCCACAGCCACTGTCGAGATCCCTCATTCTGCATCCATCTTTTCGGTGTCTAGCAGCGGCTGTAAAATGCTGTGTAAACTGTGACCTTCATCACCATAAGGCAATACGAACCAGAAAAGTAGTCATTTGCGCTGTATAACTTGCATCCCTGTGATATTATTCCCTCCAATTTTATGCATCTGATAAAGATTTATATCAGCCTGAATTTGTTATCTCTGCAGCCACTAGACTTAATTTCCTCCGCACACTGCAGGAAAATTTAACCATCTTATTCAAATTTTCCACGTGATTATTTGTCAAACCACTTCTTGAGCTTCATGACCCCTCAGATATGAACAATCCTCTAAATACGTCTCATCAATAATTCATCGTAGATATTCCTAATCAATTCATCACGAAGCAGAGCAGAAGTCGGGCAGATGTAAGCCGGCGCATACCGCGCATGCATTACAATAAAAAGTCGGATTTCAACAATGTCAGTGCTCCTCGGTTTGGCTGAAGAAATTGCTTTCTTCCTCTTTTGTTCTTTTTAATGAACTGTTTTGGGAAAAGAGTGAAAGATAACAGAGAGCCAGGGTGAGAAAAAAAAGACTTATGTAATTCTATCATCAATATTTGTGTCTTTGAAGGATCCTAACGTGGAAAGTGAAGCCGGCCTATGCCTTCTCCGACTGAATTTTGAAGCTAAAGGAATTTCACAGCAAATTTCACCTGACCCCGCCCCCCTACACACACGCTGACGCACACACACCTCACTAGAGCTTTATTTCTAAAATCCAGAGACAGTTTTTGTGAGTATTGATTCGCCTCCGCCCACCTGGTGAAAGCAAAGACACGTATGTTGAGAGCCATGTCTAATCAGGGGAACGTTTACTGAGGGTTAGATTAGGATGAGAGGGGAGCGAGGTCGACATGTTGGATGCACTTCACTGAGCTGAGCCGTGGGTAGACTCAGTTAGCCACAGATAAACAGCCTACACACACTGCACAATAAGACTGATTAAAACAGTAGCAGAGGGAAAGAGGTGTTCATATCAAGACGGGCATTTTTTTAGCATTTAAACGGCTGCCTGCAGCTCTGATGAGGTCAGAAAATACAGCAACCTGAAGCTAATCAACATGCTGTACCTGCCCAATAGAACTGTCTAGAAACCAAACTACTGTTGCTCCTTTCATTATGCCGTTATCACATTACCAGGCTATGTGTTTGTGGGCTTTATAGAGTGTTTAAACAACCCCGCCTGCATCATTTTGTGCTCACTAAGGCTGGGTATCTGAACTCAAACGCTGCCGGGACAGCGTGCATCAAAAACTGTCCCAACAGTGAGCAGATTCTCAGGGTGTTTTCAGATCAGATGTGAGACAAATGTTTGCCTCACTTTACTCGCATTAATTTGACTGCCGGCCTGTTTGTGCAGTCTGTGTTTATTTGCCACAATCAGCCCATTTACCAGCTGTACAGGTTGTTAGCTACAGCAGAGAGCAACGTACGCGCTCACTCTCTATGTGCCGTCCCTTTGTGTGCACATGTGACAGGCTCGGCTGAAAACCTGAAACTGACCAATAATTGGTTGTTTTCCTCCGGATCCCTTCTTTTTGTCCTCCTGTTTCTGCACATTCATGACGTGGAGGCGTACACCTTTGTGAGGACTTGAAACGCTTTCAGCTGGCACAAACGTGTCTGTGCCTCGGTTCGTGCCGCCCGAACAACAAATCTGCATCAGTTTGCGCCCGTTGACGTCTATCGAAATTAAGCCATATCTAAAATTTGCTTTGTGTTCAATCAGATATTTACTACTTTAAACCATAAATTTGCTGATTTTATTTAGCCAGTTTTTGTATGGGAGGTTTGTTTAAGACAACATTAAATACTGATGCATTTGAGATATTTATTTAATTTAAGCTTTTATGAAAATTTGGTATCTATACAGTATCACATGTACCTGATACCACAGTATCTAGAGGGATATGTAGGATAGTAGAACTGTCTCTTTTTATCATGCTTAAACTTTCATTATCTGATTTTTTGGCTATTTGGGAGCAGCACAATAAGCTGTAACCCAGTAGTGACATTCACTCAGAGTCTTTTACCAGTATTAAAATTTATCCAGCAGTTCATCTGCTAAACACTGCGTTCTCTGTGCTGGTTGTGGTCGGGCAGACAGCCGCCTGCTGCTGCCAGTGAGTATAAACTAAACCAAAACAACGTGCTGAGAGACATTAAAACGCTCCGCAGAGCCGGTGAGATCTTCAGAGTGACAATCACCTGTAGGTTTGTCCCTCTGAGTGACTCTTCTCAGGTTACAGGGTCATTTCTGTGATGTGATGTACAAATACTGATCAGAGCGGCTTCAGTGCTGGAATGAACCGCCATTAAGATTAGAATTTAACAATGTGGGTGCTTTTCAGAGCCGCTAAAAGCAGTTTTGTGAAGGTGCCTTTTACTCTTCTTTTTTCAAAACACTCCTCTCAAGCCACCACTTGAGGTGTTGTTGCTTTCACACTGCAACATTTCAGTGTGCCACAATAGGAAAAGAACTTTACCTCCTCTCATAAATGGACTGCTATACTTTATAGTCTGGAATCATATTATTCAGCCACATTATGAGTGGTAAAAGCTCAGAATTACAGTACATTCTTTTGTGAATTACACCTACTCTATAATTAATACCTGTAGCTGCCACAGTGACTCAATTGTAAGAGAATTACTTTTTTCCCCCAGTGGGGTTGGACAATTCCAACAAAGTGAAAGATTTATCTGTGTGTCATTACCTTGCTCCACTTCCCTCTGATCATGGGGAACTTTCTGAGCTTTTTGAGCCATGTGAGCAGAGTCATTTCCAGACCATTCTGACCGAACAGGATAGACAATTTTTCTCTCCCCTTAAGGCAGCTGTATTTCAACTGGCCAGTGTCATCCGACTGAGATGTGCTGAGCCTTTGTAGAAGACAAACCATAGGAGGGAAAGAAAAAGATGTATGATGAGAGTTAGACAGAGACAAAGCTGGAAAAGGGAGGCTGAGAGACAAAGAGACCAACACAGACTGTTATGTGCATGTGTCTAACAATGACAGCCGGAGCTCCTACGCAGTTTAAAAGTATCTTGGTTGTCAAAAGTCACACTGTTGTACTGATGTGAGATCAGTCAGGTCACCAGCTGGTTCCTCTCTGTGAGAGCTGGGTTTCATTTGACATGTTAGCGGTGACAATGGCATGACAGGTCTGTTTCCATGGGAACACATTTGTCACTTGTGTGGAGCATGGCCAAAGTGTTGGAGGCGAATCACCAATGAGGACTGTAGGACTGGAGGGAAAATTAATCACACTAATGATTCAAAGCGTGAGCTGCGGCAGAATGTGAAAATGGCTTCTACTCCTCTAGTTTCTCTATGCCCCCCCCACCCCGAAACTGAAATCTGGCCAGCTGCAACAGGGTTTTCTTTAGGTGGCTTTCTGCAGACATAATATTCCAAATAATTTGATGTGGATGCTGGAAGGGAAATAAAGCAGACAGGAGAGGGAATGCCAATGCTGTTGAGAGTTGTGAGGATATTGCGGTGGCAGTTTGGCCTTGAATTAGAGAAGAGGGCCAATAAGCAGAAAGATGTGAAGATGTTAAAATCCTGGCATGAACCAACGCGTGGTTTCCAGCTGCACGACGGCAAAGAGGACCGCTGTGCTTTGGCAAACCTTGTTTTCTGGAGCTGGATGCAGCATGTGTTGAGTATTATAGGCAAGTAAATCTCTGGAAAGGGGTTATTATTTTCAGTTTTTATTTTACAAACACAGGTCCAAGATTTTTCTGGTGTAAATAGAACCTTAAACTTAGAGTAGGTGACGTATTTCAGAAGCATTTTTGGTTATATGTTGAAATTCTCTTTATATCCTGACCGCACAGCTCTGACAAAAAAAAGAGAAGAAAATCCAGTATGTGTGGCTGTTGCAGGCTTGTAAAGCCCAACAAACATTTAATTTGGCTTGGATGAATTGGATTGGATAGCCTACCTACCTATGTACTGGTCTACCTGTACGTACTTTACATGCACTCAGTGAGCCTGACCAAAATCAAATCTCCCAATATTAGCATGCTAGCTTGACAGCTGTGAGTACCAGCAACACTAACTAACAGCCACGTTCATTATTATAATGTCAGGTGTTTTCTTACACGTGAATGAGACAAGAGGTTGTTGGATGTGGTGAGTGATGACAATGATGTGCTGCCTGCCAACATTTAGTTTGCCTGCGCAGGGAGCGGCTTGTGGGTTGCCAGGATGTGGTGACGGACGGGTTGAAATTTCATCGAGTGAGTGGACTGTGGATCCAGACTGTGTTTTCATAGACGAACTGGGAACTCTTGGGTGACGTCGGACAAACATACATAACGTACAGATACATGTGTAACGATTATTTATGATAAATTTGGAGGGCCATGCAATCTACAGGAGTTTCCTGGGAGAAACAACAAAACGGGAGGGCGCTGAAATACGGGAGAAACCTGAGAAGAGTTGGCAGGCCTGGCTCCTCTCTCCAGCACTCTCTCGTCCTCCAGCAGAAGTTTGGCAGTGTGCGCCAGTGTTCTGGGAGAGCGGCTTTGCAGGGAGGCCTGAAGGCAGGGGGTGGGATTTTTTCGCTCAGATACTTTCAAAATCGATCATATTCTTGCTGGTTTCTGCAATGTGACCAATCCTACCTTAAGGAAAGGTTGAAAAATACAATCATTTGCACAAAAGTTCTGGTGAACACCTGATTTTATAAGACCATTTGCAGCACAGCCACAGCTTTGCCATTTCTTTTTTTAACTTGCTTTGAAGGACTTAAGCTACTGATTCAATTCCCAGACGATTCCCTGATTTGTCTTGTCAAAAGGTTGTTTACCATAAGATACTCTGGATAGAAGCTACGAGCTGCAGGAAACACAATTAAGTTTGGGTGCCATGGGACACAAAATCCTGGTAAGCATCAGTTTTAACTGATCTTTCTTCAGTCAAAATCTATAAAAACCCCACAACGACAAGTCTATGAAAAATACATATAAAAACACAAGTTGCAATAATGTGGTGTACACGAGGGCGACCCCTGCAGAGACCTGAACCTGACAGTTTCTTGGTTTTCTAATGTATCATGACCAGCCTTGCAGCATCAGAGTCCTTCAAGGCCATTTCATCTTAATGTGTCTGTCAGAAAGTGGTCCTTCCAACATCATTTTGATGGCACTCCAACCTGTGTAGTGCAATCAGCCTGGAAACTCCACTGCCATTGTCCTGCTGTATTGTATTACCCCTTAAAGGCACTTCACTGCTTGGAGAGCCTATGTGCATTCATTATGTAGTTGTGTGCAATTTATGCTAACTCTCCGTATTAATGTGATGCAATTGTCACAAAAAAAGTGTTCAGAAGAATACTCCTTCTCCATGTCTGATCCATGAATACTAAGATAAAGTTTTACGCTTCAGGCATCATAAATTGAAAGAAGTTGATAAATAATTTATTGAAAGCCACTGAGCTGACCATCTGGATGGTGTCTATCCTCCACAGCAGTGCTCTCACTGAATCATTTCTACCGTCTTACCATTTGTACCATCTCCCTCTCAATGTTCCTAAACTGGCTTCTCTCAGTTTGCCTTGGCACTCCACACTCTGGCGCTCCTGGTTTTGCTGGTGAAGGAAATTTTGGCAACACTTCCAGGGACTGCGATTCCTCCGCCTCCTTCTGAGTCCTCATGTCCTTCCATTTTCCCAGACATGTTCCCAGAAGCCTGTTCTTTAATGGCATAGCCGAGCTTTCCAGATTCCTCCATTTGGTCTTGGTAAGAACTGACTTGGAGCTGTGCTGAGAGGGTGGTGCCGTGGCCCCTCTCCAGCTGACGGGCCTGCCAGGATCCACAAGTCTTTCCAGTTAACGTACCAGTGCCAGGGCGGATGGTGGGGGAGCAGAGGAGGAGGAAGGCAGGAAGAGAGGGTGGAAAGCAGGCAGTAGGATTCTGGAATCACTTCTCTGTGACCCATATCCCTCCGTTCTGCTCTGAATGCCTCAATATGAAAACAACCCAATTACTGTTGACCCCCTGCACCGCCTCCAAAACACAGCAGCAACGACTAATTAAAACTGAAAAGGTTCCTTTTCTCTCCTTTGTTTCTGCTCAGTGTGTGAGTTGGAGTGTGTGAGTTGGAGTGTGTGTGCGTTTGTGTGTACTTGTATTCAACTGAGAGCCTCAGATTTGGGAGGCAAGACTGTGCACAGGTGTTTGCACTGAAAAAATATGATTGTCCATGTGTAGTTATAACCCACTTACTAAGAGCAGGAAAGTTTAAAGGCAAGAGGCACAGAGCCATCCAAACAGGCTGTTTCTTTCTCACCAGCCAGACCCTGGGGGCCTGAGGCGACGAGTCATCAACCTGCCGATGTGTCTGGCAGTGACAGGAGCTTCCAATCCAATCTCTATTTCATTCAATTATCATCCCTTCCAACAGGCCTCTGCGTTGTTTGCCCTCAAGAGGAACTTGTGTCGCACCCACAGTAGCTAACACGTTTGTTCTGCGCTGCTCTCTGGCTGCACATTGAAAATGTCCAAAAAACCCATTTCGGCTCGATCACAGCCGTGCGATTCAGAAAAACCAACTGTAACAGAAAGAGACGCTCTGCAGGATCGCGTCGTTTCACAATGGGCCGTCAAACAAATCCTTGCTCGTTAAAAACATGCAGGACAGGAAAAAATGAGCTTATATAGTAGTTGTATGTGAGTGTTAAAACAGCAACTGCTAAAATGAGAAAACGTCTACCAAATCAAGAAACTGGGCAAGAAATCCTGTGATCTGTGACAAAACCTGGAGCTACTCCATTGACAATTACTTGGTGCCTGCACTTTGTTGGCTCACAGAACGCTTGTCTGCAGTTTTACACCTAAATGATTTCACTGTAGTGTTAACGGTTGTTAACAGGAAAAAGTGCCCATATCCAGTCACATCTACCCTGGGTGGTATCGCTGCAACTGCAAAGACGGCTCCATATCCTTTGTCAGATGTCCAAGTATTTCTCTTTTGTTTGCACCGAAAGAACAGAATCTTTTTGTTATTTTAATTATTTCAGGAGTGGATTTCATTAATGGATTTATATCTCCCTTCCAGTAGGATTTCATTTCTAGTACTCATATGCAATTCAGATCGAGGCGAATAAGTATTTGCAAATAATTCCTGGTGCTTGTTTTAACCTGCTTGGAGTAGCTGACAGGTGGGATTTGCCATGTAGAGAGAACTAAGATGGAGACACAGATTGGTTTTGAATAATTTTACGGTAACTGTCTCAACTTGCTCGCACTTTAATGGTCAGGCTGAGAGATTTCAAAAAACCAAATAACACCGCGATCAGCTAGTTTTACATCCAGCTGCTGCAAAATGAAGTATGGTACTGTCTTTATTCCTGCTGAAAGTCTGAAAGTCATTTATCAGACTATCTGTAACGAACAGGAGGCAGCAGGTTCATTTTAATATCCGGTATTAAAATACATCTGTGGTATTCATATGAAATAATATGGTCCAATATGATTTCAAGTAATTGAGAAAATGATTTTAAACCACAAGACTTGATTTAGCTGCTGATCTGGAGCTTTTGATTGCATCATGCTCAGCAGATGGATCCAGATCTAATGGAATTATAGATGCTCAAATTTCTGTTCTTTGGATCAGTTTAAGGACTTTTCAAGGTCAAGAAGAAACTTTGAATCCCAACGACTAAGCCAACATGGATGAGAAGTCCTTAAAGTCCACAGGGACAGAGAGGAAATCAAAGCGGCTTCCTTTCCATGATAACTACAGTTGTAGGCAAACTTCATCTGCTGAGGAAGACCCAACATGATGGAAAGCTCCAGAACAGCCACCAAATGGACTATGTGGCGTGACTGTTTTATTAAAGGTGCATGAAACAGACTGCGTGTGTCCCTGAGGCCTGACAATTCTGCTGAATGTATTTGCTCCCTCACAAACATTTGCAAAGCCAATTTCCATTTTCCATATTTGCTAGCTTGCAGTCGTCTTCTTCCTGCCACATGTTGAGTGGACTACTGTGACACCATTAGTGGGAATGTGTATTGCCAGTAGGCCATCTGAGGGGGGCTGTCATCCCCCCTGTTAGCGAAATGGCCAAAATGCATCCCCCTTGTTAACCTGCCATCCCCCCTCTCCATCCCCGAGCAGCAGAGAGAGTGCAGGGGCAGAAGGCCTGTTCAGTTGAATATGTTAGTCTAGTCTGCCTGACTCTGTGATCCTTTATCTGACTGAGGTTTGTGCAACTTAGAGTCTGTGGCCCCATCATGGCTCTGAATTATCAGTAGCCTAACTGTGCTGTGTATTGATTAATTCATGGTGCTGTCCATGGTGCTGAAGAAGCAGACAAATGTGTAATTGTATCTTTTCTCTCAGTCCTGTCTTGCTGTCAGTTTTATTGGATATCTAATATTCTCTACACTATACACTATAAATACTCTAGCTTATATACTCTATAGAGTAATGTCACCTTCACGATCAAAGCGACAAGGAGCCACATGTAGTCGCAGAGGTGTGTGACAATCACAGAGTGGCACAGTCTGACGCGACTGATAGGAACATGTCACACTTGTATTCCTATTACATCGCTGCAATATTTCTATGATCATTGAGTCGTGTCTGTGCTGCTGAAAACACACCCCCAGATCAAGCCCCCTCTGTAACAAAAGGGGAGACATGACTGCAGAGATGGGTTTTTCTACAGGGTTAGGGTTAGTATTGAGTTATGGTTTTGGACTGACTGTGCATTGCGTCACCTGCACGCTCTTCATGAGACACAAACAGAACAGGGACCCACTCATCAAAACACTGCTCCATAGTTTAATTTAGTCTCATAATATTTTCACATCGCCAATAAATACTCACGGCTTGCTCCCACCCCTGAGTCTGTGTCTTCCATAGATGAGTCTTTCCTGTTTTGATCCACGTTTTGTGCAGACTGCATTTGCTGTTTATTTTTAGCGTTTCCAAATGCATTTCATGACCTCTAATAATGCTTTGAATGACTTCATCTTGCATTTACACGTGCATTTTTGCATCATCCTGGATGCATATTAATCCCCGGTTTGAGGAAGGGCTATATGAAGAGTTTCATGTATTTTTAATATCAAATATTTAAATTTTTCCCATCAAACTGTCCTTAATATCAGACTGCGTTTGCCCTTCGTTCATGGCAGTTCGTTTGCTTTCTCTTTCTCCCTCACCCTCGGCAGCACCTCTGTCAGAGGACCTCTCTCTGTCCTCTGGGAGACTTCAGCCCTTCTCCCACCCAGCAGATGGTCAAGGTCGAACACTTCACTGGACTCTGCTGCACAACAAACTGTGTCTCTGTCTTGAAAACGAAGCCACTATAAAATAGCCGCTCTCTGATGACTGTCACTTCTGGGAGAGTAACTGAATAATTTAGACTGAATTCCTCGATGTGTCTGTGACATCACTGTATTTTGAGACTTGTTTTAGGTTGGTAGAATTACCCCGGGCCGATTCTTCCAACCTCTACGCTGCATTTTACTTTATGTGCCACTGGGTCGGTGCTGTTTATCCAGCACAAACAAGAATTCACAACAGCAGATGGTGGAATGAGGGAGAGGCAAAGCCAGGAAAAATGGAGAGAAAAACATTTCTGACACGTTTATCGTGCTCAGCCCTGACAAAGAAAGAGATTTTACTTGAAGAAGCGGCAACATTATTCATGAGAAATGGTCATAGTTTTGAAAAACATCGCTGCTAACAACACCACTACGGTGATCGTCTTGTCCAAGGTCTTGCTTAATGTTGCAACATTAATGATTCAAACAGGGAAATGGAACTGAAATTGTTGCATGAGCTAACCAGTTAACCTGTTGCTTGTTACATGCTTCTTGTTTCTTGAGTGAGAGCGAGGGAGAGATTGCCTGTGTGTGTCAGATCTGGTCCAGCCCCCCAGGAGCAGAGGGCCTACAGAGGAGGACAGCCACATCAGGGCAGCCCACAGACAGCTGGCTCCCTCAGATGATGCATTGGCCTTGGCATCCTAATTGGCCCCAGTGCCTCAGCCAGGGGGCCTGATGTTTCTGTATGTGTGCACCCATGTGTGTTTGTGCATGTGTCTGTCTTTGTCATCCTGTGGTGTAGCGTATACAGTGACTATATTTGCTTTCTCTGTGCATCTGTTTGTGTGTGGCTGCATACATCTGCAGTCTGGGGTTGTCTTTTGTATGTGTGCAAATGGTTGTGTTCAGGTGTGTCTCTGTGTGTGTGTGTGTGTGTGTGTGTGTGTGGCTCTTGCTCTCCCTGTCTTTTTGAATGTACCCTACATTCAGCGCTTTGGGCCAGGATGTACTTCCACTGACCTTTCATCTGCTGCAGAATCCGCACTGAGCATCCACACAGACCCACAGAGGACACGTGGTGTTGTTTTAATTGCACATGCATGTAAGCGTGCAGCTTTATTCTACACTTGTGGGAACTTGCAAGTGCTGTGTTCAGTTGTTTATCATTCTTTTTACTGTATGTACAAGCTGTGGCAACGTATTTCTGATCAAAATGTCATGCCAATAAAGCTTGATTGAATTAAATTGAATTACAAAAAGAGTGTGTGCATAATTGCGCCGCATGTGTGAGGCATTAAGCATTCAAGTTGGAGTGTGTGTGTGTGTGTGTGTGCGTGTGTGTGTGTGCGCACTCTTGCTGTCATGACTAATATCAGTCAAGTTAAGGATTATAAACAGAAATGACACGAGACGTTTACATTATCCAGGACTATGTGATAAATGGACTTAATTATTGTTGTCATCCTGTCTGTTACACAACTGTCTGGTCACTTTAAGGCGGCGCTGGCCGGGCGGGTAGCGAAACTGTTCCGTAAATGAAAAGGTCACAGGTCCAATCCCAGCAATGGTTCATGTGTGCATCACTGCAGAGGAGGACATTCAAGTCGTACTTGCCGCAGGGGGCGAGACACATCATGCGTGTACATTCATCTCAGAGGAATATGCAAAGAAAAAAACCCACCGCCCCTCATTACTCGACTTTACAGTACTGTATGCACTGATTCACTGCTGGTAAAAGGTTTTCATGGGCCAAAAGAGGAACGGCATCAGTCCAGCATGCGTCTCACAGCCGATCATGGTGATCAGTGTTGATACAGTACATTGCTCCTCCCCCCTTCTTGTTCAATCTCAGGACCTCATTGTGAAGCTCCAGGCTATGATAGCAATTTTTACATGGACCAGTGTTGACTGACTGGAAAAATAGGCTGCGGCTTGGTCGGAATTGGAAGTATATAGAGGACCAATTACCCCTGTGGTGATGGCAATATACTAGTGTAGCTATAGGCTGGAGCTGTTGTGGGTGTAATTGATGTTGCTCGGTGGCTGCCAGAGAGGTTGGAGGCATGTAGACCACAGAGACATTTCCTCTAATAGGCCCTGCCAGGGGTCATGGCACACGCTACAGACCAAAGCACTTCCAACCTGACCAGGTCTCCGGTGTCTCCTTCAATACACACTGCATCACATGTGTGGAGCCATGTTGTTGTTGTTGTTGTTGTGGTGACACAGACACCCGTCAACTCTCTTGACCCACTTTTTATACCAAACACAGTTTCATCAGCTCTTCAGGTTAATGAACTTGGTTTCAGGAGATACAGTATTTAGTTTAAGAGTACAGTCTATTACTAAGATATACTGCGTTTAAAAGAATAGTTGACATTTGGGAAACTTCGCTAATTATCTTTCTTTCCGAGAGTGAGATGTCATTCTTACGTCTGTGTGTTAAGTACAGAGGTGCAGTAGGTGTAGCGCATGTTTAGCTCAGCTTAGTTTAAAGGCTGGAAGAAGGTGGAAACAGCTAGTCTGGCTCTGTCTACAGAGAGGAAAAAAACTCAAACCTGCATATTAAAACCTCAACAGCTCCCCAATCTGTACCTAATTTTTTCAAATCTGGACTCACACGGTAACGTAAAAATGACAAATTGCGGGTATTGGGGTAGTTTGTACTCTTACTATTTCTAAATCTTGCATTAATTGCAGTTTCTTTCTTTCTGCTGTGAGACTTCTCATTTCCTCTTCTGCCCTCCACCACAAAGAATTATTTATTTACTTCTTTATTGTTCTGTTTTGTGTGGAGTATAAAGACTACAGCTTGCATTCCACCACACAACCCTTCATTGTAGAATGATGAATAAATAAACCTTGAACCAGGAACCTTTAACCTTGAATTGATTTTTAGCCAAGTGGGAATAGCGGAAAAAGCTATATATTAGAAAAAAAGGAAAAAAAAAAAAACACAGAAAATTGATCCCCTTATACAGCTCATAAAGCAAACCAGACAGCTAACAGCTTCTTGTTTATATATCTGGCGAACACAAAGCAACAATAACTTTCATCTGGAGTTGTGTTCACCTTCCTGTCCACTCCTGAGGGAAATATCTGTCCCTTTATCTGCTAAATGCGCCGTCTGTCTGCTGTTTGGTGTCGAGCAGGTAGAGCACACTAAGTTTTCAGACTTTTTTTGGGCTGGAAACAGCTGCCTGCTGCGTCTGGAAATGACACTGACGAGAGCGGTGAGAGTGAAACAGCAAAGGTGTGGCTGTAAAACCGAAACTCCTGAAAGAGGCTGAATGGTTTCATACAGCTGGAGGGAGCTTCTGAGTTTGGTCATAACTGTTTTGCAAAAAAAAAAAAAAATCAACCTACTGAGAGGGATTAATTTTGTTTTTTTAGGAAAATCCTGCATAGTAGACCTTTAAACAGAGGAAAAGTTAAAAAAATTCCATCAAAGACGTGAATATGTTTAAAAAGCAGTCCTTCAGAAATATATTTGTTCTACTAAAAATGATGAAGTTAGTAAACACACCATTATAAAATGACTCCTGAGATTCCTTTTAGCTTTCCACGATGGTAACTGTTAAGATATAAACGCAACCGCCAACTCAGTTTCATCTTATTCAGGATCTTATTATCACTTGTGCTGCAAACCAGAGTAAACTATTCTGCACAGATAACGACGCACTCCCCATTTTTATGAGGACGTGAATTATCTAAACATGAGTCTATGATGGACCGTGCTTATGTGGAGCCTAATGAGCCACAGATGATAGATATCACGTTCATTAAGAGCCAGCACATTTGAATAACTGGTTTTTGGAAAATGATGGATTTCGCTCAGAAAACCTCCACCTCTGGGTTTTACAATTAACATGCTATATATTGTACCTTGGAGAACATTTTACAGTTATTGGCTGAGTACCCGGGCGAAGTCTACCCAAAGATAAAATGAAAAAGCCAAGCAGTGCTGTGAGCAAAGTGATCCAATAAAGCTGTGTGTGCTCGGGGCAGACGCTGGTGAGACTCAGAGCGGCATGTCCTGGTGTGTGGTATCGAGAGACATACACTGAGACCTGGACCAGCATTTATCATTACAGCAAACTAAACGAATGGACCAGAAGCATGTTGTTCGTAGTCGTTCCACTGTAGCTGTCTGTCTGCACATCCCTCGTCAACGTGTGTGTGTGCATTAATACATCACTTTTCCAAGGCACAGTGTCCGGCCCCAGGTAACCAAGGCAACCACCTGTGCGTTAAGTGCTGCATATAGGAGAAGGCTTTTAGCTCGAAGTTCAGTGGCCGTGTGCAAAATATGGTTACCAGCTGGGAAGAATCTCAGCCATAAGGCGACAGAGATGTGCAGCAATTGACTTGAACACTTTGTGAAAAATGAAGGGAAAAGCAGTAAAAGCATGAGCAGTCTTCGGTTTGCCAGGAGACTGTTTCTTTGGCCGTGCACAGACGTCAGACCCTACAGGAGGAGGGACTCCTGTTCCATTCCCTGACTTTGACTTTGTGAACTATGTGCCACCTGTCAGGAAAGAACTATGAGTCCAGTGAGCGCTCAGCCTACAAAGGTACGATTGCCTCATCCTCATTAGCATAAACTAGTCCTGATGCAACTTACAATTCAGATCTTTAATGTTGTAGCTGGTAAAGGTGGGAGTTTTTTTGTTTTTTTTTACTCTACTGCCAGGCAGCTTGTCAATTTAACCAAGGGACCAATCATATTTCTATCATACAATACTATTACATCATGATTTATAGGTGGTTAGTTCTAGTTATAGTATCATCATTTCTGTATGAAAGGGGCATCCTGGAGAGGCTCAGCCGTTCACAAGCGAGGATGGAGCGAGGTTCACACTTTGTGAACACATGATTGTATAAAGAGATCAGATAACACTTTGGGGGATACTAAAGGATATTACCACCTGAGCTCAGGAACACTTCGTAAAACTGCTGTCAGTGAACACACTTTGTTTGAAAATGATTTTATTCACGTTTTACACTTTGGAACTGGGCTTGTAGCAACTTATTATCTGCTATATAGACTTTGGTTTTGTGTTGTTTGAAAAACTCTGCTACAAATGATTCTTTTCATTGTGGACTAATCTGGCCACTGTTTGGTCTACTAAATGTCACACAATTGTAAAACATGGCCGTCAGCGTTTCTAAAGGCCCAGGTGACGTGTTCAAATGTCTTACTGATGTAAGAGATTCAGCGTAGAGGGACATAAGCGGCAATGCTGGAGGCACTGGAGAAAGAGCTTTTTCTTCAACTATGACTTATCACTTGATAAACTATCAAGACAGTTGATTAATTTTCTGTCGATCGAACAGCTGTTTGACAAATCACTTTAGTTCTACTTGCTACTGTTGCTTGTTTTTCATTAGTAGTTGCTATAGAATCTCATTTAGTCCTTAGTCTTTTATTGGTAACAACAAAGACTTTGTATGCTTCATACCACACGTCCACCTTTGCTTTTATCCTATATATCCTATAAGGATGGACAGACGTCTCTAATATGGTCCCTCTGTCACTGTCTGCCCACTGAATCACACCCTGTCTCCTCCTTTCTAATCCTAACTGGTCTCTTGTCCCTTTCATCTCTTCTTTGGCTCTTCTTCTAGTTTGTCTGCTTACCTCCACGCTTATTCCCCCACTGTGTTCACATTAAGTCCCTATGACAGCTCGATTGAGGCAGCTGCAATCACAAGTGATACCCTCACCGAGGTGGCAACTGTCAGCGGCAGCACCTTAATCAAGATAGAAAAGTCTAACGGTGTCCTAATATGGAGCTAAAATTTAATACTCTGAGGTGATAAGGCTTTGGGGGCCTCTCCTTGAGGACAGTATCTGCAGAGTGGACGTGTGACTTGCCTATCACCCCCACAAACCGCTGATAGCCACGGAAGCTCCAGAAAGGTCACGCTGTTTCTGTAACGTGTCCGTCAAGTGCTGATCAGACGACTCGCAACGACGCTTCCTCACCAACTGCGGCGTGAGCCAGATATGACGTGACATTTCAGCAAATTTGTCCTTCAGAGTGCCCGACCGCCACCTGAAGCCTCGTCATTTTCATAGACAGCCCATTGTGCACTATCAGATGATCAAATCTGAATCTCACGTCCAGAAAAGGTGTTTCTACCCAGCTGTTATTTCCTGGCATTTCTGTCACACATGTCCCGCGTGCACAAGGATATCTGTTTACATCATTTGTTGGAGCGCTGTGGCTCTGACCTTTGCCTGCCTATCTCTTAGCTGCCGTGTTGCTAATGTAAGATTTATACTTTTTCCATCACGGCCTTTAGCAAGCTGCTCCTGATTAGAGTCAAAGTTTAAATGCTAAAATATGAATGTTATTTTGTCGACATGTGAACCTTATTATGAAAGTGGCTCCCTAAGAAAAACTATTTCAACTGTGACCACTTTGCCATACGTTTTGCTTTCAGCGCTTGAGGCAAGGAGAGTATGCCTCAATTACTGCGGCGTATTGTATTCAAGCCTGCCTCTTTCAAGCCCTCCTGCATTCTGAACCAGTGTACTGTTCCTCATTAACATTTTACTGTGGTGGGTGACCCTGCCATTCATTTACAGACAACTGCTTCCTGACAATGTTTTTTTTCCCTTCCCCTCAAAGGAGAGGAGCCCATTCTCTGCAGAATGTTAATGCCTTGTAAATCCAGAAGTGAGGCTGCGTTGAGAGGGAGCAAACTACCTTCGCTTCTTTTGGTGAACGTTATTAAAAAATTCAATTAGGGTGCTGAACCACAGACATAAAAACATTGCCTTCAGTGTTTGTGCGCTTTTTTCTCTGAACACAAAGTCGTTTTCTCTCAGCTGAAAGGGAGACATTTGCCACGTTTCTACTTGGCAGAAGATCTAGGCGACACAAAGAGGGATCGATTCTCAGTCGTCTGCGGGGTGAATTTAGAATCAATGTCTGTTCTGGGGCAGCCGCAACAATGGAAAAGGTGCACACATCAATAAAGACGTCTGCTTGTAAATTCCTGTGGATCCAGCCATTATCAAATATTTTTGGGTTTTCTTAATGTGTCCAAAATGACTCGAAATCAATCACTGTTGTGACTGCACAGAACAGTTCTTCAAATTCCATTAAATACCAGTCAAGAACATGCAGGCAGTGGTGGAATGTGCCTAAAGTACATTCACTCACATACAGCACTTTGAGGGTAATGGGCTGACAGGCTCAGACTGTCATTCCAACAGTCTGACAACAGTATGGCAGAGACAGACCTTTTCTCTTCGTTTAACCAGAAACACCTGTTATATTGCACGTTAGTTTGGATCCTAACTAACCCCTTAAAATGTCAAAGTCTTAGTGTTATCGTCAAATGAGTCTGGTGTCCTTGAACAGAGCAATATAGCATTTTGTTTAGCGCCTAGCTCGGCTTAAAAATACTTAAATTCCCTTTAAAGTACAATTTCTGTTGCACTCATTTGATGCTTCTCTATACTTCTACTTCACCACATTTCAAAGGGAAATATTGTGGCGTTTGCTCCACCGTTATCTGACAGCTATAGCTACTAGTTACTTGACTAATTACTTAATTAATGATGCAGAGCTATGTGTTACTACTCAACAGCTGCAAGTGTGAAACAGCTAAAATTAGCCCCACTGGCCAACTATAACAGTAAAAATCTGCTCACACACTAATGCATCGATAATAACAATCTAATAATAGAATTTAAAACCATGTAACACTGGCAGGAGTCATTCTGCTCCATAATGAACACACTCACCAGCTAAACACTGTTCCTGAGAAGGAGCAGCAGAAGGAAATGTTTGTATTAGTAGCAACTTAACAGCTCTGGTGTGGTGTTGGGAGAGAGAGCAGCAAACACCTCTGTCACTGTTTCTAACCTCTTATCGGTGAGATATAGTTAGAAACTGTAATACTGGATTATAAAAGCCCATCATTTCCACAACTAACGATGAAAGTGAAATGTATTGAATGGCCACTGCTGAAAAAACTATAAACAGCACCACGAACAGGGTTTGATTTTATGAACATCTTACAAATGAGAACTTTAAGCAGATTTTATTCAGGATGCTTCTGTAATTTAACTTTAGTCTGATTTTGAATGCGGGATTTTTCCTTGAAATGGAGTATATTTAAAGTGTGCTGTTGCTATTTTTACATTAATAAATGATCTCAGCTTCCTCTCAGTCAAGGATAACATGATAAAACCCAGCCTCTGCTGACTCACAGGACCATCACACCTTTTGCTACCCTGGTCGGCTCAGCCGGACGTGATGAGCGCTGCCACGACAAGTTCAGCCAATCGATCAGACGCCGCACTACCTCCATGCAACAGATCAATGAGCAGCAGTGACACGTTGTTCACAGGTATGCAGAGGTGCTCACGGAGAGCTGACCTCCCACCAGATCCGTCTGCCTTCTCTTCTGTTTTCACTTTCATTTTGTGGTGCGACACGTTACCCTCAAGCAGGTGATACATTCACTCTGCCAGCATTACCTTGGAAGCAGAAAGCTAAATTACAGTTGTGCTGCATGAAAAACTTTTTCATAACAACGTGAAATCCCTCCAAAAAGAATAGTGAACTGTGGAATGTTTATAGCACTGCTACAGGTAATGGACAGCCTCTCTCCGAGCTGCCCGTGCTATATATTTCTGTGCTGTTAGGTACGGCGCACAGGTTTTTCTGCAGTGCCTCTTTTTCGCTCGAGCAGCTGGGAGGCCGACCGGGAGGTACCCTGCAGCAGCTGTATTAGATAAAGTCGAAACAAGGGTTGGCGCTGATTGACTCATACATCCATACCTGATAAAAGATAGCATCTCTCTTTTTCTCTCGGTCTCCCGCCAATGGGCCAGCCTCCTCCTGTTTCCTCTGCCTCCTAAACCAAATCTCCCTCCAGGGGGACGTCGTCAGGCAGCCTGTTGCTGGGTAACCAAAAGGATTGTGGGTCAGAGAAATTATCAGATGAATACCAACAACTCCTCAGCCCTCAGTGCGGATGATGATATCAGACCTAAATCCTGCTAAAATAAGGTTCCACCTGACCTGGCTGTTTGTGGAGTTAATAGTTTTCTCTGCTCTGAATGCTTCAAAGTATTATTTTACTGTTAAAGAGATGTGCATGTGAATCCAGCTGTTGGTCAGTTGTTGGTTTAATGCACTCTGTTATTACTCAGGAAGAATATGTTTGGTGAATACATGAAGCTGATGAGGTGAAACATTAAATATATTGTCTTTGTGCTGTTTTCAGTTGAATATATGTCAAAATGGATTAGCAAATTATCACATTTAATTGAAGTTTTACACAGCGTCCCACTTGTTTTGGAATCAGGTTTGTATTAAATGAAACTGAAGAAAATAAAATGAATTTAAGATTACAGTAGTAAGATCTAAATATTTCCAGAAATGATATGTTGTTATTAGGTTTGTAAACCAGCAAAACAGCAGTGAACCAGTTTCCACTCAGCTCTATCCAACTGAGATATGAAGCAACTTTGGCAGTCATCCATCTGTAAGCCATTTAACACATGTCTAGCTATTTTAGAATGGGAGATAAAAAATTAATGGCTTTAAATAAATTTGGGTAAAATATTACACTGAGTCAGTGAGTATATTAGTATCAGTTATGTCTGAAGGCTTCAATTATTGATGATGCATTCCTCGTGGTCAGGTCAGTACCAGCTGAATAATTCTGGCATTCACAATGCACATGTACAGTTATAGGGCTGAATTGGAAATACCTGACAATGACATGAGCCAACGTATTCTCTCCTTTCATGAAACACATTTCACAGCTCCGAGCTTTGACAGAATAGATTCCTGTAACTTCTCCCAGTTCACTGGCTTATGTAATCGAGTTTAGGTGGTCTACCTTTATTCAAGTGATGCTCTGCAAAATCTTTGTATGAATAAACGTACGTTGTACTTTTCTCTGACACTGAATGACATAATACAGCGGTAATGTTACATTAATGATTCAACCATTTAGGTACATCCTGTGGACTACGAGAAATAAGTAGTTACCAGTGATGCATTGAACCCACGTACTGGATCAGTAAATTCTACTTATTTTTCATTATAATTATGAAATTCATGGAGCCATTTCCACATTTTTAGTTGACACAGAAAAAAGGAGCACTGGTTTTGGATCAGCTATTAGAAACTCCAGTAACCCAAGCTTAAGTGTTATAATACTACTAGATTTATTACTGAGAGAAGGCCAAGAAATTACAAATACTGAGGTCATGAACTGAAGTCCTCCCACAGCCTGCGTCTAACAAGAAGAAAGTCTCTAAAGTTAGCTGCTTTATTTAAATGAGGCCGTTTTCTCGAGGGAATTCCTCTGGAAATCAACAACTGCTTACAAAGTCAACACAACCAAGCTGGTTCACCAAAAGTGCACCAGCTTTGAGCATGGAGAGGGACAAAAGCATAAAGATGTACACAAAGATGTCACCTTAATAAAAACAAACCAGTTCTTGTAGGTTACCACGTTATAACAGTGCACACAGACTGTAAGCTAATGCACTGAGCTCAGTGCATTAGCCAGCGCTGAATGGCATGCAGACACACACAAGCTTGATGCTGGAGCCAAGGGAAGGTGAATCATCTGCTGATCCACTTCAGCATTCTAATCAGGGGCCTTAGATTGGTGATCCAATCCAGGGAGCCGGGCTCAGCCAAGCAAGAACGGCCTGAAACACGTGACTGAAGCCATTTGAATAGAAATGGCCCCAGCTCGGAAGCATGCCACCTCACCCAACATCAACGTATTAGAGACGATTGTGCTATTTACCCCACAAGATCCACTTTGCTTTCTTTCTAATGGTGCTTTAGTGGGGCACATTTGGGTCAACCGTTTAAACGCTTTCACCTCGTTGAAAGAGCGCGTTAACAAAGCGCCACTGTTTCTGCCGGCACACAGTCCCAGAAAGAGCTTGATGAAACCTCTTCAAATCAAGGCCATTTGGATATCAGGACATGCTGCTGCAGTCATCACACAATGACAACAATACTGGTCCAGTTCCCCAGAGGATATTTGATAGTTTGTGCTTTGGATGCTGTTTTGTACAATGTTGCTGGTGAGAAAAAAGTAAAAAAAAAAAAAAAAAAAAGATAAATTCCCCTGAGTAGAAACCAAGATTAATGAGGCTAACTGGAGTTTTTTTTAATTGCGACCAGACCACAAACCACCAGGACTCTGAACTCCTACCCACTAATTACTTTGTCAGTGTGTGTACACATTCATCTGTGTGAACGTGCATTCCTGAGAAGACCTGCGTGTGTGTGCATGCTTTTATGTGCGCTGGGCCGCACGGACAAGTGTGTGGAAGCAGGAGAGGAGAGTGAGCAAGAGAGGGAATATGATAATATTTGTCTGAGTCAATGAGTTACTCACCAGAGTTGCTCAAAGCCTCACAGCTAAAGAGTGGGAGGCTTCACTTGTGTGTGTTTGGTATGTACAGTATGTACAGGGGGTATGCATGTGGTATGTGTATTAGTGTGTGTGTGTTTGTAAAGGGGGTTGTGCAGGGGGCACTGCTTGGTGAAGCTGAAAGAGGAGAGATGACATGCTGTCAGTCTGAGTTGACGGTCACCGCTCAATGCTTTAGCGCCTCCTGACACTTTCTATTCAGACCAGGGAGACCGCAGAGCGCCTCCGGCATGCCGAGGGATCCCGCCTTTTAATTGAGCCTTTACCCAAGATTCATTTCACTCTCCACCTAGGGCCTCACTGGGAGCAGACAAAACCATGAGAGTGACAAAACTGGGCCTCGCATTGTTCGGGCTTAGAGGCTGGTGAAACCTAGACCCACATAAAAAAGTTAACCTTTAGAGACATTATCCCGGTTTCACAGGCGCCGAAACCTCGCTAATCTGAAGCTCGACCATATGAAAGTCATTCCACAATCAGAAGACCTCATTTTAATGTAAGACCTCCATTAACCAATATAGCTTTATGGTTAGGTTTAGATCCCCTGAGTTGGAAGATATTCATGATAAAAGACAAATAAAAGGAAGAGATGACCTTGTGCAAGATACCGAACGCTGTAAAATGACATTAAGACGTAAAAGACTGAATATTTTCGCCATCCTATATAAATGCTGAGACGATTAGCTGGGCCACAGAAAACGCATCCAAAGTAGTTTTGATAACTGAATAAATCATTTTGTAACTTGGTAACACTTCATTTTACAGGTCTGTAATTTCCTCAGAATTTAGAAGATTCCTGCAAAGAGCTCTGTAATTTGATGCTGATTAGATGGAAAAAGAGACAACACTCAATTAGTAAACTTCCAATTAATCACCTCCAATGAATTATTACCACATTCCAGTTGTGACAGTCGGAGCACAGCAGGTCAGCTGTGCACACAAAAATGTGAAATTTGTCTACAGGCATATAAACAATTCAATAAATATAAAAAAAACACAGTTTCCGCATTAAATAAACAATGAATCCATATTTACTCAGGTTTACACTGAGCAGTTCTTACAGAGAAATGCAAATTTTCCGTATAATTAGCTCCAAATTAGATGGCTCTTTCCAGGAAAACCTGCTAAATAAAAAGTTACCTGTAGTTTATCAAGTAAAAAACATTTCCAGCTTCTCAAACATGAGGATGCGGTCGTTTGGACAAGACAAACTGGAAGATGTCACATTGGGATCTGGGAATTTGTGATTGGTATTTTCTCCAATTTTCGTTGTGATGTTCTCATTCCACAGTCAAGTTAGCAAAAATAACTACGCAAAATCCAGTTAAACTTCCAAAATAAAGCTAGCTGAGATGACGTTACAGTTTGGTTAGGCTTGGGCACTAACAGGACTTAGTTTAAGTTTAGGAAGAGATGAAGGTTTGGGTGAAAATAACTTCTTCTTTAAAACAATGTGGTTTCAAACAGGACATGAAAGTCGGTCTCCTGTGTGAAAGTCCTGCATTTGACCTCCATCCAACCCAACCTCCTCCCTACGCAGACTTTATCGCACTTTGCACTACGTTTGTCCTCTGCTTTCACCATTATCGCCCCCTGCTGGTGCTGCACCTTCATGCATGCGTGTACTTTTCATGCCTATGCAAGGCAAAGCTTACACTGACACCTGTAGTGGATCAGCGGGTTTATTACAGTGTGGTGTGATAGTGGGCTGATGCATCGTACATGCTGAGACACTGACATTCTTATCTTTTCTGAAGAAATGTTCTCATTGTAATTATTACCTTCATCATGCTCTACACTGATTAACATTCCAGGAAGTCACATTAGGCTATGGTTCATTTCACGACAGCAATCACATGGAAATCCTCACAGACTGTGAGCAGGAATGGGTCGGCATCGCGTGGTTTCGCACGCGTGTACTTATGTAACTTCACTTCAAAAAGAGAACCGGATCTCTGTGCGACTTAATCTCCAAAGCCTGTTCTGACAGCAGAGACGAGAAACCACAGAGAGTCCTAGCAGGCCTCATTAGCACCAGCTGGAAAGGAGGGGCCTCACCTGCTGTGACAGATCTTCTCAGACCTCTCTGAGCAAACAATGTGCTTCATTATTCTCCTCCTACAGCGGCTCGGCTGGTCAGTGTGAGGACCGGCTGCTAGGAAAAGGATGATGTGCAACGCTAAATGAACTTTGTCCCAGAAAGTCGCTCAATCTCACCTGAAGACTGGACAGAAAAATAAACGAGGAGAGAGCTAATATGCACGCTACTTAAAAAAATTAACGTCCTCTCTATGCAACAGTATTTCCAGAGTGCAATACAACATATGACATTAGTAGTTATAGTATATGTGCACAGTTGTTTTTCTATTCTGAAACCTTTTTTTATCCTGACCCTTCTGTGCCACGGTTTTTGTTTTTGTAATACCTGCTGGCTGTAACGACTTCCCAGAGTGGGATCAATAATGTCTTATCATACAAAATTAGTAGTTTTCTATATGCTGCATTTGAGAAATGAACAAGCACTGATGCAATGAGACATTACCCTCAAAATGAGTGAAAATCAGATCACGTGCACCTGATCTATTGTGGACAGAATGAATTAACAGTCCCCCCTCGCCCTCTCTTCAGGTGGTCACACTTGTTGAGCAGTGGTTTTTAAGACTGGATGAAATAGATAAATCAGGACTTTTTTTTTTTTTTTGCAGTGTATGGACAAAGGCAATTTCCCTGGTGACAGACAGCTCAATAGTGATCCCTGTCTCTGTGTCTCAGTGTGTGTTCTGACTCCCTGCCTGTTAATAAGCAAACCTCCCCAAAGGCACAGCTGGCTTCTCTGTCTGCCTTGTTACCAAGGTCTGTCCTATCAATACTAAATTTAATGGAGCGGCCAGGATGCAAAATGCACAGCACAGGGATTTTGAATTTATTCACGGTATAGTGCTAATATACTATACAATAGCTACCTGGAAACTATAAATATACATGCGATTTAATACAATGTGCACAATGGCCCTGAAATGAGTACATACCGGCCATGAATAAATTTCTTCCCCTTTGTTCCAAAGGGACAACAGTCTGTGAGACTGTGCCTAAACACAGCGCTAAATGCTAATATCAGCATGCTAATGTGCTCACAATGACAGTGTGAATGTACTGACGTTTAGAAGGTAATGTTTACAATGTCAACTGTGTTAGTTCAGCATTTTGTCATGCTAATGTTTGCTAAGACGCACTAAACATACAGCTGAAGGTGATGAGACGTAATTAGTTTTGCAGGTATTTGGTTATAAACCGAAATATGAAAAAAAAAAAAAAAAAAAGAGAGATTCTGACTGAATGACAGCAGTAAATAAAAAGCTGGGGGATCACCACAGTCAGTAGGATTCATCCTCTGGTGACCATAAATGTCTGAAAACTCCATAGCACATCATCCAATATTTGCTGCGATACTTCAGTCTGGAGTGTGGTTGACCGACCGACTGACCGGCACGCCATCCCTACAGTCACAACACTTTGTAATCTACCAACAGCAGGTGCTGTATTTAAGAGGAGCAGGTAGCAGCTCTTAAGCAGCAGAGTCTAAACCCGTCTGTCTGCAGTGTGCCTATTAGCCTGCAGGTTGCTCTGCCTCAAAAGCGTCCGGTAAGGCCAGTTTAACCTTCTATACATTTCTTCTGGCTCTTCAATTCCTTCCAAACATCTCTCCTGATATCGTTACAGCAGAAATGGACCAGACAGGGCTGTCAAAGTCTGCAAAGAGAAACTGTGTCACAGCATGTCAAGTCAGAGCGCAGCAAGTCTAAAAAGAAATCTTCCTGTGGTGCCCCAACTTGCAAAAGCAGGCATTATTCTGCTAAAAAGTTGGAAATCAGCGAACAGCTAATTCAGCTGCAGTAAATACTGGAAAGTGGAAGACCAGCTCAGGCTACAGCGGGTCTCATTTCTTCTATGATTTTCTTTGTCTGCAGTATTTAAAGTATATGTAAACATGATAATGCATTTAAAGTCTTATAAGGCTTACTGTATATTAAAGTCTGACGTCTGAAGGACTGAAACTGTTCAGGTCTGTTGCTGAGTACCACTTCAGTTTGGGTTTTTAGGCTGTACTTTGTTGTGGTGCTGTATTGAACCACATAATGTAGGATATGTAACATAATGCAGTCCACTGCCACACAAGTGCAGTGTACAGCCTCCAAACTTACCACAGACTTTCATCGACATCTCTCTGACACAGTGCCAACAACTATAATTGATATGTTGTACAAAGGCAGTTTTTAAAAAATTTATATCTATATTAAAAGAATGAAAGCGGAGTATCATTAACAGTGATGTAATCCACCAGCGGGCACAAACTGCAATAAAAGTAATTGAATTTGACGAGTTTAATTTTAAAAATGTTATATATTAACTTTGAGTTTCCTGAAACTGATGATGACAGATGATCTCATTCTTACAAATGTTATCTTCCGACCAAAGGTCGTGCGTTGGCTAATTACTTTCTTATAATACAGAGTAAGCTTTACTTTTATTTCAGTAATTATTTTGTAAAAGTGAGTGTCACGCTTCCAAATGGTATTTCACTCTCTAATGAAACTTTCCTCTTTTCAATACTTCAGACTTTTCGGTGTGAAGATTTTTCATTATGATGAGTCATGAGGACGGGCTGTAAATGGTTGCCTCTGGCAGCCCGAGGTGCTGAGACAATTCATGAGGATACAGCACTGCTTTTTCTGCTAACAGAAACAGCGGGTGAAGCAAAATTCCTCTTCCCTTCATTTTAACAGATTTTTCAGAAGAAAGTGCCTTCCCTTCCCTCGCCTCCTCCCGCCTCTACACCTTTGTGATTCTTACACAAAGACACAGGAAAAATAAGACACGCAGGCAGAGGCAGGAATGCATGCATACGTGCATCCAATACAGTCAAACACACACACAGACGCAGCAGCTTTGCATTAATATGTCACAGCTTAATTGGTTAGATTCACTCCTTGACCTCTTCACCACCTCTTACACTCAACTTAATCCTTCTTCTAAAGTTCACCTTAAACCGAAATCCTGAGCATAAATTAATCCCTCAAAGAATCCCTAAGAGGACACTTGAAGCTCACAAGAAGGAAAATAAAAGAGCACACTCACACTCACACTCTCTCTCACACACACACACACACACACACACACACACACACACTCTGGTGTTAATGTTTACAATGCGGCATGGAGGTGAGGATGATCTTTGTTGAGTGTCCCTGCCACTGCAATGATCTAGTGTCCTCAGCTGACAGCGGCGTGAAGCTGCCAGGCTGCCCGGCTATCCTTGAGACGCTGCCCATCTCTACGGAACTCGTGCCAGTGGACATTAGTCTCGGCCCCATCCCTCTGTTTGGGATTTATACCCATTAATAATTCATTCACTGTGGCCGACTTATGAGGCCCCCCTTTTCCTCACCGCACAGCACCGGCCCATTTACACGCTCCAGAATGACGCACGGTGGAGTAATGTGCAGAGCCGCTTCAGTGGCCATAGCTTTTAAGCTGCAAGACAGAAAGACAGAAAAAGAGAAGAGACAGAAAGCTCCCTCTCGCTTGCTTTCTATCTCCATCTCCCTTCACTCTCTCACACACACACACACACACACACACACACACACACACACACACACACACACACACACACACACACACACACACACACACACACACACACACACCCACGGTTGCTAGGCTACACCATAACTAATCACTGGGAAAATTATCCTCGTTCAAAACCATATCCATAACTTGTTTGAGGACATACAGTATTTACCCTGCAGTTTAGATTGAAGATATGAAAAAATGGAATTGTAAAACAAGCAGGAGGGTTGTGTTTATGAATATACTTGTGTCCAGTGGTTAAGGATGATTTAGTTGACAATACGCCTAAATAAATCACCAATTCGGTGCTTATCAGTGTTCTCAAATTGAAGTTTAATATCCTCTGCTCCCTGCAATTTCCTACATCCTCGAGCCCTGAGCACTGCCAAACAGACACCCAGGACTTGCATGGAAATCTTTCCCATCACCGTTCACCACCTCTGAGGGAGAAGATTATGAAGATTAGATTTGCCTTAAATAGATTTTTTATGGCAGCCAGAAACAATGCTATCCCGGAGTCACTCTATATGCAATTCACTCTGCCGAACGCCTGACAAAAGGCACTCGCCTTTCATTGTACGTGAAGCATGGCTTTGTGCGCCGGTGATTGAATCTTGCAGGGGAAGTAATGGCAAATGTTATGACCACTGACGTAAGGGGATGGAGACTAATACGGTTCCCTGCCTTCCTCAGCAAACCACAAGTCTACGCAATCTGTCTGCAGGCCATAAAAATGCTACACCTGCAATGGACTACTGTTGGGGCTGCACCGTGTGGCTGCATGTCAGTATGTGTGTGTGTGTGTGTGTGTGTGTGTGTGTGTGTGTGTGTGTGTGTGTGTGTGTGTGTCACTGTGTGTGTGTGTGAGGGTGCAAACATGATCATGACACATGCGTAACGTGACAGCAAATGTACTGTATGTTCTTTTGAATGCGTTTGAGGCTTTAGGGCTTCATTTCAGTGCATGAACACAAAGTCTTCCGATGGCAGTTGGATTTTCTCTAGAAATTAGCTTTAAACACTTTTAAACACACATTTCCTGGTTACTTTCTGTTTGGAGCATCTGAGATTATAATGAGTACTTGAGACAATGATTTAATGTTATGCTATATCAACTTTTTGTGGAATTGTTTATCCAAGCAAGCTGTACTTAAAAAAGTAACCGAGCAGACCCGCTCACTGGTCCTCAGTTTTTATGGTTACAAGGTTCTGGTGCTAAGGTGCTAAGATTCAGGTAAATGTTCTGACCGAAATGAAGATGAGTTCAGCACATATTTTGGTTACGATTAGGAACAAGAAGCAGTATTAGTTAATGTCAGGTATTAATATTTAAAAAAAGGGGATATTGGCCAATATCTGCATCGGCTTCAAACAACAGTAGGGTCATTAAGCCGTGTAGGATCTCCTTCGACATTAAATAATTAAGAAAATTAATCACTGAAGTTTTTGTTTTACGCACTTGATATAATAAACAGCTTGATATTTGCCGTTTTCATGATACCATATACACTGATATCGGAGAAATATTTAAATTAATATCATGGTGTTGCTGTCCTCCAGCCCTAATGGGTGTATATTTTAGCCTGTGGGGAAATGAAACCCATAAAACTGGCAGAGTTAGTGCAAATGCTGATTGGTCTAAAACCACATTAGCATTTATTAAACTCATTCAGGGCCACATTTGTAAATATGCTGTTGACTGCTGTGTTAATCATGGTTTGTACGTTCCGGGTTGGCATTATTTTTCCTTTCATGCTTATGCTCGGTAAATGGTCTTTGTTTAGGGTTGCCTGATGACCCTGACGAAGACAACAGGCTCTGCATTGTTTCTCTGGACTAAAGTGTGCTGCAGCTTTGATATTTCAGTGTTAGTGCGCGGTTCAGCCCACTGAGCTACAACAGACCAATACAGATGCCACTGTACATTAAAATTTATTGGCCATAGTTAGCCTGGTGACATGTTGGCATTGTTTATGGTCATATCATCAGAAGTAACGACCGCAAAAGTTTAAGTCCCATGGTGGCAGCAGGTCTAATAACCATTATTCACATATTGCAACAGTGAGGGAGCTGTTTATTCTGTCCCTCTGGAACCTGACTGTGTCGGTAACAGAGGTGACTGGCACAACACCTATTTTCTATCCGGGTGCTCTGTGCTGGATGGTTCACTGGAGGCAGCAGGGTTTGTTAGTGTCCTGTGGAGGTGGAGACAGGTAGACAAGAGCCAGCAAGATGTAATGACCCCCACCATCAATGACTAAGCCCCACCAGCAGCTCTGCATGGCTGAGAAAGTACAGCTGATATTAATGACAGCAGAGCTATAATAACCGCCGCCGCCTGAAAAAGTCAGGTGGACAGGCTGCTGGTGTGAGTGCCAAGTGTGTGTGGACATGTGTGTTTGCACCTGCACCACCCACACACACACACACGTCCGCCAAGTATGCTGCGGTGGAGTAGGAGTTCACTATTTTTATGTGTTCATATCTCTGTTTATTGTGTTGAGGCAGAGGTAGTATTTTAATTTCTATTTGTGCTCACATAAAAATGTTGAATTTGAATAAAAATGATACAAATCAAAATGAGTGAAAGTGCTGTTGATGCTTCTTCAATCACCTGTGACGATCGCTCAAAGACAGGTGCAGCAGAGCAATGCAGCAAAGCTCAATCTGGTATCTCTGATTTGCCTCCAAACAGTATTCTGTTGAATTAATGCAAAACTGGGAAGCACATTCATGAAACCATAAAATGCAAAATATACATTTCTCTGTTTTGGTTTTCAGATTTCTTCCTCAGAGTAGAGCACAGGGCAATGGTTTACAGACAAAACGAGCGCAATTCAATTTCAGTTCAGCTTTAAAAGGCGATGTCAGTTTGGTCACCACTTGTTCCTGCTGCACACAAGTGGCCCAAAAAATATATTGCAGGTTTAAACAAGTTGCAAACCTTTGCAGATTTATGCTTAAATGATGGTTTGACAGGAATGCACTTAGTCTCCTTTTTGTCGAGGGTTAGATGAGAAGATCAATACACCCTCATGTCTACACATGAAGTATGGAGCTGGAGTCAGGAGGCGATTAGGTTGGCCTATGAAGACTGGAGATGGGAAAAACAACCAGCTTGGCTGTCTTTTATCCAATCATGTATTCACAAAGTGGTGAACCTCGGTCCATCCTCACTTGGGAATGACTGAGCCTTTCAAGGACACAGGTGATACTCTCACCTGTTACCAGTCAACCTGTTTACCCGTGGAATGATCCAAACAGGTGTTTTTGGAGCATTCCACATTGTTCCCAGTCTTTAGTTGCTCCTGTCCCAACTTGTTTGAAACGTGTTGCTGCATCAAATTCAGAATAAGCACATATTTAAATAACAGGGCGCTGCGCTGTAACGGCCACTGCATGTATGGATTTGTGTGTGTGTGTGTGTGTGTGTGTGTAATAAAGCATTGATCGGGGTGTAAAGATGGGTTTCTCCCAAAGGACATTAATAACTAACCAATATTTTGGACACATTGGTGATGTACGTATTCTAAAGCCAACAAAAGTTATTTGCACATCTTGTTTCTGCCATTTCTGATAAGAAGAGAGTAGAGAAGAGGAAAAGATGAGAGCGGTGTGCAGTCAGTTATTTCACTCATTTTACTGGACCTCTCAGGTGTCATATCTAGGTCATGTCCTGTGTCCCGTGGTGAAAACATCAGGCATGTCCCTGACTGCAGGTTCAACCAAGAGGAGCCTGTTGTTAATTAACCAACGCCTCACCAGTAGGACCCAGAATCTTCAAACTCTCAAAGGTTGTTTTACACCTTTAAGAGTGCATATTCATAGGATTGAAATGTATGCAGGCTGTCAGCCAAATAAAGAAAATGAAATATAATGTAGTGACTGGAAGACAGTGGTTACATAGACTGTCTTTAAGTGGAAAGAAGAGATGTTCAGCCATGATTCCCCCTTTAACAGCCAGTGTCTCCCTTCAAACTACTGTCTTGTTGTAATGTGTCAGTACCTAAGGGCTGAACTTGCAGCTTAAATTTGCAAAAAAAAAAAAAAGTTCAAGTATAGAACAATACTGTACATCCCGACATAGCTCACTGTCTTCTAGATAAACTGAGTAAAGCCCAGAAGCCTATGATTACCCTAAACCCAGAGAGTTCATTACTTCAAAGTAGAACCTCATTACTTTAGATTTGCCTTTCAAGTTCACTTTCTCTCAGGATCCTGACTTTAACTGTTAATTACTGTTCAATTAATTAAAGAACCGGTACCTCAGAGGCAGGTGCTGATACCACATAAAACTGATCAAGTTCAGCTTATTTCCATAATTTTGAGTAATATCACTACTGGGAATAAAAAAGAAAAATAATAGAGAGCATAGCCTATCATCAAACTGATAGGGCACAATGTGAGCAAATATTCATACGGCATTCCCGCTGTTTGATGTAAATCTTGATTAAACATCACAGTTATTAATTTCAAGGCAGACCCTGAGTGGATAGTTAATTACGTGAGCTCTGTTTCAACAAGACTTATGTTCTCCCACAATTAATCAAGGCAGTCATAAACCAGGACATATACAAGAATGCCAGCCCGCCCCCTTCTCACACAACCCAAGAGCTGACCTGCTTCAAGAACTGGATCTAATTCTGGAGGGACATGAGCATAGTGAGGGTCAAACCACAGATATGGGAGGGTGAAACAACAGCCTTTAGCTAAAACCCACTGAGTGATGATGTTACATGTGCGACTGAATTCAGATGAGCTTCAGCTGCTTGCTGAAAAGAGCAATTTTGCTCTCATTTCAGCCATTTTCAGTCCCCCTGTCACCTCAGGTTGGAGCTTGCAGACAGACCCGGTTGGAGGGATGCACGTGCTCCTTTGAAAGAAAGATGTGAGCCGCACTGAGAAACAAATGAATATACAAGAGTGCATGCTTGCCTGGGTGTACAGTGCCTCCATGCACACAAGTGAGCTGCAGGCTGTCATGACGATTTTACCTCCTCGTTTTTCATGTACAGTGCTGTTGAACGTGCTGCAGCTCAGCAGGGGAGAGTGATTACGTGCAAAGATTAGATAGAGGGGGAGGGAGCTATAAACCTCAAGGAAAACCTATCATTTCCCAAAATCTCTGCATCATCAGGTGCATCACAAGCAGGACTCTGGATCAAACCCTCCCAGCTATGGGATTTCTCTCTAAATCAGACTTGCTCCTCTTCATCCTTGTATTGTAACTTTATGTCAAACCCACTGAGTGGAGCTAGCAAGGCACACAGTTGCTCGTCTCTCTGTTGGGATGCTGAACCACATCGACTTCTTCTGTTTGTTAACCACAAGGTCTGCAGTGATGGGCTCAGTTCATTTGAAGGAAAAGCTACACAGTAAATTTTATATATGCGCTGTATTGAGTTGTGCTACAAGCATTTCACTCCACTGAAAATCTCAGTGACACACCTCAGATCTTCGGCTCCACAGGTGAACATGAGGTGAACTCTCACAAGTGCAGAATCTGCCACAGCGCTTTTCTGCCTATGAATGCTGGTTTATTGATAGTCCACTCGTGCACACACAGAGGGACAACGGTTTAGTGGCCTCACACCTGATGCTGAAGCACTAAATTCACTCAGGTGGACACAGAATCTCAGGATGTTACCACCATGCTAGGTGCGGAAATCATAATTCAGGTGTGCTCTGAATATCCAATCGAGGGTGTTTCAAATTTGACTTCTGCATTACAAACTTTGACAGTCAAAATTTCCGCCCATTATCCAGAGAGCAGCTGGCGAAATGAAAAGCAACAAATGTCAGGACAGTTTTTTCCAAAGCTGATCATATAATGTACTGTGAAACATGAGAAAACACAGTAACTTTTGAGCAGTGGTGGAAGACGTATTCAGATTCTTAAGTAAAATAACAACACCACAGTGTAAATCCTGCATTCAAAACTGTACTTCGTTAAAGGAACAGCAAAATTTACTGCAAATATAAAAGTTAAAGTACCCAGTGTGCAGGCAAAATGGCTTTGTCAGGTTTATATTGTGGATAATGTATATTTGGATAATTATTACGTCTTGCTATTTCATATACTTTTGGGTGGTTTTATTCCCTGCCCTCAACTGCATTGTGTTTTCGGTGCAGTAACTAGTGACTGTAGCTGTCAAATAAACTTATGGTGACAGAAGAAGTGCGACATCAACTTGATAATAACACTTCTCACCAGCATGAAAGTCAGCTTTTACGGCTTCATGTCACTAATTGTGTTTTCATGCAGTCCTGCAGTGTTACAGAGTGCATATTCTTCCACTTTCGTCACATAGAAAAATACGAAGAATTAACAACCCAGAATGTGCATCATGAGGAAACAGGTATGGTTAAATAAGCCACTTTAGAAAGAAAATGCTATACATGAACCAATGCGACGTTTTAAGATGATATTTTAACAGGATATAGTCTAAATGTCTGGATGAGGATGTGTGCAGTTTGACTGGACAGAGGCGGACTAAGCTTTACTCGTCTAAAATATTGCTATTTTTCGGTGTGCTGACCATCATCCACAGCTCCACTGTCTCGGTGCGTTACCTCGGGCTTTACTGCTTTGCTTTAATGTTTAGCAGTGCCTTCAAATTAGGGGCATCAGTGCCTCCTTTGATCTGCACTGATGATGCGTGGAGAATAAGACCAGCAATTAAATAAGGGCAGTGTTCACATATACTACAGCAATTTACTGTAGGTTTTGACTAGAACACCAGCAGAATTCTCACCCAGGCCGTGTGTCCCGAGCTCGACTGTCTAAGGCCTAAAGCACGAAACCGTGACGTGCTGGGGTCAAGTCCAGTTGGAGACCTTTTTTTTTTGCACTTCATCCCCGTCTTTGTCTTCCTGCTTCTTGTCCAACGAAAGCTTAGAAAGGCGTAAAAAATCTTTGGTAGTACTTTTACCAAACACAAATCATTTAATGGACTCTCGGTCGAAATCCTCTTTATCTTCAGCTTTGTGAACGCATCAAATTGCTTCTCTTGTTTCGGTGATTTGGCATGTGACAGGCTGGAGTGTATTAATTTGATAGATTCTCAGAATGACTGCTTAAATCACATTTCTTGAAGTTTCCTTGAAGCAATTACGGTACAAAAGTACATCACAAAACCTTTTACAGCGAGTTGAAGATGAAGCACTATTTACTAATTGCCATCTATAGAGCCGCTGGTTTAATTATTATATTCTGATCAAATGCATTAGTCTGTCAGATAGGCAGAGTTTACAATGCATTCCTTTAGAGATAAATTGAGCCACTGTTAACAATTAAATCTAATGACCAATTGCAGCTTCAATCAAGCTACAGCTTATCACTTCTCCCATGATTCAGGTATTAGTGAGCGTTGCTTCTGCAGTCCTGTGACACTTTTTCCACATCTCACTAATGGCCATAGTGATCTCCTTCCGCATTTCAGACATTCAGCTGATGCTTTTATTCAATCCAACATGCAGGGGTAGAACTATGTCTCAGTCAAAAAACATGACTACTGTCGAGAAGAGATCGGGGCCACACTGCTCCGACAATGTTCCAGTGACCATGAAGCGATCAATCCTCTGTTTGTTTTGAATTTATAGTATTTCTACTTTTGCCACATTTTATGAATATAGATCACCCATATGTCCTCGACCGCTTGACCACATTCTGTGAGGACCACGCAGTCCGTAGCTCTGGCCACCTTGAGCCCATGACCTCATCAACGTACAGCACAAAGGAACAGGAATGACAGGCTTTTCATTATTGCCCAGCCATTGTGCCGGAGGGGGAAATCAATTATAAAAACACGACTAACAGCAAAGATAACAGCAGTGTCCTCTATTGTGTTGGAACGAGCTAACTTTTTTTCTTTCCTCAAGGGTCTCTTGACCAGTCCAGCATCACCTTGGTGCAATTTGCTCCCCATCTCAAATCCCATTGCCTTTTGGAATTGGATTTACCTGACTCATTCACACAGTGAATGGACTCTCCTACCAGTGAAAAAAAAAAGAGAGATTCTGTGTGAAATTGCCTGAGGAGTCAGGAGGTTTTGGATTCGTCAGGTACCTCTGTCTGTCTGCCATTAACCTTCCAACAGGAAGAATGTCCTCATTACAGGGAAGGACTGGGGGCTTCTGCGGGAGGAGGGTGGAGGAGGAAGTGCAAGCTTGAACCGGACGCTGAAACAGGGAATGCACGTGAGAACAGGGACAGCAAAGCTATTGAAGAGAATTAATGTGTACCATGAGCTGGAGGAGGCTTGTGATTCATGTGGCTTCATATGTTCCTGTAATTGCACAGTCCACAACTGAAAGCCATGTTCCATAGTATGAAGCCGTCACCAAACATTTCTAGGTTTGCCAATGAAAAAAGAAACACTCCTAGGTAAGAACACCACATTTCAGGGTTCAGGGGATAAGGAACACATAATCAATAGAGTATATGTGTACACCGTAACTACAAACTAAGGCACAGGAGCAACACACGTGCACTTCTCACAGTTATAAAGTTTTGCTTTAAAATGCAAAACTGCCAACAGTCAGCTGTCCTTTGAATGAACGACATAAATGAAAATAAGAAGGAGCAAGCTTCTGGCGGGCTCTGGGGCCTTCACTCCCACATGAATGGCTTCTAAATAAGACAATGACATCCGCTCACAGCTGGAAATTAGGCTAAATCAGCATGAAACCGAATCGACACAGATGCACATATCTTTAACAGTAAACTGGTTTTCTGCCACTGCACACCCAAAACTGAGAAAGCAACACCACAGAAGAGCAGCAGCGTGATTTAGAGCGGCCGTTCTGCTAAGCCTTACACTTGCCAGCTCGTTTTAAACAAACTGTATTTCTCTCCTTTGCTGTGTAGTGCAATCATAGCAGAACATAATAACATAAAAAAACAGAGTGAAGTACAACATGTTCTGGCTTGTATTACACTCAGGTTCAATTTTGTGACTCTAATCAGTGTTGGAATCATTCTACTGCGATACCACTATATTTTATTGTACACTATAATACAGTAATGCTAATCACAGGAACAGCTGGGCTTCCAGCCAACCATGATGGAATAACCGTACAATGCATTAACATGAAGCTCTGCTATTATCTACAAAGCCCACTGCCAGCAGGAGATTTACAGTACCATGTTTCCCACAGTTAAGAATTCTGATTTAAGAAAAGGTTTTGTTTACAATAACAACAGAACACCACAATGTTTCTGATATCGTCATCCAGCATACATATCATTAACCTACCACTAAAACCCATCAAAGGAAATGCTCATTAGTAGAAAAGCATAGAAATAGTACGGCACTTAACAAAAATGGAATCACTTCTAGAATTCACAGGACTAGCTAGCAATGCTAACATAGCAGAGCTAGCTCACCAACACAGACGAACGCCTATGCTTCAGTAAAATGAAGTGTTCCTGTCTCCCAACACCATCTGTTCTCTTACAACTGCACCAACAGATTTATTCTGGCCACTTTGGGGCATTGAAACAAGCCGAAAACATCTTAAATATCATTGCATTGTAATGGCGGCTGCGCTAGTTGTGTTTCTGTCCACCTGGCAAATGTAAGTGCAATATTCACCCTAGTTTTAGCTCTGTTGAAGCCGCTGAAGCTTCACTATGTTTACCAGTTAGTTGGAAAGTTTTTCAGTCTGTCATTCGGAGGCAAGCAGGCAGCCTTCAGTGGGTTTGACAGAGTTCAGTTATCAACTGCTGCTGGAGTTTGTTGGCTGAAAACTAAAACAATGAACTAAAGACTGCTTAGAAATCTAATAATCCAAAGAAATAATAAACCCAAACCCATAAAAATCTCAACAAAGGAATCTATAGGTGTAATAATCCTCATGGATATTTTGAACCAGGTCTGACGGCCATTCGGTTCTTTTGGGGTCTGGTCTCTTTTTTCATTTCTATATAACTTTATGTACTTCAGGTTCATGCAGGTCTTCCATCAGTCTGTTAAGAGCTCTGTGCAGAATCAAATGAGCAATTCTGTGGTGGTTAAATACACTTCTACTGTTGCAGCAAGAAAACTGAATGTGTTATGAAATGAAAACAGTCAATATTATAACACCGTCTTCTAACTAAGCTATATATATGATCACTATACTTTGGCTGCAGAGAAAGAAACACAGCTGAAGGGCCACCCACACCGTGGACACCTGTGAGAATATATGCAGACAAGGACTCTCATTATAATGTTCTGCAGACCCGGTAGAAATAGCTCATGTCTAGCTGGCATGCACAAGTTAGAAACAATGACCCTGTCAATTCTGAATGCATTTTATTTTGAGGTTGTTGTAACCCATTGCGACGACTCTCTCTCTCTCTCTCTACACTCCCCACCCACCACCTACAACCCCACCACCTCCTCTTCTTCATCCCAACAAGTTTGATCCCTCTGACCCATATTCATCAACTCGTCTCCGTGTCTCTTTCAGATTTGTTGCGGTTGCTCCCTTGAGGTCTGTTTGTTTGTGTCTTGCTCACACAAGCAGATTATCAGGCTGTTTGCCAGCAACGTGTGCAACCTGGTTTGAATAAAGGATGATTTTCTGGCAGGCCTGCTGTGTTACGTCATCCACAGGGAAAGGTAATTGTCGGTTGAAACAAATAATTCTATAATCTTCTGAGAGGTAACTTGCTGTTATCCCACCGGGAAAGTCCTGTCAGATTAATCAAAATGTCGCCCATCAACAGTGACTTCACGGGAGGCAAGCGGCCCAATAACAATAGCTGTTTACCATTAGCATTTGAGCTAGATCTGGATTGAAACCCATCTTCAACTGTAAGGCTAATTCAGGCTGACAGGATGTGACAGAATAAACAAAGAAGTTCAATACCACTTTACGGAGTGGAAACCAATCCAGAGTCATTTGTAAAAGCCTCAGTCATTGTAATCTTTTAAAGGAAAATCTAACACAACAGTAAGTAGGTTTCATTTCTCGCAAAATTGAATTTCACCCCCAAACATTCGAGCACAGCTGAAGAAATCAATGTGATTTCCAATTTATTCTAGTATATTTTGGATACCAAGTGAGGCAATATGTTGTGTTTCTTCAGGGCTTTCGCTTCAATTTGCACTGTTTCCAAAAGAATCGGCGGAGTAGAAAAGATGCTGTGTGTTTGAATTGCTACATCAAAGCGCAAACTTTTCTCACACGTATCATCACATATCAGTTTTTCACTTCACAGCCTGTGTGTTTTTGGCACAGAACAAACGACAAAAGGAGCAGAAAGATGTATCAGAAAGGTGACATCTGTGAATGCATCACACCTTTCATTGGGTTGTATACAGTCGCTAATATCCCCAGTTTTACAAGTAGAAATATCACACCATTTCTACTTTTACAAGTAGAAATACGTTCAGTGTTATTGTATTGTGTGAAAGTTTATGAAATCAAGGCCTTCTTAGAGTTCTGACATGTTGTTTTGCACAGCTCTTGAAATGCACTTTTTTAACGCCATCAAACAGAAGTCAGCAGTTAGTGCAATTAATGTCATTCTCGGCTTCGTCTTGGTGAGAATATGACAGGCAAATTAGTTTTGTTATATATGTTCATACGGCGCTGCTGATCTCCGTATAATCTGATCAAACACTCTCACATGCATGCAGGCACACGCACAGACACACAGCCACAGGCCCGGCCCAAAACAAAACAGATGTAGGACTAATGACCCACTCGCAGAGTAAATGACAGCTGAAATAGGTTTAGAGCAATCTGGAATCAGATAAATGGACCTAATCTTGTTCTGGTCGGGACCCTGGCCGGGAAATGGCTCCTGACACCTGAGACCCTGCTACACGTCAAGGCTCAATCGAGGCTGGCGGCACAAGCCCATACATCTCCATTTTAGATGACAAGACACAAATCTGAATCCTCAAGCAGAAGAAAGCCTGGGAGGGTCAGTTGTGGTTTAGTGTGAGATTAAAAGGAGGAGAAAAAGAGGAGGCGGTGGTGGTCAAGAAAGATGTAATGTGTATGTTTTCCTAGATAAAGCAGGCAAGAGAAATGGCTCTGATTTAGACCTCATTAAGACAGGCTAACGGCTGACTAAAACCCAGTCCTATTTCTGAGAGTGACGCTTATTTATTTCTCCTGCCAGAGTTTAGCGGTCAGAGGATTAAACTCAGCTTAATTTCTCCAAACTTCAAATGTCGAGGGACAAAACACAAAAGCAAACACTCATTTTGGATCTGCAGGGGAGACCATTTAATTAAAGAACTTTCATCCAAAGTTTTCTGTGTCACCATGAGCTGTTCCTTTAGATTCTGAGGTTCAAATGCATGTAGAATTCATCCATAAATATTATATATGTATTGTCCTGCAATCAGATGTCATTTAGTTGGTCAAAGAGAAAATTCATCAACGACTATCTTCCATGTCATCTATTAGGCAAAAACGCCCCCAAAATACAATAAATTGGATTCACTTGTGCGAATGTGAGGATTTGCAAGAATTTGTTTCAACATCTGATAGATGAAACAATTCATCATAGATTTGTCGAAAATGAAAATTTCATTTTCAGAAAAAGTCCTGAGTCCTCCCTCAGGGTCTGTGAAGAGTAATGGAGAGGTGCGGACACGCCACCTGTACTGGCAAGACGGAAATGCGCCACCTGTGATGTGAGATGACAGAGAAATGTCAGTCTCTGATATTCACCCCATCACCTTCAATCAGCACCCCAGACACACCTCACGAGATTGAGGCTCAGATAGCAAAGATCAAAGTTGGAAATTGCTGGCAGGAGACATGTTGGCGAGGCAGGGAAAAGGGAGCACGGGTCCAGGAGGAGAGGGAGGCTATGCAGCAGACCGTCGGTCCAAGGTACTGTATGAACCTACACCAGCATTCAGGTCAGGTGTCATAGACAGGTCACGTTATACTGGCACATTCGCTGTTGATGCTTTTAATTCGCTAAACAGTCTACAAGCTCCAGGGGACAGAGAGTGAAACCTGTTTTGGTTAGAGTTAGAAATCAGGTCACATTAGAGTTGATGCTAGCTTTAAAAATGAAGCGGTCGGGAGGTGAGGATGAGAGGTTTCATAATATTCACTGGAATTATATTCCAACATCAACATTTACTTTGACTTTTTACCGATTCTGGAAACACAAAAGTACATATTTTCACCAACTAAATATTTTCTTATGAGCAGGCATATTAGGAGCATATTGGCTCTAAAGTAGTCATTATATTGCACTTAGGGATGAGGGTTATTAAAGGTTAGGTTATTAAGACAATACTTCATTTCTACCAAATTCCTTACAATCAATAAGCAGTGATTCAGAGATTATTGAGGGAAAACGCTAATTAATGCCATAGTAGATGTAGAATTCGGTCGTGCAGAGTAAGGCATAAATAAGTGCTTTACAATGACAAATAAATATACCAATATGCTACTAATATGCATGCTAATGAGCAGCTAGTTAATGGTGAATATGTGTACCTTAATATAAAATGCTACCCCATTTGTGTCATCTTAGAGTTCAGCCAGAGCACTGATGTCGCACTCACAAACAACTGCAAGGTGGAGAATGAAACGCCCCTGCACGTAACATATGCTAGATATACTGTAGCTGGCAGCACACATGAACATATGTGCAAGACAACAATGCCAAAATTGCATTAGGAGGAGGTTTATATAGTGGAGGGAGCTCTGGCGGAAAGCAACGCCAGCATCAGGAAACAGCAGAGTATCAGTGAGAACTGGGTTTATAAAAGCTGCCCAGTCCATTTGTGTGAACACGATTGGATGTTACAAGTCAGCTGATGTGTCAAGAAAGCAGTGATACTAAGCAGAAATGAGACATCTGACAACAAGCAGCTGATGTGAGCTGATTGATCAGGAAGCGCCCGAAAATGTGAACTGTTGCAAAGAAATGGGATCATGTCGCTGCCGTAATCCTTCAGTCTCTTCACTGGTCACCTGTCAGTTTCAGGGCCGTTTTTTTCAAGATTTTACTGATTGCTTTAAAAGAGCAGCTGGTTTTTATCCCCGAGCTGTGTGACTGAACTCGATACGATTCAACGCACAGCTCCTCACACACAGATCCTCAGATGGGGCCCTTCTGGTCACTCCAACATCTAGGTTTGAAGAAGAAAAGTGACCCTTGCTTTTGCTGCCAAAGCAGGCAGACACTGGTGCAACCCACCAGTGGAGATGAGAGGATGAAACACCGAGCCTCGTTTTAAATTCCATCTCAGAAGATTTTTCCCTTGATGGACATTTTATGGTGGTTCTGTTATGTTTGTCTTCTGGTTTCATTGTTCGTTTTGTTTTAACTAACTAATTTTGTCTCTATTTACTGTGAGGCACTTGTCTAAAAAGTCCTATGTAAATAGAGCCTATTATTGGTCGTGGACTAGTGTCCACAATCATCAAAGTAATACTGTGGTTTGCAGTTGTGTGATGCGTCTATTAGTCGGCTTATTGGGAATTCTCGGTGGTGAGAAAGACAATAGCACAGCAATTTTTCACTTGTCATTTTCAATTTTCACATCACCGGGTAAAAGCATGCTACTGATAGACTATCATTTAATTAAAGCATACATAATAAATGTGCTCTCCGGTTATGGCCATTTATCACCTACAACATGCCAGTGTCAGTAAATATCTAGGTATTAACTGAACTCAAATGAGAGGGAAGGCACCTCTGCTTCGCTGCAGGCCATGGAGATGTACAGTTACATAACAGCTTGATTTGATCATTTGTTCTTAACTTGAGCGATAATTGATCAGGAAACCTTTTAAACGCACATCTGCACCTAGAAGATAACTCTAAAAGATTTAACAAGGTTGGAAAAATACGAGGCTCACAGATTAATACAGCCATAAATCGAGCGTAAAACCACAGTTCTTATCAGATACAGACACAGTGGAGTTCATTACTCCAGCAGAGCGCTTCGCCCATAATGCATCAGGGGTGACGACCTCTCAAACACTCTCTGTTGTTTATGATCAAGTAAGAGGACCTATTATGTGTGCAGACCTAATACAGGTGTTAACTGTTTTTATTCCATTTATGGGTACCTGTCTTCCGCAATTTCCATTAAGAGGTCGTGACACCTCAGAAATGTATTTAGACAGCTGGAGTGTGTTGAAAGATACGGATCAAATTTGTCCCATTCAACAAGGGGACGGAGTCTTTAATACACTTTCATTAGCTTTGTTGGCTTTACGATTCGTTACACAGGAGGGTGGATTCAAGGGGTAATAGAGAGTGTGACACATGGGGGTATTATGATTTATTCTTTTAATTAAGATGTTAAATGTGACAGATTAGTTGTGGCAATTACACGCTGATTTGAACATATGTAAAGACCGTAGATTACTCTATAGATGCACGCTCCTGTATGCACAGTGCGCTATTACCAACTCCAAACTGCCTTCTGTAAGAACAAACTAAACATATCCTGCTAATATAAGCACCACATACTCAATCTCAGCACAAACATAAAGCAGAGAGGTTGATGTTTGCTGGCAAACTCTCAGTGGCTCATCAGCTTATGTTTATGAAAAGTGGGAAATGCTATCCCCCATTTTCTTCCAGCTTTACTGTGCAGAGTTTCATCTTCTAGAGTGCCTAATGTACAGCAAAGTATCACATTCCATGGCAAACAACCAGATATGTTCCAGTTACTCATTACAGCTAAACAGTACCGGGATGATGACTCAAGAATAATTTCACCCTCGGAAATAATTGCAGACATTCAGCTGTCTGGAGGAAATGGACGACGTTTTGAATGGCATCCCAAACCTCCCCTTACAGATCGAGACGTGGAATCACCGAGTCAGGACGAGACATGTGACGATCATAAAAATTCTGAGCGAGTTCCTTCAATTTCACGGCCATGAGTCTTGCATAAAGTTTAAGGTGACAGTGTATACACACCGACATCAATGTCACTTTTTTTCCACTTCATTATAATTAATGGCATATCTCTAGGGCACACCGAGTGAGGAAGAGAAGCTAGCTGAAGCCAGGACGGCTGTAATCTGACATTGATGTACAGCAAAAATGGAAGTCCTCGTTCACCTTCCCTTTGTTCCGGGGAAAGGGAAGTGGTGTGTGAAAGGGTGTAATTAATGAACCTACAAATAGCTCCGGTTTCGTTTAATGACAATCTATGTGTTAAGAGGCAGTACCCTTTGTTACTGTGGTTGTGGGAGTGCTGGCAACACAGGCTCCCAATAGAGCCCTGACAGGTAATTCTGCATTTTGAAATGGTAATGAAGCAGAATGCATCACTGGATTACACCTGAGGGACTAACATGTTGAGCGTCCTTCAGGGTGTAAAAATGTAACGCTCTTGATCATCAACGAGGCCACTGGCAGCAGAGTATCAGCGGGTGCGAAGGTCGAGAACTGTATCTGTGTGACTTACCCCAGGGCCTCGCCAGTGCAGCCAATTTCTAATTGCTGCTTGAAACAGGGCAAATGAAGCTGGCATGACAAATTGCGTCAAAACAAGTCTGTAGGCTGGCGCTCAGTTAATTTGTGAGACACAGAGATGTATTTGGTGCCAGGAAGAGCTCACGCGTAATGAATATCATTTCCCAGGTATCCACCTGCAGATGATGTATTTTACTGCATACTGTGCACCGTGCATTGTAAGACAGGCAGACTGCTCTTGGTCTAATTTAAGCTGAACCTGAACAATGCAGCGTCTCTACCGCTACTGCATATGATGAGTGTTATAAAAAGAAAGCGTTATTGGCTTCTCCTTTAATTGCATATGATATGATTTTGATGTTGTATCAGACTGTTACCATAAAATAGATGCTTTCCTCTTCAGAGCGATTTTACACATGCAGTGTTTAATTAATTTTTCACATCAGACAAATTCTAAGACCATATCTCAGTCTCTTATCTGTCAGTCCAAAAAAAAAAAAAAAAAAAGTTTCTGGCACCATCGCTGCCTATCTATTTTCACAATATGCTTATCTCAGTCCCTGAAAGATTCTCATTGTTCTTGCGCTAATCCTCCAAATCTGCAGCATGACTCAGAAGTTAACCGCACTCTCTTGTGCCAATACAATTCCGCTCTGTATTATCCTCCAACAGGAGCCACACGTCATTTTTTCCTCTGAAACAATGCGCCCCAAAATGACTCCTTGTCTGCCAAACAGATGATAAAATGCCCAGCTGTGAGTTTTAATAATGCTCACTGGCAAACACGAGTCAAAGGAGCAGTGAAAAGATATAACGACGCACTTTGTTATAATGAAGCTCATTGTCTCACACAACAGTGGGTGACCTGATACGGAAATGGTCTACTTGTAGTACCCACCTCTGTTGTGTAACTGGGACAATAAAGAGCCTGCAGTACCTCTCTTGGACAACAATCTCCTGAATAAGTAGGAAAGAAAAAACACAACTAAAAATAGTCGAGTTTTTGAAAGTTTTTCCTACGGTGTTACATAAAATCCACGTCAGTGACAGCTTCCATGCATGTTTCTCTTGATCCTTGACCAGACTCAGTCATTTAAAACCTTCAAAGCCAATTGTGATGAATCCATCGGAATCTACAGCATTCCTCTGGAGGGGCTGACGAGAGGGAGTCACCTGTTAACCTTCATGGTCAAAGGAATTTAGTCATTACGGAAAAGGATGCTGGCAGCCTTAATACAAAATCATGGCAAGCTGTGACATTCCTGCTCAAGTGTGGGCGCTTTTCAGCATGGCCCCTAATCTCCAAGGTCTATTTTGGACATGCATTGGTCCCCAAGGTCCCCTTACTCCGTGTCTCTCTATCTCCATCTGACCAACTGCACACTGTCACATAATACACTGTCTGCCTTTAATTACTGTCTGGAAGTATCAGGGTTAAGGGTCACACATTCCATCGGGAGCCTCAGTGGGCGTGTGTGTGCCGCATGTGTGCGTGTGTGAGCGCTCGACTCAACGTGCAGAATGTCCTTTGTATGACGACCAGAGTATTGAGGGAAGTGCTGAATTCCACAACACTTTTTCCCCTTGCTCATCACGTATCGCACACCCTTGACCTGCCACTACATCAGCCCCACGGACCCGTTTTAGGAGTGCAAATGGCTTGCAAGGAGCCACCGGGAAGCACACGGGAATGTGTTGGAGCTGTGATTGCAAGTGTCTAATTTAAGTGTGAGACAAAATTCTGCAATGATATCAGACACAATTTAATCCACTGTGATATGCAACCCTAACCCAAAAAAAGAGTTGTTGCCCTTGAGGTTAAGGCCCCGCTATCCCTGGGGCTCAACTTCTACTTTCCCTGACAAGACAAGATTAGCCAGCTGTACTAAAGACCGAACTGCTGTCGGCAGAAGCAGCTAATTTGAGCTCTTATCTAAAAGTGAAGAAGGTAAAATTATTTCCACATGAAGGTAAAAGCCCTCAGCTATTGGCTTTAACAGGGAAACATCTCCATGAGCGTATCCAACACCCTCACTATCTAAACCGTGAGGCCAATACTGTACTGTATGTACACATGAGGGCAAAAACAAAGGAGGCTGGTCAGAGATATGAATAAACTCCCAACACCCCACCCTGTCATTTGACTACAAATATGATTGCATAAATCAGCCGGTGGCCTTTCATGCTCTGCTGTCACCAACAAGTCATCAGTCTAGCCAGGCTATAAATTAAAGCAAATAAACTTAGGTGTCAGGCTACAGTAATTGGGTTTGCTGTCTGTTGTTACATTTTCCTATCTGGCTGAGTTGTTATGCGTAATCATAAAATTCAATGACTAAACATAATAGTGTTTTCATGATGGGAAGAAAGGCAAGCACAGGGGTGGATCTGAATACGCTTTAGCTGAGATTTAGCAGCTCTGCCTTCTGTGCTGTGACCAGCATCATTTTTTATCGAGTTTTTATTAAATGCTCAGAGTCGCCAGTGCAATTCCACACAGGCAGAAATAACATATTGTTGAATGCTGATGCACTGCACCCTGAAAACATAATCTAGCGACTGGGCAAAAATAGGCTGTTTATCATGGGATCTGTTGACTAAACTGTCTCAGACCATTAAACAGATCCCTGAGATACTGATTACCAGGGGGGACGAAAACATAAAATGCAAATGCTTACGATGACTGAGGTGCAAGGCCACGATGCACACTCCACTCAATCAGGGAAAACAATGATGTAACACTTCATGATGGAGCAAGAAAAGTCTTCACACTCACAGTGAGGACTTGGATATTTTCATTACAAGGAGATGCACAACAGGGCATCAATCCCATTCACTGGCTATTCAATACAATATGCATATATAAAGCTGCTGAATTATAAATGATGCACTTAAAGTGAAAGCATGAAGCATCTATTGATTAGGCCTCTTACATCTGTCATATGACCCATAGATTATCACATGATCTGCACAGATTGCCTTACTCTCAGCCCTCCATTGGCGACAAAACTGTGCACGGGACCCAGTCTACCAACGAAAAATGCGTTCATCCATCGATGAGAGCATCTTTACTATTTATCAAGTTCCCTTGACCTTGACCGTGTTCAGGACAATATGCAGCTGGTAAAGAAGCTTCAGATATTAACAGGCATGACAACAATACACAGAATCAGCAGCTGCAAGCAGCAGCTAATTCAGAAGCAGTGGATGGTTTGCTGCCTTGTCATCAGCCAGTTAGGCTGCAAACAATCAACCTAGCATCTGCGTGGTTGATGTTTGGTTAAGTCACAGCAACTAAAATGATTTGATTAATATTTTCTGTTGTCAAAGCCTAACACTAAAGCAGTCATTACACACGAGCATGAGTGGGCCTTGCCAGAAAAACAAATTTTCTTCCCATCCGTTATGAACACTCAGAAACAGTAATGACACTTGCGTGCTCCAAATGTGTTAATAATACAGACTTCCATTCAATGCAAACATTACAAATGGTGCTGCCAACAGTCTTCTCTGATCTTGTTAACAAGGATTACTCATCACACAACAATGAGCAAACAGGCACACAAAAAACACAACTGGATCATCTGCCGTTCTGCCGTTGACAGCTTGTTTACCAAGAAGGCAAAAAAGAGAAACTTTGAAAAATTAGCGCCATTTTTTTCCCCACTGATGATTATGACATGTCAACAGCGTGCCATAATATCTGCATGAAAAAGTGGTGGTGACACCTGGAGGAGCATATGCCGTTCTCATACAGACAAGGTTGGGATGATAACAAAAAAAACAATTTCCTGTGAAGTCCCATCTAGCAGATATGGTATGGCTGTGAAGCTGGCACTTTTTTTTTTTTATCCAACCAAGGCTTAGGTGCCTTCTCTCCTACTGCGTTGCCTTATCCTCCTCTAGCATCTGTTTTTGAAGCCAGGCAGCTTAAGCACAGATTAATGGAGAGCCCTAGAGTTCTTGCCGTGAGGGCACAAAACAGAAGTCTTGGCTTGAGTTTTGGCATCGGGACCTGCATGCAGTGAGTTGCCATTATCAGCAACATATCTGCGAGGCCGCTGAGACAGCAAGTTTGCTAACATCGCCACTTTGACTTATCTCAGCGTTGTATTTTTCAGTTCTTTAGGCAGTAACACCTTGAACTGAGAACCCATGAGTGTTCCCTGTACAGCAAATCCAAGTACATTTGGGGCCATTTGCTGCCTTCTTTTGTTTTCCGGGTGTGATACATTGGTGTAAATGTGCTGTAATAAGATAGTTGTCTTGTGTTTTCATTGCCACTTTCATTATCTTCAAGAAATGCTGAAACAGCTTCTGTTGTAGATGGTGCTGTAGTATAGGCCTACCGGCATTTATTACCCAATCAATACTCACCTTAATCTAATTTAGTGGGAAGTAGTGAACTCTTTCACTTTATCCCCTCCCCCCTCTCATTGAGTGGACTCTGGTAAAAAGGCCTCTCTTTCTCTCATTCTCTTGCCAGGCTTTTCATCCTACAGACAGATACAATGTTCCCGAAGCCCTGCAGTGACTGTTCTCACGCTTTCTCCCTCACAGCTCTGAAAAAAGGAAAAAAAAGAGGGTCTTTTCCCGAGCCCTTCCTCTTTCTTTCCCCCAGGAAAAGAGGGTTGGGGGGTGGGGGTTGGGGGTGAGGGGGGTGGCGGCCATCCAGCCACCACCCCTCCCTCAAGTGCGGCGGTGACCCTGCGGGCTGTGCCTGCGCCCCGGTCTACCCAATCGCTGTAAAATGTGCCGAATGAAACAGTCTTTTTTAAGGGAGCCAAAGTGAACAGAGTATGAAACGGTAGCTCTGACACAGTCAACGTGCCTGGACTACCAGCCATGATATTTAATCAGAGATTAAATACACACTGCATTACATTCCCCAGCCTGGCACAATGACAGCTCCCTCATCATCTTCCCCGATTTTCAGGAAATACAGACTGCAGAGAAGCCCCTTGAGGTCAGGTCTAACAGTGTTTATATCTGTTAATTTTCTTTTTTCCTGTTGCTCTTGCTGATTTATTTACCTCCTTTCTTTAATCTAATTTGAAGTTTCTTTTCATTTGTAATTCTTACTCTCTACTCTGCGCCAGCAATCACAAGGCCATCACCGCATGCTGTGCGACGACCAATTCAAACTAGTAATTCCTATGCAAATCTTGAATTAGAAGTAAAGCCATTAGACTTAATGCACTGATCAAACACTAATATCTCATCTCCTCTGATCTTGTTGACTGGTTGACTTGTTGACAACTGACTAGCAAAGAAGATGCACGGTTATTAGCCTGTAACCTCAGACTTTTAATGCTTTCAGCTTCAAGAGATGGGTGGGCCTACTGCCATCAATCCATGTTTACTGTGTGATATTTCGCACTGTGTGTCTGTCAGTGAGTGTGTACACAGTAGGGAGCCAAACCCAAGAGTAAAAGAAGTCAGCCTGAACACTGTCGATCTACCCACAATGGCTAATTTTGCTTTCAATTCCCCTCCTTTTCTTCATATGTGGCAATTTGCATTCAGGAAGGAAGCATGCAAAACTCTGATTTGGTCCGATTTTCACTGATTTTGTTCCCAACCGCAGCACTTAGTGGATGCTGATTGCAGTTCAAATTACCACTACACACTATCATCGCAAAAACTACCAGTCAGAGTCATTTCTGGAAAATTCATTGAATGACATTATATAGTGCATTTCCCATTTACATTTTTAAGCAATCAGGCTCAGTCTCTGGAAACAGATTGCCCTTGTGGTTGGGGTGAGTGTGAAGTGAGATTTATGGCCTGGTGAAGCTGTTGAATGAACAAATCAATAGATTCGTGTTTGATATAGTGTGTTGCATTGAGAAACACCTCCATGCACCATTGTTCTACGTCCACCTCTAAGACAGACAATTCTTCATTGTCATTTTGCGAGATGTGACATTCACAGCACACCTTCGACAATGGGCCTTTGTGCCTTTTGAAAATGGCTGAAAATGCTTTGAGGCAGCTGATTTTGATATAAACGGTCATTCCTCTCCCTACTTATAGAGTTACATTATTAACCAGGAGCAGTCACACCCTCTTTTACCTCAGCAAATGTGCCAGTGTAACAATAGCATAATACTCAATTAAAAGTAAAGCCTTCCAACCTTCAAGCAAAGATTCTGCTTTCATATGAAAACATTCGCATTAACAACATGTACTTACGGCAGAGATGAAATATTACTTTTGACAGTTTCCATGTTCCTATTTCCTATTCTTCGTTTTTCAGCACTGCTATTTGCAGGATGCATACTGTGGAGGCAATATATCTATTTGTGGCTATGTAAGATTCATAACTGTAACGTAAGGTAAACGACTCCAGAAGTAAACTTGGTTTTACACACCTGGTTTACATGTGAGCCTACAACTATATAGATATAGCTGATCTTCTCGCTGATGGTCTCATTTGCTTATGTGGGTCATACAGAGGTATCAGTATTAAACTGAAACTGTTTCATAACAGCTAAAAACTTCTTGTAGTATGTTTAAACATCTGCTGTTACTGAACTGCTAATTATGTTGTGCTGTGTACAAAATCTTCACACCAAGCCAGTCCAGGGCTGCCATGTATGCAAGTTACATGTCTTATTTTGTATTAGCTGTCGTCTGTAGGCTGCATTACAATCTCCACTGCTGTTACTGTATGCTATCCATCCTTGCGTATTCATGCGTAGACCAAAACAACTGTGTTTTCACCAGGTCATAACGGGCATCATCATTGAATACAATAATAATAGGATGATTTGACAGTCTAGATGATCACCCAAGCCTACTCAACTAAATTCTGTACCTCAGTGAATGTACATAGTGAATAGTGTACTATCCATCTAAAACCAGAAGATGTGTTCTGACCGCAGTGCGGATATCTGAACATACCTTTACGTCTGGCATGTAAAGGCTTCCAGATCAAAATGCTCCAGAGATGAAACAAGAGTACATCCATCTGTGGCATATACTGTACACCGCTCACTGTAATGGAGCAGCTGTAATGCCTCCCTGTACCAGATACCCTCCATATCCCATCTCTATTAATATGCAAACATCTGCCTCCTCTCTTTACGAGGTGTGAATTTTAAGTTTCCTCAACAGCATCTGCAAGCCAATGGTGCTCAGTTGGGGTTTGGCCCGCTAAACATTTACCAGCTGTTGACCCTACGGATGATAGCTGTGTGTAACAGAGCACCATACGAGATGACAACAGTTACCACACTGGTCCTCTGTGTCCACTTTCACAGGAACCTCTTTATCTGTTCCACTGTCTTAAGCTGACAGACTGCTCAATGCGGGAACTTTCTCTAATCCACAGATGTTGTGGAAGACACATTGAGGGACCTATTAAAATCTTTGTCCCAGAGTCTGACTCAACAGTTTTAAAAAGTTAAGTTGATGCTCTGTCTCTGGCTACTACCTGAAACTCTTTTATCAAGGTCACGTATTGCTCCCAGACATAATCACATTTCAGTCTTTTCTTTCCAAGGTGATGAGCGATTGCATTATTGACAAAAGGCAAGAGATTGAAGAAAAAAAGCTTTGTGGTATCTTCATTGTCAGAACAAGCATGAAGAATGCAGTACAATGGGGCTCTATTCATTGGCCACAGTGACAAGCTCCTGCTCTTTAAAACCCAAAGGAAAAATCAATACTGTGCGAATGTAGCCCTGCAACCCTCCACCTGTCTACCCCGCTATCCTGTCATTTCTATCTCGGTTTGGAGAGTTTTGTTTTCAATCAGACCATCTGCACTTCTATCACCCCCCACAACACGGCAAAGGTCTGCACCACTCTGCCCCTCCAACAAATAAGACCCAACATTCGAGTGCAGTCCATGTACTTCCTATTATGGGAGCACTCCAACCTCTCTGCGTAGATCATCAAGATGTGATGAGCATCCAAAGCATATTAGAAGGTCTGTTAACTGTCTGATTGGAGAGAAATTCTGCCATTTGTTGATAAGTATTTTGTGTTTGTTGTTCCTGTTGATTAGACACTTAAATTCATGACTCTCCAGTTTTGATGATGATGAATATGATGCACCACCAGCAATTCAGGCTGGAAATCTGGATGCTAATTTCGCATTTGAGATGAGGTAATTTGGCCTAATGCAGTGGAAAAATTCACATTGTTAACCCTTTCTGAGATTCTCACAGAACTCTAACTGAATGAGAGAGCAGGAGCGAACGAGTGAAAGCTGTGCAGCGATGGTAAAAGACAGAAACTATGAATGCGAATATGAATATGAATACGAATGGGTAATGATATTCAAGGTCTACAAAACTTGTCTGATCAGCAATTCTACCCTTTGCAGTTAAGGTTGTAGAAGTTAAGTCCTCTGTGGGGGAAAAAAAAAAAAAAAGATATTAGTCTTGCATTGTGTCATTCCAAGTAATTAAGCAGTAAAATCAATAACCAAATTGGAGAATCAAATAATAGCCAAGTCTTACCTAGGGAGTGGTGTTCAAACAAATCACAAATGAAAAGGGAACAAATGAATTCAGTGTTGTTATTCTATAATGACCCGCATGCAAGTTTTGTAGAATCTTTGTTCTTATTCACTGCTGCTAATGAGGCTCGACTTCCAACAGATAAAAATTCCATAATATAAGCCTTCCATGAAAGAGAAGAAAGAGAGTTGTGGATATGACAAGGACAGTGTGTTGGCGGTCCTCCACAAACTGCTGACGCACATTCAGTACCAACACACAGATGAGAAGATTCGTTTCCCTTCTGCATTTTGTTTGTTTGTTTTCCTGCTATAGCGCACTCGCACTGAACTGTAACTCCTAAACCAAGGTATGAACCAAACCTTGAATTCGGTGTACTGTTTCATCCCTAACGTCATCTGTGATGGCTTAACAGTTTGGTAAAAAAGCTCATTCTTGACCTTGGAAATAGTTTGATAAAACAATCGTGGCTGCAGGTCCACTTATCAGCTTTTTTGGAGCTTTTTTCTGTGTGATATGGTTAAAATCTTCAGAAAAAGGTACTAAGTTGACCTTGAATCGGGATTGTTTTGTTAAACTACTATTTCCAAGATCAAGAACAAGCTTTCATGCTTAGATTTCTTGAAGAGTCGGGGACCAATCTTTCAGGATGAAAGCCTGAAAGACAGAAGTCTACTTTCAATGAAAGCTCAGCTATATACAGATCTGATCATTGTGAAGAGACTCGGAGGCATTTGACGTCATTCGTTTATGAAACTGCCTTTCAATTCATTTTACTGTGAGTACTGAGGTGCTGCATTCTTGGAATACAGGAATGTCACAAGAGAACAGTTTTTTGCACCACAGGATGCTTCAGTTAAATGGCATCATATTCTTTTCTCTGTTATATGACCGTGCAGAGCAATCACCACACTTAATGTTACCCATGGCTGCTTATATAACTGTATGTCCACCACCATGTTTAACAGCTGGTAACAGACTTTGTGAGCTGTGGGTATCTTTTGTCTTTTCATGTCCACGTGTTGGGGAAATAGTAAAAATGAACCTTTAGACCATGTAATGTTTTTTTGCTGTCTGTGAAATGAAAATACAATTAGTTTTCAGCTACTGCAACTATAACTCTGTCATATGTTCCTTAGTTGTGAAGCTCACAGAGCAGTTTTAGATGGAGTTTGATTCAGTTCTCTGGCTCTTTTTGAGGCTGTGTTTTCATGTTGTTTAGCAACTGCTCTGTTAAGTATCAGTCTGTGTCAGAGTTTCAACTGGTGACCAATGTTCCTTTTTGTTGACGCAGTTTGTCAGTATTTGGCAGATGATCCCGAAGCCTGTGTCCCTTGCCACATTTTGCAGTGTTCTAACAAATGTTCCTGCAATTGGAGAATTGTTTTGCCTCTTTGAGACTCTTGTTTGTTGCCATTCATCTTTGAAAACTTTGAAAACTTGAATATAAATTGATGATGTCAGACTCTTTAAAGCAAAAAGAGACAGCCTGCTGTATGTAAGCTGACGTTGGAATTGTGATTTATTCATCCTCTCTCTGTTTCAGTGTCTACAGTGATGAGAATATGATTCATGTTTCGGATATTGCAGTCACTTCTGTCCTTTCTTTGACCTGCTGCATGTCTGCCTTGTAATTGTGGTGCTGGAATTTTTTAAGAGCTTCATTCCAAGTCTCAAAGGAGGCCAAGAACCACCAAGGGAGTTTCCTCCTCAAAAAGGCACTGATCAGAAACCACATCAGAACTCATCGAATTTCACTGAAACACAGAAAAACAGAGGGCGTAGAGTTACCCTTTGAAACATTAACAATCTGTGGACTGAAATAACCTTTCAGGATTTCCTATTTTTGCCTTAAGTTCTGGTTTAGATTGATAGTGGGTTGGATCTCATCAGAAGAGCTTTGTTTAGTGCTAACATTTGTGCTTGTTTATTTGGCCTTATGTTTTCTAACCTCATAAAATGTCCCTTTTCAGTTCCAGTAAACAGGAAATCCACCCAAAAACAGATTCACACACGATATTCTCCCTGTCCCATTCACTGGGATATTACTGAAGCATATCCTTTCTGCTGCTATTCATTAACATGCAAACCAGGTTTGTCTTTCTTGATGACTTGAGTCTACCCCTTCGCACCATTTTTCAAAGAGCAGGGTAGTATGACAGACGTCCATAGAGAGCCCATTCTCACTCCCAACACCTCGTGACATACATAGTATAAAGAGTGAGAAAAGTCCACCTATGGAGGAGGTTGTGTTGGTTGGATGGGTCAAGCAGAAAACCTTCAGTCCTGTGTGAAACCAAAAGTGACGTTTGACTTCTTTTGCAATGTATGTAACTGATGCACTTAAGCATCCTACATAAGTAACATAGTTATTTTAAGACAAACCATGATCTTTGAACCTGACCTAACCCAGTAGTTTTGGTGTCTAAACTGAATCAAGGTGGTACAGAGAGGCACCCAGTACTTTAAAAAGTGACACCAAGGGGTCCAAACCAAGCATCCCTGTTTGACGAGTTGGAAGTGAGAATGTGTTGCCAACTCTGCTGGTGGCATGAAACATCATTTTTCAAAAAACATTTTCCCTAATTTGATGTTTTGAATAGTGGTGGACTGCGTTGTCTGACATGTTAGTTGGTTGAGATATGGTGACTGTATAGACCACAGCATATGATTCATTGTGCTCATTGTTGCTCATGTTCATTAAAACTTCTGTGAACTTTGTGCCCTGTGAATAACACTGCCATCACAGATAGGAATGTTTCACAATGGAAATGTTTCATCATAGAATAACGCTGAATCACTGTGAATAAATACATTTGTAGCATCTGCAGTGACTCATGCCTTTAAGGCTGGATTTATCGGTCTCCAAAGATACAGAGCTGCCGTGTGGACCTGTGCTTTAAGAAGGCTGATTGATTGATCCAACTCTTGTCAGGTACAGTTGGAAATGGATAACCGAAACTGCGATTGTTTTACTCAAAATGTGCACAAGTATAAAAGTCTCTAGCTAGACTCTTTTCTTCTGTGGTTCCCCGGTGGTGGAATGAGTTACCAAACTCCATTTGCTTTGCAGGGTCCCTCTCGATCTTTAGAAAACAACTTAAGACAAAGCTCTTCATTAAACACCTTCTTTCGTAAATTAAAAAAAACAACTCTCTTTTCACAGTATGCACTGTCTCGTAGTATTACTAGTATGTCCAATTAGGGCACTTACTCTCCCATCTAGAACCTTGATTGTGATGTATGAAATCTCATATGTATGTCGCTTTAGATTAAAGCGTCTGCCAAATAACAAATTGTGAAAGAAAAATTGACACAAAACATTTCCTCTTGCATGTTTGCCTATATGCCCCCCAGAGAAGAATGATCTAATTTGTCACCCATATGTATTTTTGGAGAGCTAAGTGTAAACAGGGTCCACCTCCATTTTTAAGGAGAAGGTCAAGGTTCAAATTATTATAATGAGCAGAGCCCCCCAGACGCTTCCCTGCTGAACCTGCTCACTGCATATGGATCATCAGTTTTGAATAAAGATCTCACTGAGTCTGTAAAACCACAGCCTGAACGTCACCTTGTTCTCTGCTGATTGACAGCTTTCTTCTGCAAATAGCATAAACATAAGAATGTCATAGACCCATTTGAAAGACATATAGCGCCCTGATAATGTTCAGTTTTTCAGCAGCTATACTGAGACCAATGAACATTTTCCTATTCATGCCCTCATGTTTTCGGATTTGAGTGGATATGTGAAGTATACTCTAGCAGAGATAATGGGTTCTGTCAGTGCATACTCTCTCCAGCTACTTATTACCCTCCACGCACCAGCCCATCAATATCAAAGGCGTCACCGGTGAACAAAAATACACCAGTAAACTTTCTCAGATGTCCCTCAAACAGCTTCAATCAAAACAAGTCAATATACATTATATCTCTGCTCCCAGGGAAAGGTTGAGGCCTGCAATTTTATGTACAGATAGTGTGTGGGGGAGGTGGGGGTGGGGGGGAGGGTCATAACCATCCACAGAGCACACAACACTTATCCAGTCAGCACATGTCGGTGAAACGTGGTTTGTGATGGAGATCTGTTGATTGCACAGTAGAGGAGGTCGTTGAGGAAACATGAGAAGTTTGTAAAGCAGGCAACTTCACGCTCAATTCATCACATCACTGTCACAGAGACTGATTTGAAAATAGCTCCAACAGAGATAATCAGCATCAGTTAGGGAATGGGAAAAAATCAGGGAAGAAAAGGAGATTTGTTCCCCTGCAGCCCACCCGGCATTTAGAAGGAAACAGCATCAGAACGACAGCAGTGATTTCCTTTGTTGCCCTGTGTTTGGGGTCGAGGCACTTCTCATTAGGTCTTATTTCATGTGTGAGCACACAGCAAATTGATTCATTGATGTGATGACCTGGAAGCCCACCAATGGTGTTTGGGTCACTTCTACAACTGTGATTAATCAGCTGCTTCGCATAGCTTGACAGACATCAGATCCTATGGAACAGGAAGAGACATTTCTTTCAGAACAACCTAATTTTTAGAACAATAAATGGATGTTGCTGCAGGTATCTATCTGTGTTCAAAAGCTGTGAAGTTTATAGTTAAGCTTCGATGACTTCAATGTCACAGGTAATTCATAAGAAGTCATTAATTCTGCACAACTGCCTGCTTTGAATTGTCATGTTCTCTTTGAACGTCTCTGATAAGACCCTATATTTCCTCAAAGAATAAATGTTAACGTTAATGGCTTCAATAGAGCAGTTAGAGCGGGGAAGAAAAAAAAAAAAGACTTATTGGAGAGAGCCCATCATATCAGAAGAGATTCTGCCAAGATGAACGGCACTGTCTCAATAAATTGTATTTTTGTGTCAGCGAAGCACGTGGGACCCTTGCCTAATGTAGCGTAAAAGTCTCTTTTGTGGAGACTCCAATTCATTGTATCTGGCTGTCAGAGCTAAACTAGGGAAATCGCAGTGAACAATAGAAACAGAAAGGAAAAAGAGGTTCGGGCAGTGAGCTTGTTCCAGGAAACAACGTGCGCTTTCCGAAGGATGACAATCGGAGCTCAACTGAGACAAGGCTATTTTCTCAAGCTTATTTTTGAGCGATACAATCAGGAATTTATCCAACAGTGTCAATCTTGCATCTGTATAGACTTCCAATTGAAGGTGAAATAAACTTTGTGGAGTTTTCTTTCATTTTTATTTATATATATATACATATATATAAAAATGTGTGTTACTGTAGATCTTAAAAAGTATTAAAGAGTAACTGCGCTACATTTTGAAAGGAAGAAAAACACAGCTTATGGCCTCAACAGCGGAAGAGGTCCAATCCATCCTGAGAATGATCGGAAATTTGCTTGCCAATTGCTGGCAATGAGCCAAAAAGTCTGTAATTCATAGTTCACCTACAGAATCAGATTATCCTCCACCTCCATCCCTGGCTGGTCATTCCCTGGAGTTGTCTGTAGCGCACTGGCCGGACAGGTGTCCCACAATGACAAGGCTTGTCTATCAAATGCACGAGGCGTGACTCCTGTCTATTTTTGTTGACCAACTGTTGTGTTGAGTCTCAAACGGGATATTTTTGTTTGCTTTCTGGGATCCTGAAGAGGAGTTTTTGTTGAGATAAGGACCTGTTTATTTATAGTTGGACTCTGGGATTAATATTGAGCACTGACTGCTCCTTGGCGGAGGTTTGAGAGCATTTTCTAGTTTGTCTTGTTAATTAATATTAGGATTTTCCATCCTTATTTAGGAGTGTATTCACTGTTATAGACTAATAAAAACAACATTAATTGTCTAAGAAAGTGATTAAGTGTATTTACCGGTGTTTACTTGGAATTCTGGCCCTTACCTGCCATCACAGCGAGTGGCTAACATGATGTTTCTTCAAATGGGTATAACAGTGCATACTTTGACAATGTTTCCTTGAAGGCACTCATAGTGTTGCACTTGGCTGTACCCACAAAAAGTGCAGAAGTAACTGTGTTTAAAATGAAAATGAAAGGTTGAGAGAAAATTTCAAACCTTGCCAACTTTCTCACTTACACATCATGCTGATACTACACCTAACATCACAGCTCGTGTAGTCTGTTGTACTTGTCACCACATCCAGCAGTGATGTAACACAGTGTGGTCACACAACATCACTGTGAAGAAATAGCATACTGTCACCATAAGCTTTTATTCATTAACATATTTGAGTATCTGTAACAGTCTGTCCTTGAATTAAAGCTCACTATAACTTTGATGCTCCATGCAACAAGAGCTGCAGAGTGATATTGTTTTAAGGGGTGATAAAAGTTATTAAATCACCAACTGGGCTTGTGCGAGCATGCCAAATTCATCTTTTCAGCAAATGTCTTCCTCATATTGTCATCTACTGACTGCCAGTGAAGTCCAAGATTAAAGGCTTTATGCAAAAGATGACCGAGTAACACTGCCTCCATTTCCATTTCAGACACACGCTGAGATGCATTCCAGAGCCATTAAATGCAGTAGTATTTTTTCTGAAATGTAATTAAAGAACTTTAATCTAGGATTCTGATTCTCGTGTTGTGTCAGAATTCAGTCGATGGTACGACCACATTGGCACGCTGACAGTGATAAGCAACAAAACACACTGAATCTTGTCCAACATGACCCCCATTACAATTCCAATTTATTTACCCACCCACAGTCTGAATCTAATTGAACCTATTGACCACGCAGATAGAAAAGGACTGGTAAACAAAACAAGATGTTGCACACTTCCCCCTCATTAGATACTGAGAGTCCATTGAAAATCAACAACTTATTGATAGGAACATGCTACATGCTGCCAAACAGTCGGCTTAAAGGATTTAAACTTGAATTGCTTGCTGTTGTTGAATGCATCTTTAAGTCAGTGGCTTTATGCAAACAGTCTTCCTTTTCACTGAGGATCATGGAGAAATTATGAATCCTGTAGCCTATAATATCACTATAACCAAGTACATGGTAGCTCCAGATCCCATGCTGCTGGTATTCCTCCCTGTCCTTATTATTTGAATATAAAACCCATCAGCTTAGCTCGGCATGCAAGACAGTGTTCTTTGTTGTGGGCGATTGCCGCCATGCTTGGGACTGATATGGTTGTATGCTTTTATTTTAGCCGGCACTCCAGTGGGGCCGTGGTGATTCAACAGTCATTATCAATGCCCAACACATGTCGGCCTGCCTCTAACTGTCCTCGTAGCACACTGACCACAACAGGGAACCAAACACACTAATCCATTGTGGTCACAAAATGGATCCTAAACAATTGCTTGGCATTTGCAGCACTCACATGAGGTTGCAAAGAGTATGTCTTATTCTGCGCAAGGAAATAACAGTGACGACAATGAATTTATCCTGGTCTGAATGCAGGATGGATCAATCTGATGATCCTCTTCAACGTTACAACAGGAACCACTCTCTAGCGCACAAGAAAATTAAACATGTAATATTAATCAGGACGCACACGTGTCAAAGCACTTAGTATATAATACCAAGGGGGCTTCAATTACTTAAGACTACATATTAATGCATCTGACAACATAGACAATGGATAGAGCCGCCCTTCACAATCCATTTGCCCTGTTCTTTTCTTCCCGTTTACACATTAGGGAGGGTGTCAAAACTGAGCCGATTATTACACAAGGAAATCAAGCCATCTGACAAGCGATCAATGGCTGCCTTGACTGATGGGTCTCCTATCTAGATGAACGGCTCCCTAGAGGGATGCTTGCTCTGCCTCACCACTGCTATAGAGACGGGGGGATGCAACAGTGCTGATTGTCAAGGTCACCTCGTGGCCACAGCAATGACGCAATGCATCAGACCAACCCGAAGGAGATCATACAGCAAGATCTGAGCACAGAGTGAAGGCTATGCTAAACAAGAAAGACAAACACCCTCTTTCCCTTTTACAAATGCTTATATTTCGTGTGTATAGAATCATTCCAGGCTACACTGCACACACACGATGACTGTGGTTCATTAAAAGAGACCCATAAGAGATCGGGCAAATGCCCTCGTGGTTTCTTGAAGACCCACTTGAATCCCTCAGGGACAGGCTGCTCATTGTGATCCCCTCCAGCAGCAGCAGCAAGCTGTCTCTCATTCTGAGGAGGAAGTAGATATGTGGAGACTTTGACATTGAATACAGCCTGAAGATGTTTGGATGGCACACTGATAATGCTGGTCATCTGTTGAACTGCCACTGAAAGGTCACATGGAACTACTCACACCCAAGTGAAGTCAAGACATGGTATGTCATGTACTGATAAGTGTACAATACGTGTATGCACACATGGGCATTCAAGATGAAGACAATAGACAGCAGGGAATCTCTAAGCAGAAAATATTCATACATTTGTCTTTTTTTAATAATTCAATTAAGTACAAAAGTCAGACACTTATCATACCATGTACTTTTACTTACTTACAGTATTGAATTCTATCGTATTACTGTTATTTAAAATATATTTCAAGTTTACATCAATTTTCATGTCCATCAGGACTTAATAGTGTGAGAAATAATAAGAAACTATTTGTTCAAACAAAACCACCCCCCTGTTTTCATTCCTTTAAGAGTCTTTAGAACTGATAATAACAATAATAATAAAAGTTGGATAATACCGATGTATTGTGAATCTATGATATTTTGTACTGTGTAAATGTCATACAATTGCCCTCCCAGTTCCGGATCAGTCAATGCAAATATCTAAACAACTATGAGATGGACTGCCAGGAAATTGTGTTCAGTCATGATGCCCAGAGTATGAATCCTAATGGCTTTGGTGATTCTGTAACTTTTCTTCTGGTGCGGTAATGAGGTTTGCATTTTTGATTTTCAGGGAAACATCTAAATTATTGTATAATCCTAACCCTAAAGCCAATCAAAGAGCCATCTGGATAATTTTAATAACTTTGCTGATCCACTGACTTTTAATCTAGAGCCACCATGAGGTGGACATTTGGAGTAGTCTTGAAAACTATAGAATGGGTTGCCATACAAATTGGTTCAGACGCTGATGTTACTCTCAGGATAATTGTAATGACTCTGGTGATCTCTTTTCAACTAGTGCCATCATCTGATCAAAATACTTGGTTCACTTGATCCAATATTTTGGTTTATCACTAAATGAAAAGTAAATGACATTACCATCAGCCTCAGATGCACTCTGTGTCTCGTGCTAATGAGCAAACGTTAGCATGCCAACACGCTAAACTGAGATGATGAACAAGGTAAGCGTTACACCTGCTAACCATTAGCATGTTAGAATTGCCATTGTGAGCATGCTGACATTAGCATTTAGCTCAAAGCACCGCTGTGCCCAAGTGTAGCCTCACAGAACCCCTAGTGTGGCTGTTGGCTCTCATTCTTGTCACGACAAGCTGTGAGTAAGAAAAAAGAAGTGTACATCCAATCTGAGGTTTGTAGTCGCCACCCTCCACAAACACATCTTCCAAACCAGGACAGAAGCCTTCATAAATGCTGAGCATTGCTGCCTTGATCTAACTGCGTGACTGACAAGAGGAGTGTTAACAGGGTGGAGAAGTAAGCGAACACTGTTTGAAGAGTTATGGTTTGGGACCCCCTCTGTTCAGCACAGTACAGCTGCTGCTTAGTAATTGACACGACATGAATTATACCTTATAGGATTCCGACAAGTTCAAAGCAGCCATCTTGGTACAAAAACAGGCCCTGCTACAAATGCACGCTGACACTACAAACATCTCTGCTCCTCTGCTCCTCAGCATTTAATGTGAGTGGCTCTTCGCTCTCTTACAGGTGCAAGTCCTGGTCTTCGGTGCTTCCAACCATGTTCTTTGTTTCTCTTCTCTCTTTCATTCTCCATCAAGAATAAATACATTTATCTTATAATGGGATCCTCTTTGATAAAAAGCAGTCTTCTGTCATTCTGTTGGAGGTGCCAGAGTGTTGGATGGCGAGAAACTCCAGGTTAAGTACTTTCTTTTATCACTGCTCCTTTTTATATGCAAATCATCCTGCCCGCCCATCTATTTACTGTTGCAGGTATTCAGACAGGGCCTCAAACCGTGCCAGCCACAGACCGCAGCCTGCCATCCGGCGCCAGCATGGGACTTGAAATAGATTTGATTAGGATTCAAAAATACGCCTTTGATCTCACGTTTGTTAGGCAAATGCAGCCACATGACAATATGCTTGAGAGGATGGAATGATTCTGCTGGCGTTTACAAAATAATGGACAATCTAATTGTACTGTAATGCATGGTGTGCGCAGTTATTAATTTGTGAGGTGCAGTGAGCCAGAAACTGGGTTCATTTGCATCGGTTCTGACAGGCTGAGAGAGAGGCAGTGGTTTGGCTTCAAACAAATATGCTGTTGCGTATAGATAATCAGCACTCTGTTGCTGTGTGGCACTAACTCTCTACCTGCTGTCAGGATGAATAGACTGTCATTTTGTCAATAAATATGAGATACGTGGCAGGGGTTTTCAATTAATTAGATTCACCATTACATAGTACGATGCTCACTGCTGACTACACTTCTGTAAATTCGCAGCCCATGAACTGATTTGGTCTTTCTAACTCAAAAAAAAAAAACTGTCTTTCAGCTGCAGTCATCTAAATTGAGGCGAGGATTCTATGGGGACTGAACACAGCCAGACCCATATACAAAAGTGTAATCATTCCAGCAATCTCGCTGCTTCCATTGCACCATCTTAAAACTGCTTCTTTCCACTCACTTTCAAAAGTGCGCACCAGACATGAGCTATTGTGATTTTAAATGTTTTGCAATGCACCCAAAAGACCTCAGTGACCCAGATCAAGATTAAGCTTGACATGCATTATTTAAACCATGCTGAAAGTGTGTGTTTTGTGAGTCAACGCACTTCTGAAAATACAACCATGACGTGGATTTTAATCCAACAACGCTTGTAGCATTTTAAAACAGATTTTGATTTCAAGGATGATAACATGACCAAGGCTAGCCACAGTGATTGGGCCAAATAGCCCACTCCACATTCATTATTAACTACATTACACACTATTCTCTGACGAGCTGTAATTATACTTGCATGGGCACAGCTGGAGGGCCTGCACAAAGGTCTGAACAGAGCTAACTCCATGCTAGTTGGAATTTGCAGTGAGAGTCTATTAAAAGAAGTCTTCTACATAGGTAAACACTGTAAGATTAGTAGCAGCTGGCCAACTCACATAATTGAATTGTTGTTGTAGCACAATACAGTCAATGTTCTTTTTCCATTTCCAGTCATGGATAAACAGGAGCCTATTTTTGCTCTTTTGGGCGTGGGCTCAGACTGACTCGAAAAGCCCCCCCTTACTTTAAGCTTTTTCAGGCTGTAATTGACAACACTTGATGCTCAGGCTTTGGAAAAGACCATGGATTTCCCTGGATTAGAGTGTGAGGGCCAAGGCTATTCCATCCTCTGCAACTGGATTAAATCACTTGATTGGTAAGGAGGCTAAAGCGACGGCTGTGGCGGATTGCCAGGATATAAGGTGCTTGCTCTGCATCCAAGGTGAAAGGTTAACCGTCCAGTCAGGAAGGGCTTCAAACCGTTTGGCCTTGACCGCGAGGGTCAGAGGATGACAGTCATAAATCACACACCAATGAACTACAATCAAAGTGCAGCATCTGGCCACTTCACATCCCATTTTCACTGACAGGTGAAAAAGCATCTTCTATCTGTATTTTCCAAAAGGTAATACTTGTAACATTCATTCCAGGCATTCCTTCTTTCAGTCTGCACATACACAAGTTATGCTCAAATACACCCAAGCCTTTCATTTCTTAACTGTTCTCACTCAGCAGTCATACAACCTTGACTTGTTTCTTCCACATCGCTTCATGGCGTCATATGCCCCCTCTCTCTCTATCTTCTTCTGCACCACAGCTTCCCTACGGCTCGAGGCTTTGAAAGGCTCGGGTGCAAAAGCGGAGTGTGCTTCAAATCTCATTTCATGATTTATAATGCATTGGGTCCTTTAAAGTTCTAATCCATGATTGGTTTACAGCCGCATTTCCACCAGTGGACCAATATATGATTTCTGGCTCATGCTAAAGAGTCCACACAGTGTGCATTGAGTCCATAGTGTATACTCTACAGTACATGGTCTGCAATTAAAATGTGGACCATGTGGATTCAGTACTAGACACTCATCTAGGATTGGGCCTTTTAAGAACCATGATCCCACAAGGAGGTTATGTTGTCAATTTGTCTGTTAGCAGAATATCTGAAAAACTTGATTCGAGATATTAATAACATTTGGTAAAAAGTTGGGCCATGGGTCAAGGTTAAAGTGAGTGCAGTTGTTTGTGGGGCAGATCCACTTCACACTTCTCCAGTTAAGCTTGAAGGTTCTTCCCTAACCTTGGAAATAGTTGTTTGACCCCAAAGTATCTCAACATTTAGTCCTTTTACATGCTTTTCTTTGTCATGGAGATGGTTTAGTTGTTAACATGTGACTCAACTGTTGAATACAGTTTGTAAAATTAACAGATTTTTGCACATTTCTGTAATTTCCTCACGATACTACATTTAAATATGATATACTGTATAGACATAATTAAAACTTTTCTGTACTAAGAATGGATCAAATGACTGTGTGTGTTTGAAAAGGATCTCTTGTAATGTCAAACCCACATACATTCATCACCTGACTCAGTTCCCTTCAGTTTTACTCAGCTGTATGCGACTTTCAGATAATTGTTTTTGTTTTAAGGACAAACTTACGGTTTTGGTCCGCTCTACCTGCTCTCAGCATTGTTTCCAGACTGTGAAGGCTGCTGTTTCAGCCAAAAAAAAAAAAAAGGTATAAAAGCCCACTGTTACACTACATGCCCAGCTCCAAATGGCAGACAGACAAGCTTAGACTAGCTGGTGAACATAGTGGAGCATTTAGCAGCTAAAGAGCCAGGAATATTTCTCTGAGGAGTTGGTGGAGAGCAAAATAAAGCCAAACGGAGAGTCAGTTTTAGATTTACATTCATCACGTGGGCACAAACATGACTCCAAATGAATGTTAATGTTGCTCCATATCTGCTGGATTTTTAAACAGGCAGCTGTTCGCCGACAAGTGTACTATATCAATTTTATTGACAGAAAACATGTCGGTCTTGTGTTTACAGCTTGTTTACGCTAACCCACAGTAGCCAAAAGTCAGGTTGCGGGTACACATGTGTCCAGATTTGCGATTTTGAGTTAAACTCTGTCACAGCTGACCTTTAAGCCTCGGCAGACATGTGAGCTGAGTGTGTTGTCAGTGGGGTGAATTTATCATGGGCTTTTTTTGTTGTCAAACCATCAACTTTTGCTGTTGAGAAATTTGAAAATCAACCAGCTGTCTGGCCCATTTGCACACTACATGAACAATTACCCTTTTCTGCTGCAAATGAAGCAATTGCTACTACCACCATTGACCCTCTGTCTTTGCTATAATATTGTTCATCTGTCATGAGTTAAGGAGACGCACAGCAGCAGAAACGCCAGTGAAAACCTGACAGTAAACTCCCACGACGCCTCTGAGAGCCATCTTAACGTCCAAAGCTACAGCGAATCACACGGCCTTGAATTGGCAGTTCTTATGCAGTCATTGTCTCAGGGGTGATGAACGGCCTCCATCACAGCCACAGCCAACCACAGCCCAAACTAATTACTGGACTGGCAGGTCTTGTATTCATTGTGGGCCTTGGAGCTGCACATGCCCAGTTTTCTATCTGCTCCTCATTCATGAAAAGGCCATTACCACAAAGCCCTCAGAGTCATGTGGAAGAGGAATGATGTTTTCTCTGTAACAGTGAAAACTCGCCACAAATTCCTGCCATGTTGAATGTTGTCTATTTCTCTTTTTTTTTTTTCAGTCTTGTTAGGACCTGAGGGAAAGTTTGATATCATGCCGATCCACCCTGCAAGCAATCATTGCCTGTTTACGCCTTGCAGAACCAATGTTAGGTGAAAATCTTCAAAGGGACTCACTGTGCCGCCACTTAGACAGATAATATGTTCCACTATAAAAGGGTCTTTCATTGACATTTAAATACCATTCCACCCCCATCATTCAGCACAATGCAGAGAAAATGTGTTTCTTTAATACCACCTCTTCTGTTGCTTCTAGTTTTCAACTGTACCAAAATATTAGTATTAAACCCCATACTCCTGGAGTATATAACGGCTCTTTTTCCTCCTCATTTCTTGTCGAGTCAGAGGCACCGGAAGAAAGTCACATTTAACTTTATCTTCCATGGTCAATCTATTTAACACTGTAAGCAGACTGAAATGGGTGGAATGAAAGTGTCTGGGGAAATATCAGAGGCTGGGAAGATGTCCAATGATGCTGTGATTTATGGTTTCATTACTGCATCTACGAGGAAAGATCCCTGTGTGAATCTCTGCCCTGAACATCTCCGCGCGTCATATCGCCTGTTAACATCACTCACACAAGAAAACACTTGTAGGCCAGAGAGGAATAGATGCCACCCTTATTCTTGAATTACTTCATCTTGCTATTTTACAGAACTTTGTAGGCCTAGTAAACTAATTAAAAGCATTACTAAATGTTGCAGCAAAATGGAGGTGTAAAGATCTAAAATAGCAAAGAACATCTGGTGAGCACAGTTAGCTTGTCGAGGCTCCACTTTATCACACGGTACCTCAAAATCAGAGAGTAAGAGAAAGATGCTAACTCAACTGGAGTAAGCCATATCTGACAGACTGCATTTTCCTATCCATAAAACATTCATGCAATGAATCACTTAAGATATTGAAATACAGGAGAGCTGGCTGGGTACAAAGAATAGAAATCTATTTCATTCCTCTGAAAACACGCTGTCATATAACTTACTTTTGGAAATGAAAGGAGTGAAGAAGAATGTATAATGCATCTGAAATGGGCTGAACAAAGGGGATACATATCACAGGTGTTCACACAGAGCTATTAGTTTCTTATTGAACGATGTATCAAACTGCTTTCGTCAAAAGGCCAACAGATAGTGCTATCACTCTGATATACTGACCTATAATTTTGGACATCCTGTCTAGACTGTCTTAGAGTAACCAAAAGTTTCCAAAAGCTGGGGAAAATATTTTACTAACAAATGATGCCTGCTTTGTCCACCTCTGATTCGGTGTGCCGTGTTTCATATTATGATGAAACTTAAAGCTGCACTAATCAATATTTCAGTATAAACAGAGGATCCAATAACTATGTGTAATGTAAAAAGGGTCGCTCCGACTGACGAACCCACAGACAATTAGCATCCAACTCTGCAGCTCGCCTCGTCTCTACAGAGCATTTTGCTGGTGTAAAATAAAAAGTTTACCACCGACAATGTTACTGTTTTGGTTCAGTATCACCACTATCATCATCCCCACTTTCCAGCCACAACAGGCAGCTGTTTTCAGAGAAAATCACTGATAAACCAACTGCACATAATCTGCCCAGCATCAAACAGCAGACAGACACAGTTTGCAACTTGCTGATTAACATAATGGAGACTCTAGCAGCTAAACAGGCAGCTGGTTCCCTCCAGAGTAGGTGGAGACCAAAACATGGCTAAAAGATAGAATATTAGACTTTCTACTACTTCTTGACATTCAGGTTGCTAGACACAACTTATTTCAATAACTTTACGAGATGATAATACATCAGAGATGGGGCTACTGTAGCACCTAAGTGGTCAAAAAGAATCAATTAATGCAGGTTTAACATCAGGTCTACGAAGTAGGATCAATAAATATGCTACTTTGGTTAAAGTCCAACTGAAAACACATCCTTTCTTGCTGTCTAAAAATATACAGTGTTTTTTAAACATATTATTAATGGTTTTGTATTATAAAAGGAACAAAAGGGTCTTAAAGGAAATGTCAGAAATGCTCCTTTTCATCTCAGCTGGGTGGGGGGGGGCGTCCATGGGTTTGACTGACAGCAGCTGACAGGCTGACGGTGTCAGTGTCACATGAATGAGAGACAAGGTAAACAAACTAACCAGACCAAAGTGACATTTGCAGGTAGGTTTTCATGCTGTTTAATGTGCTGCAGCTGAGCTACATAGCTATGTTTGCAGTGCACTTCTCTCCGGTGAATGTTTGTTCGGTGGCTTGTTCAACAAACGAAGGTGCAGGACGAGACGTAGTGCAGCAGGCTGCTTTCTGCCTCACTGTGACAATCTGCTCTGCCGGTGATAAACCGCTGATGTCGCCTCTTTATGCAAGATTTGATTGACCGTATTGAAATAAGGTCTTCACTTTACATAGATCAGACGCTACCAAATGGTATCCTATCAAATTAATCTAAGACTATGGGGTGCCATCACAACACCAAAAAACACAAAATATAAATTCATCTATTTTGTTGCTGATTTCTCAAAGGAGAACACAGCACAGATGATTTATAGAGCAGATAGGTATGCTACAACAGACTAAAACTTATGCATAATGAATTATGCTAATTGATAATGCATTATAACTATTGCATATGTGCTTAGCTGCGTCATAAACATTTATAATGCAATATCATGGTTCATTACAGTAATAAGACAACTATAGTTTTACATGTATGTATATGTTCAAAGATCACGTATCACAATTTTCTGCGAGAGACGAAAAGGTATTATAAACATAATGGTGCGTTCTGTTCCTACAATTGAGTGAGTGTTAGTTTGTGGTTAGTTTGCTCATTGTCCATTTCAGGTTAACTAAGGCTGTGCTGATATCAAGCAGATGTGCTGTGAAGCTCTGACAGAGGCAGGAGATGCACATCACACCGTCTGTCACCGCAGGCACGGTGTTGTTCCTGACAACAGAGTCCAGTTCAAAACCCTGAGAGATCATGACAGACATTAAAAGTGGAAATAAATGTAGCTGTGCAGAGGAAACAGAACCGCAGCCCTGCTGGAAGAACAGCTCGTGATAGCTGAGTGGAAATACAGCCACAAACACCACATCCTTAAAGCAAGCACCAGTATCAGTGAATCACATGCCTCTTTATACCTGCCTTTGTGTCCCACTGTCTCCTCCACTGAATACACAGCACATATTCATGATGATACTGTATGTTAATGAGTTACGCTGAGTGTTATTGAGTGGAAGTCACCCCCGTTTTGGCAGCGCTCAGAGCCCAACACACAGTCACTGTCGTTACATTTGTAAAGCAGAATAGACTTGAAATGGAAAAATCCGCTTTGCAGCTCCTGTGAAACGTGACTGTGTAGGCAGCTGTGTTGAGTAAAGTGTATCTACTCTGTCAGAACACATGTGGGACCAATGACTGAAAAACACAGCTCCTGTGAAGTCAAGCTTTTAACCATTAGGCAGTCGGGGCACCCATTGCACCACATTCGATTAATCAATTAAAGAAATGCCAGAGAAATGAACTCTTGCTGATTCCTCCTTCGCAGCTGTGATGTTTTGCTGCTTGTCTCCATTATATATTATTAAAAATGGCTTAAATATATATATTAAAAATGTATTATTAAAATCAGGCCACTTGAGCATTATGGCAGACCATGTCCCCACTCTCCATGCACTGCAGGTAGGAAAAAATTCTAATGTTCATAACAGGGCTGGCCATGAATTCAGCATCATTATTTGCAGACTCTCAGTGGCACATTACTGTCTTGAGCATCAGTTTGCAGCTCAGCACTTGTTCATAACACCTTCAAGCCTTTGAAAGTTGATAGAGCTGCTGGATAATGAACTGTAGCTGACTTTATAGTGATAAAATAATGTGTAATGCCTTACCACTGTTGGTTTATCATAATGCATTACGATGTGCTACAGCTACTTCTACAATATATGCATTCGTTATGTCTCATGGAGGTTTTCCATTACGGATACGAGCTTCAAACAATGTGATGCAGCAGTTGCTTGTGAGCCAGACAAGTTTCACACTGTGATCAACTTGTCTGGCTTGGGAGGCTATCACAGTACTGCCAATTTCCACTAACAGCTACAGAGATGTTCCACTGATGATGCTTGGCACTTGACTCAGACTGTGTGCATAAGCATTTCTACATTTGTCTAAGACTCCTCAAGGACACTGTTTCTTGATATAAGTCATCCATCTTTCAATATGAGCAAATTCTTTGACACAAGGTTATGTTGGTTTTTCCTTCCCCCCGATTTAGCCCAGAGCAATGGATCCCACAGACACTGAGGACATGTGTAGGCATGCTTCACTGTGACAGCTCCATCTGGACCCACCACACAGACCTTTTAATGATCACGGAGCAGGATTCCCTCTCAAGGACCCGGTGCTCCCTTTCTGAACGCTGACCAGTGTCTACTCTGCTATGCCTTTAATCATAATTTTTCTCTTCTTTGATATGTAACTTTATCATCAACCGGGAGGGAGAGAGATGTTAAACCTGTATGTCCTATGGGGAGTTTTAGTGTTTGACCTTCATCTCTGTGAAATGTACATGATGGGATATTCTTGTCCCCGCTCTGTCTGTGTGTGAAGGTGCTGCCTGTGCGGTTTGATTGAGATATGCGACAGTGGCACTGGTTACGGTGTACCATTAGATGAGTGTCCTTGGGCTCCTGGGCTCCTCTCATCACTCTTGGGTGGCTGGCTATCCCTCGGCGATGTGAGCGGTGCAGGTCCCTGCTTGGTTCCATTATTTATGACTGTCAATCTGACGCCAGGTTGCTCCACCTGTGCTATTCAGGGTTGCCTCTCTGGGTTGCCTCACTTTGCTTTGATTTGTAGGATCGGAGAAACACTGCACAATCTTGCCTGTGGAAGCTTTATTTTGCAATTTCCACAAATCTAAGCGTGTTCTGACGACATGCACTCAGCATTCATTTGGCTTTTACCTGACTCTGGGAAGCCTTGTGTGGGCTAAAACGCTGACCCAAACAGGCCAGGACCAAGAGGATGATGTGACAAATGGATAGTGATCTGGTAGGTCTGAGACCTCTGGCAGGTGCAGGTCTCAGTTTGAGTGATTGTTCTGACCTGCCTATCCATCAGTCAGACTGTGACAAGGCAGGAGCTCTTTCCACAGAGGGACAGTCATGACCTGGAACGAGGCAGTGACTGTATCCCGGCCACCGCTGGCCTCATAACACATTCACATCTCCATACCGCTGGGGAGGAGAAGACGGCCCTGCTGGGCTGAGAGAATAGGTGTCCCTGCTGGATTCTAATTTGAGATTTTCGAGTGGCTGCGGATAAAGGATGCCCTCACAATTGAGAGCACATCTTGCATAAAAGATGACGCAGACAGGTTATTTGACAGGCAGCGCAAACAAACACGAAGCTGTAAATTCAGTGAATATATTCATGTTATAAATGTCCTCTATGAAAACAGCTTTGTAATGTTGATGCATTTATTTACATGATGAATTATGGCACCATCAGCTCAGAGAGTTCAGTAAAATTACATCTGCACAAGTCAAGACGCAGCAGGGCTGCATGGAAATGAAACAAGGAATATTAATCAATACTGTATTTCCCCCCACTAAGTGAAGCGTTAACTATTGCACTATTTCAGGAACACGGCATTTGAATAAATATTTGATTAAGCTGGAGCAGAATACATGCATGTTTGACAAGAAAAATCCATCACAATTTTTGGTTAATGCAAATGGCATTTACTCTGATAATGAGCGAGGCTTTTCTCTGCACGCCGGCGCGACCGAGAATCGCATTAATGCATCGTTTTTGATATGTGTGTGTGACACGCCTGTTGACATGAAAACGTGAGACGAAGAACAAGGAACGGTGTTTGGAGAGCCCGTGTGATGAAAGAGAACACAGAACATGAGTACAATGAAATCCAAGAAATACTGCAGACTGTGGATGAACTCCAAGCTCCATTTACTGTAGGCCTGCTGCGTTGCCATGGTGACCCAGGCTGCCTCGCTGTCAATAAGCTGTGAATTAATAATTTGGTAATTGTTTGTAAAGAGTGATTGAAGGAGAATGGCTGAATGTTAAATGAGTTGGCTGTAGTCTGTAAGTACCCAGGGGGCTCGTGTGTATTTATAGTGGATCTACTGACAAAGCGCATCAAGAGCCCTACTTTTACAACGTGAATGTCACATGAAGTAGCTGAGGTTTTAAGCAGATAAAGATGTACTTTCAATTGGGCGCATTTCTCACTGTCTCTTTGGTGACTCACTTTGAATTTTACGATCAATTTACAAAATCTGTCTATGCATCCATCTACAGAATCTATAATCCACTTTTTAAGGAACTCACATTGAATGGCACAAATGAGCAGGTATTGATGTGTGTTGGCAACCCTCATAGGACAAAACCATGCAAAGAACAGTAGAAATGAGGGGATCTTGTATGAAGATGCTAAAATGAATCAAAATCCTTCTGCTGCTTCCACATGCGCTCTGAGTTTAATTCACAATGGAATCAAAAACATCATGTTTAAATGCCTGTCAGACATTCGTTTAGTGTTGCTTTCATCAACGAAAATTATCGTCAAAGAACCTTTATCACGTGACAGAAACGAACGATCATAAATGCTGTCCATGGGTAGATAACTATAATTAAATATATTATGCAATATTGCTGATGAATAAAAATGAGACTAAATGTGGTTTACAAAATAAAAACTCTGCTAAAATGTCTCTTCATTTTCGCTGACTAAAACGAGACAAAATGTTATCACATTATTTCATCTTTAATTATAGTTATCGTCACATGACCAGCATTTACATTGCGTCTCGTCCCGTTTTCGTCACAATATTTAGTCATAATTTTCATTGACGAAAGCAACACTACATTCGTTATTTATGTTATGATTCATTCACAATGTACGAGGTGATGAAAATGACAATGTCGGACTGAGACACAAGCCTGTGAGAAGCTAATACAGCTCTTAGTGTGACAGGCAGTCATTTGTACGAACATGACTGCGTGTGTGCATGTGTGCACGTTACAACACTGATAAAGATCTGTGGAAAATGAACAGCATGTAACAGTCATGTAAGTAATGTGAATAAATACATAAGTTGAAATGTGTGCAGCGCTGCAGTGATAATGTCACAGCACGGTGTAGTGCAGTGAGTGAATGCTTTGTCACTCCTTCATATGAAGGTCTGTGGTTTGCACACATGAAACAACAGATTAGGAATATTCATGCATGTGTAGACTGTAATGCAGCAGAGAATGACCTAATGTAACCCACAGAGAGCTTTTAAAGTCTGCACTTTAGGGTTGTTGCCCACTAGGGATTTTATTGATACCAGTGTCATTATTGATTCATCCTATTGGTCTGATTCCCTTCTTGATTCCTGACCAATTTCCAATTTGGAATTTAGGCCCGTGTTGCAGAAAAAGACATTTCAGCATATTGCTGGCTTGAAATGATCATTTTACAGACATTACAACTAGCACTGTTGTCATCTTTGTTTGTGAAATGAAGCCACGCTTTGGACCGTTTCTTTCTCTCCACCATGACTCCTTCTTGCTGCAAGTTTCCAGCAGCACAGATGCTTGTGTTTGATTCCATTGATTTGCAATGCGCAACTGTCAGAAAAACATGCCAGCATCAATAGAAGGAACTGATGATGCTCAGAGGCGTATGATGCCGATAAATCAGATCATTTGTTACAGGTTTTCAAAGATTCTGTTTCTCAATTCCCGTCCCCTTTTTAAGCTCCTGGTGGACAGAAAGCTCAGGTGATTAGGTGCAGCTGGAGTGGACAGGCCATAGGAGCGGCTCCCATGACTGAGTGGTAAAACCTGAGGTACCTCTCAATTCAAGCAAGCAAGCTTGGAACATGTCCCTTTAAAGCTTTAAAATCCTCAGAAAAAATCGATCAATAAAAGTCAGAATTTCCATCAAGACACACATTAAAGAAGTGAAATTTGCTATTGACCGACACTGTATACATGAACGAAGAGTCTTACGGCATCTTTATCGCTTGCTTTAGTACAACAAAGAATTTTAAGCAGCTTAAGGACATTCTCCATGCAGATATTAAGTTGGTGCATGAAGTACTGATAAAGCCCAATAGTAGACATAATACAGTTCTCTCAGGAACATTAATGTTCCTTCATTTCCAAGCCACGGTGGGCCAAACGCAAAGCAACACTTATGTAACCTGGATTCAACATTCAGCCATATTCTTGCGGCTCCGCAGTTAGCTTAATCTGGATTGATGGTACAGCACATTGGGTCTAAATTTAGTCTCCCCAAGAACATTCCTCTCCTTGCGTTGCTGTGGGGCGAAGCTGAGGTTTTCAGATCCTCCACGGTCACACGCACAGGATGCGAGGCAGTGGAGCTGAAATGCACTCCTATGTCACACTCTGCCTCCCCTTCACTTCTCCCCATGCCACACTCTCTGTTTCTTTTTTCTCTCTCTCCCTTTATCTCTCCATGCACTGGGATTTTGTGGATCACTTACTCAGGGAAAACCCCCTGAGGAAACAGGATTCTGTGTTCAGAGGTCCAATTTCTAAAATCCACTCTTATGCGGATCAGCTGAAATGTAAAGTGCAAATCAAACTGGATCATTAATAGCAGACTTGCTAATTTTCAGAGTCTGACACATCATACATTCACAAAAAAACTGTTACAACCCAACACATTATTCAACATGTGCATATCATGCTGCACAGCTTTAGTAGCACTCTGGGGAGATAGTCTGTTTTTTTATTTTTCATTTGCATCTGTGCCTCTGTATAAAAAAAAAAAAAAAAAAAAAAGGACACTGAAAGAACCTTCAGGCAAGCCATTATTATTTTGCCATGATTTGATTTTCAAGACAGAAACAGCAAGACGGTAGCGAAAGCCATCTCATTACAGTACATATTCTACATATTCAATGTGCCTCTGGCCTATAGACTGACTAGCAGCACTGACAGTTGTTCTGTCACTGTCTTGTGGCCAGACCTATAAATCAAATACCTAATGCACAGTAACTGCTTGTCTGTTTTTAAAGGACAATTTGTAGCATTAGGAATAGTTGTCGTGTCTGAGAAGATTCTCTGTTTTCCAGGTCACAGTGAAGCAGGGAGGGTTGAATCAGGGGCAACAGGACTTGGTTGTAGATAATTGACAACGTTTTGCCTCTCATTCAAGGGGATTCTTCAGTTCTGACTGGAGGCGAGTCCCGGGTATTTAACCTCTGTGGAGTCGTTATTAAGATCGTTGATGCCTCTTGGTTTGTAGTACTCCTGGCTGTTGTAAATAGCAGTGCATTTCTAAAGCAGTGTCCCTGTTAGTGAAGGTCAGGTTATATTTACTGTACCTAAACGAACACTACCCAACCCGGGACCCGAGCTGGGCTGGGTCCAAATAATGTTCATTCAAATCCTGTAGGGCAGAGTCCTGTTGCATTTCTGCAGGTTTCACACTGGTGTGTCAATATGTCTAGTATCTGAGGGACTATTAGCTCTGCTGACCTGGTGCATCATAATAATTGCGGGAGGTTTCTGAAACATCGAAAAACAACATGTATTCCTGCTCTTTATGACCACGGCTGCTCGTTAATTGGTGGCACATCATGCTGCTGCCAGTGCTGGTGTGCTGTCTCTTTTTGGGTCTGCCTTGTTCAACCACATTTTGAATCTGGTCTAATTATCGTGGGTCTATGTGGACTGGGTCTGACTGTCCTCAGGTCCATTTTTCACAGTGTGTCTTTTTCTTAAAAATGAATTCATGAACATCAGGTTTGGATAAGTTCTGGATCATTTCCAATATGTGAAGTCCTTGGGTAAAGGTTAGTGGAAGTTTGCAGTCATGGATAATGGTTACCAATGCTGAATGTTTGCAAAAGACTGATATTAAATATCAAAGGTGAACACCTAACCCCTCCTCCTCCTCCACAGCATCATTTTTTACTGTGCAATAAGGATGCCAGAAAACTTTCTGCTTTGGCATTGGATGCACACATTAGTTGTTTTAAGCTGTTTAAATAAACAACAGTGCTGTTTTTTCTGGAGATATTACAGCCTCCATATTAAATATGATTTATTTCACATAAAACATCAGGCAAAGACAAAGCATTTTTAAATTCACTTGGCAAGATACGGATACTGTTGAGAAACAATGGAGGCTGCTCAGTAATAAGCTCTCAAAGTGGTATCCAGTGTTCTCTTTCAATAACAAAGTGCCTCTTAGAAAATTAAAGTCTGGCACATGTAAAATGGATTTGTTTTGATCCATATCCTTTAAAATCTGCAATGCAGAGGATTAAAAAGTAAATGTAATTTGCCAGTCACTTGTCTGATCGCCTTTCTACTCTCTTTTAAGTTACATTTTACTACAATTGTAATATCCTTTTTTATTTCACTTACTCTGAAGATATGTATATCCACGGCACAGTGTCTTCTGAGCATATGTCTCGTGTTTGTTCACCTCATACAATAGGGTAAGAAGGTCCTTCAGATTACAACCATGAAATAAGGACTAGAGAGACACCACCTTTCTTGCCAGCAAGGTAACACACATGCATGTTGACAGAAGGAAGAGTGTCTGTGCTCTCGTTAGTCTGCCCAAAAAGAAGTTGTTTTAGCTGCCATGCTGACATTAGTAAACTGCATCCTTTGACATATAATCTCACCTCCATCCCAGGCCCATCAAACTGTGCCATAGTCCTAACGTGACAAAGTATTTACAGGAGGATTAAAAAAGGAAAGCTGGAGGAGGAAGTATTCTCAAAGGTCAAAGGTCGCCCATGGAGTGCATTTTCTACTTGAGGACATGAAGATGTAAACTAAAGAGACTAAACATAGATCTTTGTGGTTGCCAAGAAAACGATAGCTACACAATGGGTGAAAGTACTTTCATCAGACCCAACTCAAAAGCTGAAGCACGTCTCGATATGGTTTCTACATAGACGGACTCCAGTGATATTGTCCTTGAGGCTATGAATGCCTGAATTAAATGTCTTAAACTTGCAGTGATTGACATTTTGGCCCCTTGTGGGCAGTGGAAACAAACAGGGTTAGGAAACGACACTGATGAGAGCAGTGAGAGTCACGCAGAGCAGCTAAATAGCGGGCTGTAAAACCAAATGAGCTACATATGCATAGAAAAAATCCTGCTTTTTCCCCATAGACCACCATTACAAAAGTCTGTAAAGCTTTTGATAGGAGGTCTCCAACTGCAAACATAGTCAGTTATTCGTGTCTATATTGAGATTTGTGCAATAATGCCAGTGTAAAGTCTATGGGAGGACTGAGTGGGTGGGGCCAGGGAGAGAAACGCTGACGCACAGTGGACCAAACAACGTGGAAGCGTTCTTGCAATAGATTCATTCAAGATACACATTTCTGCTTCAGGCAAAGGGCATTAATGCATATCGAATGCCAGTGGTAGTAATCTGCTTTAATAAGATTTTGCCAATAGAAGAACAGAAGAAGACTTTAAGCATTTGTAAACAATACAAGTTTCAAAGAATTAAAAACACTATAAATGTTTTATTTAATAGAAAATGCATTGAATTCAGTATTTCTTGAGCCTTAAGGATGCAGAGAAGGCAATTTGGTGAGAAACATTCAATGCAAATAAAAGTTTGTTTACAGTGAGAACTCCACAGGGTACCTTTAGAGAAATCAACCTCAAGATCCTTTTGAAGAATGTGACACTTTCCACAGTGCGATTAAAAAGAAATCCATATCGTGGTGCTGTGTTTCTTAGCTGGGGAGACGATCATTATTTGTTTTTCATTTTGAAAAATAGTCAAAAAGGGAAACTGAAGATTACTTTGTGTTTTGAGCAAACCTCACCAAGGTTTTATATACTGAGCTCATTAACTACCACCAGGTTCCTTAAAAAAACAGGATACATCTGTTCTTGAAATACTCAACCAGGTGAGATTCTCCCTACGTTTCTCTACATATACAGCATAGGAATTTGGGACAAAAATCAGTAATTATACCCTTTTCAAATTCTATTTTGAAGCCAATTAGGCTTTCTTACTACCCTTGAATGCAAATTTAAAACAACTTCTCATTAACCAGTTTAATGATAATTTCTAGGGGGTCATTAGGCCAACGCTGCTGATCTCACAGTGAATATAAATACCAGTGAGAGTGCTAATCAATGATAAATTAATGCATAAATGACTTGATTGCTCATTTCTGGTCTAGAGGCTATATTTCATCCTGGCATACAGTATGTCTTTGACAAAAATAGCGATCTATTACGCACACGCATTTGCTCCCACCCTAAGCAACATACTCATGCGCACGCACACATACACACACACACACACACACACACACGCACGCACACACACACACCCCTGCTGTTTCATGTAGGGATGTTTCTCTGCTGATAGACCAAATAAGTTACGTTTTATTGTATGATGCAGCATCCCAGAGGCTGCTAGTCAAGGTTATTGATCAACGCTCACCTCCATAATTGCATTGCCGTCTATTTAATTTGCTGTTAAGCTCCTCATTAATTACCCTGTTTTCCATCTGGGCATAGCTATTAATCTCTTAGTCTTTGATCTGTTTAATATGCCTTGTGGACTAGTCTTGACATCTCCAGTTGTCTGAACACATTCGGAAGTCCACTGACTTGTTTTGCTGATGTCGACGGACTAGAGGAAGAGAAACGTACGCCAGCAGAATGCAGAGGAAAACACAGTCGTGTGTCTTTGGAGAAAAAACAAGATAATACTTCTGATTGAGAGATCTTTGAACTCTGACAGCGGAAAATGTCTCCAAGTTTGTGAACTGGCATTTACTCAACAAAAGCACGAGACCGTGGAATTCATCAAAAATTGAAATGATCTTTGAGATGTTTCACACTTGAGGGAGGAGGAAAAAGTACAGAAATTAGTCTGGTCCCTGTCCAACCTTTCTCTTGCCAAATCTGAAAGCATCTACACATCATTTTTGAAAACTAATCTTGAGTGCCTTATCCACGGTGAAAACTAACTTTCAAACTCAATCTCCTCAGCAATCAATCTTCCCCTGGCAGGGTGAGTCTGTCGAAACCAGGAGCCATGGCTATGAAGAAAGTAACATTTCAATTTCTCTCTTCAACTCTTAGTGGCACCCAGCATATGTTAGCCTTGGCGCTAGACCGGACCATTATGAATGAGTGGCAGGGGTGTTCTTCTTGTAGAGGGAAATGGAGGAATGAAATAATTCATCTGAGCTCTCTCTCCAACAGGTAGATGAGAAAAGAAATCTGTGGAGGTTGCGGTGGCCATGAGGATACAAAAGGAGTTTGTGAGTGAACCTGCTGTTTTATGTTAACTGGAACTACTAAGTAAAGAATTAATGGTTTGAATGAATGGTACCATATATATTATGCATGCAGGTCTTATTGCATTTCTGGCTTGATAAAAGATAATATCTCACACTTTTCAGAATCTCTAAATGATTCTGATTCTGATTCATGATGCTTCGGGCCACCAGAAAATCCGAGAAAATGAACAAATTTGATGGAAATGTCATGATAACCTGAGTCCTGCCAGCAGTTTTTGTGAAGTTACTCAGTTGAGCCTCAATAGTGTCTGGAGAAGGACGGAAGGCTTTAATCAGAAGCAGCACTGGAATACTTTAGAAGGCAACTTTAAGACCAACTTTCAAGTCGTGTTCCAGCGCTTTTCTGCAGCTTTCACAGCCATGACTTTAATGGCCAGCTCACAGAGGAAGCTATGTGAATCTCTGTGAGTATGTCAGCGATGGCAGACTTCTCCTAATAAAGAACTGGGATTTTCAGTCAACTGAGCCAGTGGCAAAATAGAAAATTAGGCCAGAATATGCTGTTGAGCATTGAATCACAATGTTATTTGTCCTGAAACAGTAATTAAATGACACGCAATTAATGAGGATTCATTTGTTGAATTTTCTCTCTTTTTATATTATTGTAAATCAAATCTCATCTTTCCCAGTGTCTCCATCATCATGCTGGACATCAGCAGTAGCGAAAGGTTTCTCCTACTCCGTAAACATTAATGGCTAACCTGCCAGCTAGCAGTTAATATTATGTGATAAGCACAAGCAGCTAAACACTGTATGGTGTAAGTATTAATACACGTGTGTTTTTAAGTTTACAGGCATATTGCTGTAGAGTGTTAGCTAACTACGAATGCACACAGAGTTTAGAAGCTGCTGAGAGATCGGACTTGCCACTTATCTGGATTAAGGAGTAGTGTGCTTGGATAAAGATGTGCAGATAAAGTGCAGATAATGTGCAACATCATCAAATCACTAAGCTACAAAGCAACAACCTATTACTGTGAGCAGGTCTTTTAAAGAATGACTCTTGCAAAGATTCGATTCCACTCAAGACTGACTGACCTAAACCTGGAAAATCAGCTGCGAGTAGCACCATCATCTCTACCATCCAACATCAGCCACCTCGTGATAGGGAAAGATCATTGTTTTGCTTAGATATTAATAATAAAGTCTCACGTGACGGTTGACTCACCATAGCTCACCATAATCTGTCATTAACTAAGTGCTGCCAGTGCCCAAACACTGAAGGATGCCGTAGTCACTACCAGTGGATACTGCATTACAAGACTGCCTATTTTGGCAGGAAACAAATGAAAGACATCGTCAGTGAACATACGTTCAGTATCAACATTTTGGCAACTTGCCAGGTATGTTAATTAACGACATTTCCTCATTATGTTAATGCAAAAATGTAATTCAGTCGGCATTACGTTTTGCTCCAAGCGTATTTGCTGTTGCTAATTAGTTGTATATTAACAGATTTTCTAGGCTGCATGATATATTGCAAAATTGCGAATAGCCAGAATCAACAGTGATGGTGTGCGCCTGATCACTTCTTCAAGGGGCTGCTGTGCAAGTCTGAATTGTCACCTCTGGTTGGCTCCCTATTGTGATTGGTCAAATGTCAAGAGGCAGAGCGAGAGAAAATCCCTTCCAGTATATACATCTCAAATGAGTGACAAAAATCAATGGGTGAGATGCTTATCAGCAGCATAAATAATTAATTGTGAGCCCATGGCAGGTGTATAATTGATCAAGGGGTGATAAGTTGTGCTGATAAATATTTAAAGGGTGGCTGAGAGACAAAGAAGGAGCCCTCACTTGTCAACAGACCCCACAGTCGAGCATTCTCAACAGGAGACTGGTCCTATCGAGTCTTCGCAATAATGCAGTCGCTCTCTGATGGCATGTGTGTTGTGCTGATAGGTCTCCCAGAGATGATGGAGACAGATCCCAGGGTGAAGATCAAACGGTTGGACCGTGCACAGGCTCGCTAACAGTGTATTGTTCATGTCTATGGATTAACTCTGGCATCCCAAGGGTCAGACCCTTAGAGCTGCTTGGACCATAGGGGGAAAGCCCAGGCACCAACAGGACCCCCAAAAGAAATGAAATATTTTCTTTATGTTATATTGTGAATTCATCATGTTCAGAGATATTTATGTTCAGGGACCGCTACTTTGAATTTATGGGGTTGTTTCTGCTTCCTTCTCTTTGTGCTCATCCTTTCTGCTATGTCTCCTCTCTGCTCTGTCACTGACAATGTAAATTACTATGTTTAATTCACATATAACTGCTGTAAGGTTCATGTAGCACAATACATTTATTCTCTCTCTGTATGTCAAAATGTTGCACTGTCTACTTGATACCAACTGCATTTACTGTACCACTGCAATGTCGGTCAAGACTTGTTGTTAACTGAATAAGCTCAATTTGATTATTTCCAGCATCTGAAAAAACAAAACATATTCCTCGTCTCATTGTCTGCTGCTCTTTCATACAGTTTGGCGAGGCAAGGAAAGAAAAAACCACTACAAAAAGGTCAACAAGGGCCAGTAAAGGTACAAGCTCAAGGATGCATCGATGCCCATGACCTAACTTCAAACTTGGATGTTGTTTTATGTTTTATGTTGTTTTACTGTTTATTTTGTTGGTTAGCCTGTTTAACTTGACACTAGCATGTTGCATGGCTGATGAGGCTTCCTCCACAGAGTGGGATCGACATTGGACTAACTATGCAATATTAAAGGATAGTCAAGAGAAACTGTGTGAACACTCAGCCTCATTTGAAGCCAACAATATAGCAAGAGAAGAAGTGTAACATTATGTAACTTTGATTAGCACCCAGCAGCTGGCTTGCTCAGACCATACAAAAACTCTTGCAAAGCTGGAACATTGGTGGCCCACTGGGCAGTGAAGCCGAGGCTAATATGGATCAGATTCATGCTCGAACATGTGCAGCGGTGAAGTTTTATTTTAGAATCGGTTATTGTGGTGATATTCACAGTAGAAGTGCAGCTATCTGAAGTTAAAAAAAAAAAAAAAAAAAACACCTGCAGAGCATCATGGAGTATTGCGATGTTGCTGACATGGACAGTAGGAAAAAACAAATGTGTTTTTTGAACATTAAGTATGTAAACCTATTCAAGCTGACACTTAAAATGAAAGCACGAACCTGAAAATGAGCATAAAATGGCATCTTGAATGCACTTTTGGCAAAAACACTTTAAGAAAAAGAAAGAGCATAGGCACTATTTCATACAGGAAGTGCCATTTACTGATGAGTTTGTTTGGGCCTTCATTAATTATCTATGACAAGAGACAAGATGCCTCATAATCTGGCTGGTTTACCACCTCTGCTAAACAATTTATTGCAGGAAAATGTCTTGAAACAACCATGTGTATATAATGTGCAGATTGTTCGGCACTGAAGCAGGTGTAACTATTTCACACTGCTTGCTAGTACACTGTTTGCCTCTGAACTGTGGAGGAATAAAAGTATGGCATTTTGAAATTTTAATATAGAGGTAAAATACTAGCAATTTAAAGTGCATTAAGCCCATCTACTTACTTTACACCTGTGGCAGTGTGGTAGGATTTCTGCAGCATCTCGAGGCAGATCCATTTAGACCTTGTTTTTCACTGAGAGAAACTGAGTAATCTCTACTGTACACATGAAAAATCTGATAACAGAAAAACACAAAATGCATCACACAGTAAACACATAAATGATCTTTTTGGCACATAACTGGCACGATGGCTCCCCTTTGTTTGTTTCTGCTGCTCTTAATTGTTGCCAATAAGACACACGACACGTCTCATTATAGATGATTAATTGCTATCAGACAGTGAACTGTGGTGTGAATGTGAGAGACAAATGAAAGAAGGGAAAATAATCTTCATAGCACCCTTGAGAGCCTGTGTTTTATGTGGGAGTGCACAAATATTTATTTTATTGAATCAAATATAACACCTTAATCCATCGCCAGCACTCATCAACTGAAAACGCGATGAATATTCATGGGACTACACAAACGAACATGATTTAATTCATAAAGTTGATTCTGAAATTTCCATCTCGATTAGTTCACACTGAACTAAACAGGGAAAACAGTAACAATGTAATTCATCAACATGGAGATGAAATGAAATGAGGATCATATTGAGGGATCACATGGATCTGATCCTGCTGAGTGCTACATGCTTCAAAGCTGCAAGGAATTAGAAAGGTAATGGTATATTTGAGAAGGACACTGTTCATTTAAGTGAGAGAAAAAGGAAAATGCTTCCAAAATGTAAAAAGTAATTATGCAATATGAGATTATATAACCAGTCAGGTTGCAGGGCTTGTCAGGTATCATTTTGTGAGAGTAGATGTACGTCTCTTTTTCCCAAAATGACACATATTTCACAAAAATCCTTCATATTTTCCTTGATTTGAGAGCCAGTGTTTCACATAGCGCCATGCTGACCTCTGATGGAACAAGCCAATCCTTCATTGTTACTGGATTTACAAAGACAACACTTTCCCCTTCAACTGGAGCGTTCACTGAATGAATCATCCTTCATGAATTAAACAAATATAAAATAAACACTCATAATTAGGCGGCTGAATAACCAGAGATTGAACCTGAACGTCTACTTATGTTTGTTTTTTAATTAGAATACATTAACAGTGTTCGGCTTTCTTTAGCATGAATTCTCTATGGGGGACGGGAACGTCAAATAAAACAGCAAGGGGATTCTTTTTCACTGGGAGACAAACAAAACTGGAAGAAAAAATACGAGGCAACTCAGATGTTACACAGGCTGTGTTATCTTATTTGGTTCACGCGTTCCAAAAAAGACCCTTGGCTGGTAATTACGTGCAGGATGAGCAAAAGCCGTTTTTCAAAACAAAATCTATCTCCTTTGCACAGGCTTTGTTAGCAGATGCTGTGACTCTTGCATAGTCTTCATAAGAGCACGTCATCGGTGAGTTTTTGAAAATCTTCAGGAAAGTCAAGGTCACCTGCATATAATAAACACAATACAGCTGTGAAGAAGTGTCTGACTTTTCTGACATGTCTATTACAGACTATTATTTATGATGTTCTCCGGTAAAATCATGTTCTATATATTCATGTTACATGTAAATAGTTTAAAATACTTCAGGAATACACAGAAAACACGATTGTCTAAGGGGAGATTAAGCTTTGGAATCACACGTATATCATTCTTTATGAAACATTGCCTCAAATCAAACAAATGATTAAAATTTAGATGAAATTCCACTCACCCTCACATGTTCTGATTAATCGCTTCCATATATTAACAACTTTCAAAGAATGAAAATCTTTTAGATGTATATGATCCCTGCGCTGCTTTCAGATACCACAGGATTCATTTCATATTCTAATCTGCAGAGTTGAGCGTCAAGGCTCAGAATCTTTGACTGTCTCCGGCTCTCTGCCTACATTTGAATGACCCCCCCACTGCGTGAAAGAGGATTAAACTGTAATATGAATCCTTTAGTCAATTCAACTCAATTATGCACCCAACCTGGGCAAAAATTTTTATGTTGTAATATAATTGAGAGATCATAACTCAGCTGGAAGACGCAGATGGAGATTGTGAAGTACCTGACCTTACCCGATGCCTATTGACAGAGCTCCCGTTTTAAGATTGAATTATGGCTTTGCCATTTGTGCCTTGGATCCCATTTTCTAGAGCCATGGGCCATATGTTAATGGCTGATTTTAATTAAATATTTCCAAGTTCTAACTTTTTAAAGACTTTAAATGACTTGAGCTATGAAGCTACAGGCAGAGTAATATTTTTACTGCTGTTGGTGGGATATCTGAACCACTGGCATCCTTCTGGGCAGGAGAATCAATATCTATCTAATGGGGGCACGTAATACGATAATATTGGGCAATTATCAGTGCAGGGGTATGATTGGTATCATCGTTGTCTCAGCTTTCAGCAGAGAAAAAAAATCTGGCATCTCATTGAATATTTCAAGAGTGTGCCAGAGAAATGTGTGAGAAAAACTCATTTGACTTGTCACAAAAGGACCATATCTCACTGGCTCTGCCTCTGGATTTGATGCTGTAATTAAAATTTGAGAGCATAGCCATTACACAACTCACATATTAAAGTGGAACACCTGAACATTGTTATCATTCCCATGCAGGTTAAACGCATATTGGAATGAGCTCAACCGATTTTTGAGGCAGACTCAGAATAATAAAAATCAAATCAAATGATCAATATTTGTTCTTGCTTTTTAAGAAATAAATACACAAGTTTGACATTTTGTGATATTTTACAGGCGACACTAACAATAAATAGCAGAGCAAATCTGTAAAAAGTAAATGTCACTGGAATTAAACCATTTTCAAAATAGAGATGTTAAAAAGTATACTGTACTTCACTGCAATTTACTCTTTACGGATTCTTTATGGAAAGACTCCTTTTACAAGCTTGTTTCAGAACTTTCAACTGACAGTCATCAGGGGATGAATTTTGTTCAGTTCTCATGGAGACAATAAGCACGGTAAGCGGTTATGAATTCAAAGATTTTAGTACTTCTCGTCCACGTTGACCTCGAGGTTAAGCATCAGTTCTTGATGTTTGAAATACTAGTTTGATAAAACAACCCAAACTGTTACGGTCAACTGATAATCAGCTCAGGAAAATCTAATAAGAGGATCTTGAGTTGAGATGGTTTTGTCAAACTGAATTCAATGTGAAGGATCTATATAAGAGAGTTAGAGCTGAATACAGCAGCAAACAACTATTTTCTATCATCCTGAGCAGAGAATGGAGTCACACTCTCTGTGTGCGTTGTGATCCGAGCTTCACTGGCCTTTGTGAAACTGAACCTTTCCTGCCTTTACAAAGAGACGATGACCTCAAAACATTGTAAAAGCAAGATGGCAAAGTGCAGTCTGAAGCATTCAGCTTGAATTCACACTCAACTGAAACCAGCAATCTAAAGCACACTTTACTTGATGTTTCCAGTAGCTGGCATTAGCAGGATAGCGAGCAAGCTAATAATTAAGTTACATGGATTTTGGCCACTCAGCAGATTGAAGAAATAGCTCCTTACCAAGATGAATACATTACTAATGTACAGCAGGGAAACGGTGTCTGTTTATCACTGCACTTTACTAATACTGATAGATCTACAATTACCCCACATTGGCTGATAATATAATTAGCTCAAGGAGGCTAATAGTGACTCTGAATGCAAAACATACCAAAAACAATGTGACCTTGTGGACGATCAGCACGATAGTGCACTGATAAAATAAATGCTTTCCAAGTGCACTGGAAAAGGAGCAGATGGCCACCTAACTACATAAATGGCCACCTATTTGTGTGCTCTCGTAAACCTCTCTCTGCCCCTCGTGGATGACATCCAAGCGGACAAAAATCACTCAGTTCCTCCGTATCCTGTTGGGTTGAGATGACTGATAACAATCTCCAATTTCCACAGAGCTTCTCAGATCTTTTCTTGGATTGGCCATGATTGGATAAGTGGTGGAGAATATGATCAACAGTCTCTCTTTACCAATAATGCCTTGCAGTGAAATAAAAGAATCACAGGTAGGACCTCTCCCCTGTGATAAACCTCGGCCATAAAAGGTTCTCTCATCGGGTAATTAATCTTGCTGGGGGTGGTTGAATTTCATGCTAGCGCTTAAGTTCAAAAGACGGAATTCGCTGAGATTGCTGACCTCAGCAATTTTTGGACAGCAGAGGCTCTTTCGCTGTCTTTGTCAAATATGGTAGCTGAGTCTGGTGCAATAAAGAAAGGAAACTGACAAATGTTCAGAGAGGAAAATAGGGAATAAGTTATTTTGCTGACCCAAAGGCTTCTACTGTTTTAAACAGGCGAAGAGAAAAGTTTCACAGTTTTCCTCTTATCGACAGTCATTGAACATCATGCTGGGAATGAAGCTGCGCTGTGCTCCAGACATTTTTTGCAGTTGCTTTTCATTCATTATTCACTGCGGTTCTAAAAGTGTAAAATGACTGCTCATTGCCAATAACAATCTCTTCACCAGTTTTCACACTCTCACACTTATTCTTTCACCTCTCTGTGACCTGGGTTCAGCGGGCTACTCTAAAATAGCTGCAGTACCACACTGTGTTAGAAGTTCAAACTTTATGTCACTGGGGGTGCCTGGTGCCACTTAAACGTTCACACCTTCAATGTCATGCTACACTTCATCCAACTCCCAGCTAAGGGACAAGCCAACAGGTCAAAACATCCTTCTGTTTATCCAGCCATTGTGCTACCACTGTGCGGCCCTCAACCGTGGGTGCACTGTTGAGCTGCAGAGCAAAGCAAAGTCGCTGATCTGAGGGGTTATTGTTGTGTCAACTTTGCTGAATGTCTGCCAACAAATATCAGACAACCACAGATAATACCGCTCTTTCAAGGCGGTTCATTTTGCCATTCAATCATCCAATTAAACATCTTAAAACACTTACAGTTCAGCATATTGCCTTTCTACTTTGAATTAACGGGCTCATGTTTTTGTTGTTCTTGTGCCTGTTAACATTCTGCCTGTTTAATGTTTTTGTGTGAAACTGATATAACTGTGAAGCTTTTATGTAACTATTATTTCTGAATGTGCTGTGTAAAGATAATTTATTTCTTTACTTCTTCTGCCATGCTGCACACTTGTAACACATTAACAGGGCTGTTTGTAACCTTTCATGATATTTCCTTCAGAACTGATATAATGTAGTGTATTCAAAAATAATCTCTAAAATAATCTAACTGATGTATACACAATATGTTGACCAGTAAGTAACAAGAAATTGTCATGCTTTCGAAACAGTGCATATACATTTTGTCCACCAGACAGCATTGACAAATGAATTTTTCCATTTGTTAAATGTTCCAACCTAAAGTCTTTAGATAAGATAATCCATATTTATGTTTGCATTTATTTATGTTTTGTGTTTATGTGCACAAAAAGGTAATGTCGGCTAATATGTCATCATTGGGACTCTACTGATATACGTGGCTAGAGATACTGATCTAGTGTACTCAATCATATCGTTCCACGCTTTGATGCATGCAAATATTAAAATGAAGGAAAAGTCAAGTCAGGTATACCTGAGTTATCACAACTTGTATCCAGAGAGAAAAGATTGGGTTGTACATAGTGTATCTGTCATTATCAGCCACAAAAATCCAGCAAAAGAAAAAGTAAAAAGCCAGATAACCTCAATAAGTCATTTAGTTAGTTTTAAATAATGCTTGTTTGGAATTATTTGTTTGGACAGCACATATCTGCAGGACTGATAGCACAATGGCACAGTTTCTATCATCCCTCCAAACTTAATCAACAATGATGTTCAGGCACTATTCAAAAGAGCAGTTGTGAACTTCAGAGTGTTAGAGTAAAGTTCAGAGAAGGGTAAGAGGAAAAACAGAGGAAGAAAATAGTTGAAGATGCAGAGCTAAATGTGGCAAAAAAAAAAAAAAGCTTATGGTGGGGTTGCAGATAATGCACAGCGGACCCTTCATTCCAGGTAATACAACTCACAATTGGGCCGGCCTTCCACAGAAGGGAATCCATCCATCTTGCGCCATCAATTATTCATTTCGCTCGGTCTCTTTCGAGCACGTTACAAGACAAAAGCTTTCTCTTGGAATTGCGGCTGAAATAGGAGAAAAGCTCTTCCCCTCAGTCTGACAGCCTCCAACAAAACATGTGTAGAGGTCTTTTAGTAACAGACTCAATGCAGTAAGGACATGATTGGCTGAGATTTCATCTTAATAGAAAGTACAGCTATTAATAAAGTCAATAAAGTGAAAAGCAAAAATATATGCAGTTTCACAAAGTGCATGCAATAATAGCTTTCAGCACACTCTATATCTTTACATCAGCAAGAGAAAGCCAAGAGCTTAAAATGTAAAGCCCATGCAAATTGCTCCGCACAGATCAGTAGGTATAGCCCACAGTGGGTGGAAAATGTGGCGGATATTATTCATGAGTGATGATGACTGCTCATGCTTATCATGGGAAGTCTGCAAAGTATGATTGACATGGTGCCATAGAAAGACGGAAATCAAAACATAAATAATGATGCAGCACATTAAATAAGCACTGAGTGTCAGATATATACAATATGCTCATATTTGACGTGACTGTCCTTCGTTTTCAACTGTCAAGCGCCACTGGTCATTATGAGACACGACTGAGCCCCTCATCAGGCTGATCCTGTTGTCGCTGTAGACATAATTAACACAGTCTTGCTGGATAATCCTTAATTATTTGCCAGTGAACTAGATGATACTCGCTTATTGTTGTTATGGGAGAGCTGTTGAGACCAATCAGAGGATCAAGAAATCACTGATAATCAGTCTGGGCAAGAAATAAAGTTAATTCCTAATTTAATTGGCATTTCAGACAGAAAGGAATTAATCCATATTAGCTTATTTCTTACCGGGGAACTTTATGAAGGTTATTCAAGGTCAGTATCTTCCAGGGATGTGCCATGCCTCCAACTGCTTTCATGGGCTTAACTGCCCTTTCAATTAAAATCCCCTCATTAAAGCTGACAGAAGATCTGGACTGTTAATACTGTAGTAGGTGATGCTAGCCATGATGGCTTCTACTTACTGGATAATAAGGAAAAGGGCAAAGGTTGGAATCCAAAACAATAACAGATACTGTATATCCAATAAATGCAGCCATTTATCAATACCAGATATGTAGATAATAGATATATCCAATATATTGCCATACTACCAATGCCCTCCCCGTCTCCACAATTGTCCAACAATACAACCATAGTACCAATAAAGGACATCAATACTTGACAATTCTACAAAAACATGGCTTACGTTCAATTATGTTCATTATTGATTAATTTGTCCATCGTTTTCTCGATTAATAGATTGAACGTTTTGTTTCCAAGCTGTAAGAAAATAGGGTAAAATGCCCATTATAATTTCCCTCAGTCCACGATGACTTCCTCAAATGTCTTGCTTCGTCTGACCAAGAGCCAAACACTCAAACATATTCAGATTACTGCCATGTCTGACAAAGAAAAGAATGAAATGTTCACGTCTGACGAGCTGGAATCAGTAAATGTTGTCCATTTTTGCTTACAAAATGAACAAAATGATAAATTGATTGTGAAAATAGTTGCAGATTAATCTTTTGTTGGTTATCAATCATTGCAGCTCCAGTTCAACAACATTTTAGTCCAATACCAGCATTTTTACACTTTCTAGAATATCTGTGAAATGATAGTATGGTTAAGGTTGAAAAAACGTGGCAATGTCAAATAAATGTTTTTAAAGCACGTTATGGTTAGACATATGAAACACTTGACCAATTGTTTGAGGCTGGTTAAGTGTCACTGTCACAGATTAGCATTTGTTTTATTGACATGTTGCCAAATGTCAAGCAGGTCTCGTTTAATCTGAGTCGGGCGAGGGCAGAAGCCAGAAATAGAAGTTAAAGAGATAGGGACAGAAAGGAGAAAGATGTTAGGCTCTCTGTAGATACAGGAACTCTTCGTCATTGTCCATCATGCTCTCAACAAAAAAAGTATTTTGGTTTAGCTTCTAACTGAACTGAAACCAACGCTGAGCTGTGAGCAGTCCATGCATGGTTAGGTGACAAACAAAGAGGATCTTTGTCAGGCTCCAACCACATAGTTTGAAAGAGTCGATGCTTCAGGAGACAAGTGAAGACGAGTCGAGTTCACCGGGGTTCAGGCAGGCCCACATCCTTTCTCTGACATAGACTGTTCAGTATATGTCGTGGCCTGTTCGAAGCTGGCACAGCTGCAAAGCTAAGTGTGAACTGATTCCCCTGGTTGCAACAACAAATCCTGCCTCCAGTACTACCTCTGTCCTCACATACGGTTAGGGAAACATTGTGGTGACCTTAATAAAAAGGAAAGTTTGAATTGGTGGATTGTTATCAGACCACAACTCTTCTGTACATGTTCATCCACCACCCTGACCTCCATAACCTCACTATATACAATAAAGGGAGAACCAGAGGTGTAGCGCTGTCTTGGTGTATGCTCATCATTTCTATAAAGCAGAGATACTTCAACTTCCTTGGGGATTTCCTCTTAGTGTTCAAAAATAATTCAGAGGAAAATATTGAACTTTATACTTATGGGGAGGCTACTTTTGATTAAAGTACCTATATTTATCTGACATTTTTGGCATCCGACTTTTATTTGTAATGAAGTATTTTTATACAGCAGTACTGCTACTTTTAGAATCTGAATACTTCCTTCCACCACTGATCAACAAACAACCCCCACAATGCTGCAGATGCTGGAGTAACATCATTATGTCTTGCAAGGTCTCATCATCTCCTGCATATGTTTTCCCTCTAACTCGTTTACCGTCAGTGTAATTGGTGTCATGCTGTTTTTATCTTGTGCACCGAAGTATAAAAAGTGCATTCACTTAAAAGGTCTGCATCATATTTGAAGTTGTATTGTGCCCCATGAGCAGCTCCTGCACACTGAAACAGAATGTTGGCATTCAGGTACAAAATTGTCCCATATAGACATATTTCCTAGCGATACATAAGCCGGATATTAATACCATCACATTCCTTTTCTCATTTATTATCATGAGTTTTTCAAAATCTTTATTTACCATGCTATCATTGTCTGTCTATACACTGCCTTCTCTTTCCAGTTTCCAAGGAGGCCTACCAAGGCAAGGCTAGAATGAAAAGAGGAGACAGAGCAAAATTCTTTTCTATCTCAATGTGAGAATCCTAGCAACAAGGCACTTCAGCCATCTTATGCTCCAAAGTCTCTCTGAGGACGGGAGGCTGTTAATTCTGCACTTACGTTAGTTGAGGGACATTAATCCAGATGGATTTACATGCAGTAGCCATCACTAGAGGTTTATCCTTTATGTGACAATGAATATACCCTCGATACAACATTGCTTATTGCCCTTGATCAGACATTAAGAAAAACCTGAAAGACTGTTGTGCTGAATGTGTCTTGGATTTGATAATGTATTAATCAGCTCTGGAATGAGAGGTAATTTCTCCACAGCTTGACCTTCGGAATATATTGTAAGGCTTGTATGTGTACACTTACTCAGATACATGAAAGGTATATTTCAGGACTCATCAACACATCTCTTGCATCCAGGTTAGAAGATCACACTTACTGTAGACCCCCCACCCACTTCAATTAGTGACCTCCACAGGCTGCTCCGAGCAGAGAGCTGAGAGTCTCTTCAAATCCACATGATCAAAACATATGATTAATACTTGCTGTCCATCCGAGCTAGAGCTAATCATCCACAGATTCACAAAGCCATTAATACCTCTCCAAGTGCCGTATGGAAAGCTGCTTTAAGCAGCATTTTATGATACCTGGTACAGCTATCTTTGCAGTCCATATTAGCATGGAAAGGATGCTATGAAGCAAAGTGATTCATTAAGAACACAGCCAGCTACATCTAAGGTAATGGACCCTAAATCTTTAAGACACTTTTACAGCATCTTTGAAGCTATGTGAATATATCAAAAGCAAAGAAGAAGTGCAGAAAGAAGTCAGTTAAGTAGTGATATATGTAAATCTGACGTTTGAGATAGATCACTATTTTCTAAAAGTGGGCTTGTCTGGCCACATTTGGCAAGGAAAATTAAAGAAGTACAAAGATGCTGTTCATTAGCGTTGAATTACAGCTCTGAAGGATCTGTGATTACAGTCCTCATTTTACACTGGGGGGCTCAAGCTCCATATCAATTGGTGGAAGAACAGCATGGCCTTCAGAACACTTCAACTAATCACCCATCTGTGGCCATTGTCTAGCAGAACCATATGTGACTGTGATGTCTGCTTATTATAATGAGGATGAAGATAAGTAGCATTTGATTACTTCCTCACAAACTGCGCAGTGTGAAGTGCAGTATGTGCCCAGCAAATGCAGATCATTCTGTTCACAGATACAGAAATTACAGCCACTCTTAATCGACAATATTCAGAAACTGAAATTATGAATTTTGAATGCCAAGAATTCATTACTGCTATCTTTGTTCCATCGTGTATCCAGCATACTGACACAGAAAGAACAAGAAATCACTTTTCCACTATCTGGTTTGGCTGCAGAAGTGATTAGATCACTTGATACCGTCATTCCACTGCTTCTATTTTCTCCGCCGTTGGACCTTCCCCAGGGGAATACACAACCATAATGGTTTTCGAGAAATATTATCGACCTGGCCTGATGCTGAAGGTGGGTAGTACTGTAATGATGCCCTTGCCTTGTGAGTAGATGAGGCGCAACTTAAAACGTAAAAGTACTGCATTTGAAAGTAGTTTGGTGAAGTGTTTTATAAAGATTTCAGGCATTCATGGTCAGAAACACCCTGAAATACCTTTTACCAAAAAGATACAGAGACACATTCCGATTTCTTCGGCCCTTGCTATTTAAGATGTATTACACCAGCAGCTAACTGAACGCCCGTGTAATGTGAAAGGTGTCTATTGCAGTGACAAACATATGGAGAATGATCACCCAACGCTGCAGCTTTTTAGGCTCTTTTGGTGTTTAGTTTTGGTTCAACAGCTTTCAAATGCACTGCATAGCTCAGTCTCACCACTCTCAACAACCAGCCAAATATTTTGGGGGCAGGCTTAAAAGAAAATAGCATGAAAAAATCTCTATCTGCCTATACCTAACTAATTTTGGGAAGATCTGCTTTAAGATAGCAGGAAGAGCATTTGTGCCACTGTTTTTTAGCTGAACTGCAGTACTGAATTTCTTCTTGTTATATTTCTTGTGCAAATGTCAGTGGTTACTGAGCTTGATGAATATTAGAGGGGTACTTGAAGAAATTACACTGTGATTTGTACTCCACTTAGTGCCATGCTACATGAAGAGGTCTGTGCACTGTAATAGGCTATCGAGACCTACAAAGTCAATTACATAAAACTGAATCAGGAAGCCACTATACTTACTAAATGTTAGGCCACTCCTGCAGTTATGATTTCTATTCACGCCCTTGCATGATGTCCGACTAAATGTAATGTTCAAGGCATTTTCTCGAAAATATTGTGTACTGAAAGCATTACAAGACAGGCCTGTGATACACAATGGATGTGACTGAGAGCTAAAAGGCTTTCTTTCATCGTTGGAAGCCAAACTGATGACTGATCTGTGAAGACACAAACCTCCATTCTCTTCTCGATCTGATTAAAAAAGAATGCTGCCATTGTCACTGTCAGGCTTAGTGGATACCCATTAAGGATACCCATTAAGGCCTGTTTTCATTTCATTTAGAAGATGCTGTTATTGGGAGACACTTAACAGATAGGGCACAAAGAGCGGTCTTATATGTCAGCAATTCCAAGGCGCACAAGACACTGAGTGCCACAGAAAAAAAGGGGAAAATGATATTTTCAAAATGCACTACTTATCTAGAATCACTGAGCACACACCTCCCTGACTTCCATTGTTCTTTTCAACTAAAATGGCCATTGACTTGTTTTTCAGGGAACAATAAAATGTGGTTCTATTCAGCAGCCACAAAGGTGAAATGATGGCAGATCAGTCTTTGTTTAGGACCAACACAGTGTGAAATTAAGTGTTGTTGTTGTATGCAACAGCATCTCTTAGTGTTTATGCCTGCTAACCCCTGTTAGCTTATCGGGGCATCATACACATTCTCATTTTCCAACAGATGCTTTAATAAGATGAATATTCAAGAACTGAAATTACACACTGCAATTACTTAGTGCAACATATAACAAATGAGGACTGACCAAAAGATGTATTATGTTAGCAAACTACAACACAAAATGCCAGCTGTGATTCACATAGACCTTGTGAAAGAGTGGTAAACATAAAGGGTTCTTTAACATGTTCTCTTGAGGGAAACCCTTTAATGGCTCTAGATTAACAACGTTTAACATGAGACGATCCCGTCTTCGAACGACTCCTCAGCCAATCACAGCCTACACTGAATGCTAATTACAACTCATAAATGGTTATATCAAGAGGCATTCAAGATGGGACATATTCAAAAAGTAATCTTTGAATGTACTCAAAAACTCTCTTGGGAGTCAGAACAAGATATGTTTTCTTTCTTATGCAATAATGTATACAGCAATAAGCAAAAACAAATAACAGTCAAAATGCATTTACTTTGATCTGTGGGCTGTGAACTGTGATCAATGACCAAAAAAAGATGTAGAGATTATTTTAAAATGAGCCAAATGAGCCGGAGTGGCTCTGCATTTCTTTTGGAAACTTCAGTCTCTCCTCATTATGTTGTAAATAATCACAGCAGCAGCTAAAGCGGCTGTCTGTGTCCATGCAAGCTCTGCACGTCACATCCTTTTCATCTGGGGACTTCATATGGTCTCCTGCGATGATAAAGAGGGATAAAAAGATGCTTTGTGGGTGCATACTGAGGTCTCTTCAGCTCAGCTGGTGAATCTTAGCTCTTGCCATAAATATTATAGCAAAAAAAAAAAATGCTGCCCTCCAACTGTTGCCACTGTCACATCTTGCAGCACATAAAAAGGAAAGAAAAACACAAAGAACACTGAATTAACTAAAACTGGTGCTGTTTTAAGGTGGGCATTAGGGCCATTTGTAACACATCAAGATATGGTTAGAGAAGGCATCAGTACAATTATTACAGCCTTGAGTCTAAAGCCAGAGACATTTGTATCGAAGTCGAAGCAACCGTTATAAATAGTTCAATAAATAGTTCCTCTTTCAGTGACTCTTGCTAGACTCCAGCTTGAGAGCAACATGAGATTGAGCTCACCTTGTTTCTTTGATTTCCCTGTTTCAAAGGTTTACTGAGTTTTCCTCTCACAGCTACACTACTTGGTGAACAGTAAATGTGCTGACTGAGATGTTACTTGTATACAGTTGAGCAGAGGGGAAGGCTCCAATGTGATCTATAAGCAACAATCCTTTAGCTTATGAAGTTGTTCTGGTTGTATAACTCAATTGCACATCCAGGGGAAGCAGGGCATTGTGGCTATCCCTGGTTGAAATGTTCTCAAAAGTTCTAACACTAAAACAGGATTCTGAAAATACCTTTAGAAAGCTTTCTAAGCTTTCTATGTTTCTCAAAGATTACCAGGAATTTATTTTTTTTGGAAAAACTACTGCTCAGTTACATGATTCAAATGTAATGGCCATGCATGAGGAGTACAAATTAGGGCAGGGTTGGCTCCTCGGTTGAGACCGGCTGATATAAACCGGCATTGTTTTGGCTTTGTTGGTCCAGCTGCATAGAGATACAGAGACTTGATTGGGGTCAAAAGTTATTTGCTTTACTGCAATATGGAAAACATTTTTCAATTCAACGTTAAGAACCACTGAGGTGAACTGAAGCACTTTAAACGCTCCATATAGGTTATCTTCTGTTGCATGAAAAGGATATTGCATTTTTCACTGAGTGGATTCAGAAAATGTTGAAAGGGTGCAGAGATGCCTCAGTCACTGCATTTGAAAAGCTTCTACGTCAGGGGTCACAACGGCATTCAACAGGCATTACATTTCTGTGCTGTTTCAATGCAGAATAGAAGAAGTTGAGAAACATAAGGTTTAATATAGTGGTATGCACACACAAAACACACTCAAGAGGAAGATGACAGGAAGATAGAGAGCTGAGAAAGCATACTGACTGAAAGTTTTGACAAAGAATTGCAGCTGCAGAGGAGACGGATAAAAAAAAATCTCCCCTGTTAAAATATCTAAAATCTCAAGTACAATTGTGATTCCAAAAAAGTTGGGACATTGTGTAAAAGGTAAAAAACACACACTGCAAACGAACTGTGTTTACCGACAACGGTTTCGCCAAGTGTTCCTGAGCCCATGTAGTGTAATATCCTTTATAGAACCACGTGTTTCACACAGCGGTGAACCTCGCTCCATCCTTGCTTGTGAATCAGTGAGCCCTGCTTTTGAGCATTCCACAACCTTCCCAGTCTTTCGCTGCCCCTGTCCCAACTTTTTCTAAGCTATGAAACACATAAATGTTCTATAATGAGGCCATCTCGTACAGTCACACCTCCTGAAAAGCAATTTCCAAAGTTCCGGGGTCCTAAAACACAAAAAAAGAGTGCACAAACCTTTGAGAACCCCTTACCTTTAAAAATTCTTTTGGGTCAGTGTTCATAGTAAACAATTTTCTGCTGTTTCAGACACCTCTGCTGTGAACCAAGTGCAAGTTTGTTTTTCCAATCCTATCATAAAAATATTTGATGGCAGCTTCTACCACTACTGCTTGACAAGGATCACAGTCACCTTCACCCCTCGGTGTGTGTGTGTGCGACTAGCCGGCGACAACGGGCGACACCAGCTGAGTCAGAAAAGGCACTTGAAAATAGATGCAAGACAATCAAGTGGCAGGTAAAGGCGAGACTGTTGCACAGCGCTACAAGTGAAGGATCAGAGTTGTGGTGAACCACTGAGATCCCTCACGTAAAGTGAAAAAACCCATGCTGAAATAGAAGCTTTACAAAGAAAAGTGTAGGAGAAAATCTGAGAACCCTCTGGAGGCTTGAAGTGTGGCAATCCACAGAGAAATAATACATCAGAATGAAAAAACTACACATAAACAGCCCACACCTAGACACACATACAAATACATACATTGCTTCACAGAAAACTCGGAGTATTTGCAAGATGAAGAAGCTACATACAAACACATTCACTCTGCAGCTCTGACAAGTGCCGGTCCCCATGAATCACACACACATCACTACATGCATCAGTGCTTATCTGTAATGTTAGCTGCTGATATGCTTTAGTTTTGGTGCAGTTGCATGTCTGACTATACCCAGCCAGCTGACAGGCTATAGTCGCAATATCTGTGACAGTGATGTCTGTCATAACTGTGTCTCACCGTCTCACAGGCAGACTTACAGCCTTCTCCAAATAGACAGAAATACTAGATGGGTGTGGTTCTATCAGACAGTAAAAAAGTCCTGTTCATTTTTCCAAGCGACAGTCTGCTATGACTGGCCTTTCAAGCATTTCTAACAGTTTAATGGACTCTTCCACTTCAGGCAGAAGTGCAAAACTTCGGCATCTGAACTGACAAACATATTCTATTGAAAAAAAAGGGCAAAAAAGTACAATACTGTGTACAACACAACTTTAGGAGAAATGTCAACTAAAGCTTGCAAGGATCTAAAAGGAGGTAAAAAAAAATCTGATCACCAAGCTTAAAATTCTGTTTACTGCACAGAGAGATGTTGACCTTTGGATAATGTGTTGGATGAATTCAGCTGATTGAATCGATTCAGTGCTAGATTTTGATTCGGTATTGGATCAATTACTGATATTGAACAAAAACATGTGAGCACTGTAGCATTTCCATACAATAAACCAATGGAAAAAAACATCATTCAAAAGGAAAGTGGAAATATTTGTATTTGCATTGACGATGTGTTATGAGAATGACTCGCAATCAGCTCTTTATTAGTGTCTAGGCTATGGTCACTCTAACATAACACCTGGGTGTGACAGGAAATGGTGGTGACTAAAGGGAAGAGTAAATACGTAAAGTTGTATTAGAAGATCTAGGGACAAAGAGAGGATTGTAACCCTTTCAAACTAATGGCTTTTATTTTTGTGAAGTCCTTTCATTCTTGCTTTCCAGTTTTCATATATTTGAAATTTATTCACTCACAGCTGACAGTTCAGTGGACATCCAACATCTGTTGCTGGAAGATTAACTTCAAAAGGTTCTATACATCTTTAAGGATCCCTTTTGTTTGTGAGGAGAGCAAAAACAAACTGCTTATCCCACTGTGTTACCAGCAAGCGTCCGTCCACAGCATGCAGACCATGGCATGAATGCTTATCGGTCGCGGTGCAGTCTGGTCTCTTCGCAGCACCGACACTGTGTCTAGATGAAAGATGTGTTTTGATGAGAGCTGTATGAGAATTTAATGAAGCAAGAACGAGTGAGCCTGAAGATATGGATGCCTACTGATGTGAGATGTTTTAGGGGGATTCCTCCTTCTTTGCCTTTATGAGTTGGATACCTCTTTATGGCATTCTGTAACACAGTCCTTGTACATGTATTGCAAATGGTATGTAATGATTTATTTTCTAAAGAACTGCGCTCTTGAAGCAATGCGACCCTAACTTGAACTGCTTCATAGCCATAATTTGACCTTAAATACCATGCCACAGTTAACAATAATTCTAAAAATATCTTTGTCAGATAACACCATTGCACCTTGGAGAAATCCCCCGATTCATCTTCAGTTGAAAAGCGAGCAGGATTCAAAGGCATGCCGCAGGCAACGCACATCTGAAGTAAGGGAAAATTAGCTTCTGCAGCTACCCTTTGATACTGGGACACCCCACTGTATAACTTAGTTTCTTACTGTATTTATTAGTTGCTTTATCAGATCCTTGATGGTCTCAGTTCAAAATAGAAAAAGCAAGAATCCTCCTCAGGGGTGAAGATGTGTGTTGAATGGAGTAACGTCTTTTTCTAATGTGGCTTCCATTCACTTCCTTTGCAGTCTTCTCAGCATTATCTCTTAATGTTTCTGTCTGTATACAGGCATCCTCTCCAGTGTTCCAGTAACAGGTCTCCAAGAGGTCAATTAACGGTAATGAGGCAATAATGCGGTTTGCTCCAAACCTAATTAGATTTCGTTTAGCCAATGGGCTCTCAGATGTCCCATGTAAGAGGCTAAACTATGCATATCATTTACTGTGTGTTTCGTTTCATTCCACTTCACTTGGGCTGAAAGTGGTTCTCACAGAGGCAGCAGTAACACCCACCTATCAACGATACAATTGTTCGCCTTTTCAGTCTCCAACATCTTATTCCAGTTACTGTGAACGTTCATAAATCTCTTTACTCTATGCTCTCTTGTGTTCCTAACATCCAATTACACGCCGCCTTCAGATTTTTCCTTTGAAACCAGACATTAACAGTCAGATATCAAATATGAGAGAAATTCAAGACGTTGGAATCTTTTGAAATTTCACATAACTGTATTTTAATGCAGCATTTTGACCTTATTTTGGCAGCTGCAGTGTTATTACTCAAGATTTGGTCCGACCGGGGCACGAGACAAAGTCAAGAGCCCCGTTCTGGAGGATTGATTCAAATAAATGAAGAGGTGTGCAGAAAAGTGGTGCTTTAATGCAAATTCGATCAGATGAAATATTGCTCACTCAAATCTTAAGTGGCCTTTGAGGTCAATTGAGTGGCTGCTGAGTCGAAACGTGGCTGGGGTGGTGTCCATATTTCACACGCCATTCCACCGCACGGAGCTTATAAGTTATCACACGCAGGGAGAATAGCTTAGCTTCGACCCTGTGGCCCTCAGCGGCGGTGTAACACAGACCGCATCCGTCACATAACAGCAGGAATGAGGTCTTGGCAATTTGCACCAGAGAGCCTTTTAAGTTTTAGAGAACTATACGGGACTTGCAGTTTCACAGTGATAATAACTAATAAAAAAAGCTGATGAATATACATACTTAACCAAATTCAATTTGAGCCTAATATCTCAGTTCGAGCTAAATATCATATGTGGGAAATGACATGTTTGGGGTTCACAAAGTGCAGAGTGAAAATTTTGCGACGCTGCAGCTGAACTATCTCCTTTTTGTTAATTAGTTGCCTCTTAACTTCCTCGGAGTGATTCCTTCCGAAAAGATGAAAGGACAATTTCCATGTTAAGTGGTTTGCTTCCCTCAATTGTGTCTACGGAGACAGAATATCTGTATGCGCACATGTGTGAGCGAGAGGCTTTTTCCACAACTCAGATGTGATAAGGTTTTGTGACAGCTTCCATCTACTGGATTTCTCCTGCTCTTAATGTAATTCTTCCCACTGTACTGTGTTTAATACGGGCCCAACAATTACATTATTCTGACAGCATTAGGTGATAAAAATAGAATTCTTTAATCCATGTGCATTGTTTATTAAAATACATATGTATGCTTTGGTTTGTTTAGAATATCCTGAGAAAGCAAACAGATTGCTTGGTGCATCTGTGCATAATTTGATTCTTGTCATATCAAAACTTTGCAGATGAATGCTGCATCTTCTCAATGCTCTCCATGGTGACAGGAAAATGAAGAATATCAATTCATTCTTCTTTTTTTCCTATTTAGGTTTTCCATCTGCTCCAGCAAAGTCATAAAAGTATTAACATTCCTGCAAGTGACAAGTAAAAAATGGCTCTTAGTTTTGGCTGAGGTACAAAGAAGAGGACGGGGAGGAGGAACTAAAAATGAGACGTCTGCTGCATTAAAAAGATCCACTGTCAAGTGCATGGTCCATGTTTTGTCTTTTTTCTACCCAAGAAGCACACTGAGAACTATCTTCTCTTTTACTTATTACAGAAACATTGTTTCAGCAGCTACCACTTTTTCAAAAGTGGACTGTGGAGAACAGGTTTGGCCTTAATCTTAAACTTGGACTTCACGCCATTTCATCTGGATAAACTGATGCAAGTTGCTATCCCCCTCTTCAGCATTTCCCAAGGGACACTGTGCTTTATTTATCTCCCACTTTTGATCTGATGAGGATAGCTGTAATCCCAACTGTGTCACCCATTGTCTATATAACTATTCCCGGGGCTACAACGAACAGTGCCAGCCTCCCAAATCCCACAGCAGATGTCAAGGGAAACAAATTATTCACTCATACTGACAGGTTTATCTTTCTCCATTGCAGGCTGTCAAAAAGCCAATACTTCAGGGTTCCAGCGTGAGTGGTTGTCTTTCTTCTCTCTAAGTTAGATTTGTAACGATAATGAATGGACGTCAACTACAGGACAAAATTGAAAAACAATTGCCTCAAGGAAGTGAGTCAGTGTCCCAAATGGACATGCTATGTGTGGATACTCTTAATTTTCTTTTTCATCTTAACCCTCACCTAAATCTGGATTTTCTCACTATGATATTTTGGTAACACTTTATATTAAGGTACACATATTCATCATTAACTAGTTTCTTATTTGCATGCATATTATTAGCATGTTGGCCAATAATTAGTCATTATAAACACTTATCATTGCCTTATTCTGGTTGTTAAAGTTATTAAAGGTTAGGTTGTTGAGATCAAAATTCCCTACTATCAATTAGCTGTAATTAGGAGGTTATTGGGGAAAACTCTTAGTTAACAAGCCTAGTAGTTACAGAACATGGTGATTAAGAATAAGGCATTAATAAGTGATTTATAATGACTAATAGTGAGCCAATATGCTACTAATACATGCTAATAAGCAGCTAGTCAATGGTGAAGAGGTGCACCTTAGATTAAACTGTTACCAACTTTCTTAAACTCTTAAGGATCTTCATGTCCAACTTAGAGGTAAGCATTAAAAATACAGGACCGTTTCTAAGCAAACATACTTTAACTTTTGACCTTTAAACTTTGGCCCGAGCACGCCCTTGCTGACAAAGCCATTACTCTTCAGGAAGAGCTACTGACACAAAGAGCATAATTCATACCGCGTGAGCCTGGAGCCAACTAATCAGTGTTCAGAGCGGGTCTAACTGCCTCATACGCATCAGGCGTTTGCCAGAGAAACATTTCCCAGAGGAGAACGGCAGTGCTCTGACTGTCAGTCACAGCCTTACTGTACTTGTACAGGGACATAGTTATAAATCAGAAACAGAATAATCTGAAAGGCCGATGTATCACATTTATTTGTTTGTCTATGTAAAAGTCCCCCTTTGGGAATACATTAGTTACAACAACAGACATACGCCTGGGTACTTTATATTTCTTACACGTGGATTTCAGGAAGTTGGTAATATATTCCATAGCATTCCTGGTGCTCCTCATTTGCATTTTGCATTTAATTAGAAAGAAGTCATCACTCAATATAGGCCGCTCTACTGATTCAGAGTCATAACAAGCAACGTGTTAAGCATAAAACATGATTATTGTGGCTCGTCATGAATGTGCTTCTCCAGTTTATTCTATGCACCCAATTAACTTCAGCACTTCAGGCATGAACATTCTGCAAATAGCACTTTTTTATTTTAAGACTGTCATGAATGAACTGCGAATACGTCTTTTCCTGGAGATGAGATTGGACAGCAGACATGGGTCTTTCTTGTTTTGTTTTGTCTTTTTTTGTTTTTTTGTTTTTTTTTTGGGGGGGGGGGATTAAAACAGTATAATCACGTTCAAATAAGCTGAGAGATGGAGCAAATATAGACATAGAGCAACATTAATATGTATCTATGTCGCTGTGATGCTGTGAAGTTTAAGGAAAGTTGACAAATCCACAAATTAATTTATGATCACCCCTGATTCAAAGGATGGAAAAACCATCTTAAAAAACAAATAGTTTTCCAGACTTGGAGCCTCTGTCTGTCATTATATAATTACAAAGAACAAAGCACCACTTATTTTCCAGATTTGATATGACCAAATCCCTCAAAACACTGCAGATAACGTTGCACGTATGTGTTGTTTTATTAACAACGGGAGTTGTCGTCATAAAAGTTCAAAGTTAGAACTCAAACATCATTGAATATCTGAAGCCCTGTGTTTAAGAAATACTGGATTTCTATCAGAGGATATTTTGTGCTTCTCAGAGCAAACTGATGAGAAATTTAGAGAAGGAAATATCTCAATTAACTCTTAAATCATTTTTGTCAAAAGTAACGCCTGCCAATTATCTAAAGACATGTCTTTTGTTGCTTATTTGGAATTAATTAGTGGCAGCTCAAACGTACAAAAGTGAAGGAGCTGCTCGAGGAAGAATTATTTCTGCTACACTAAATGGTGCTTCATTGTTCAGACTTTCAAATAAATCTTACTTTGTTGTCATGTGAATTACGTTATAGCTCTAACTCTTGTCATGAGAGGAGGAAAGGATGTATTTGACCCTGTTACAACCTTTTTTCAGTTCTGATCTGATTCTGATAGCTGAATTTAGATGTGCCGATACCTATACTGAGCTCTTTTTTAATTGATGATGCCACTGATGCTGATGATGATGAGTGTCGTTGGTATAATAAAGTTAGGTGTAAGGCTTCACATTCAAACAGGTATGGGAGTGCATGTTTGCTTCAGCAGCTCCTTTAATGGTTCAAAAAACTTGAACTAATCAAGTGCACAGCAGGACAGTCAGTGGATTTCTATACAAGAGTTCAGAAGTAATAAGAGAATTTCAAAGAGTGCAATGGCAAATTGACAACTCCTTCATAAGGTTTTCAAAGTGAATCTTTGAAATTTAAGTGCAAGAACTGTCTGGAGCAATACGTATCTACACTATCAAATAACCCTCTCAAGTAAGTTGACTGGAAGTGGTCGACAGAATCTGGATCAGCGCATGGATCAATGACGTCAGTCTGATGTCTGATAAATGAATTACGTCAGTATCAGCACCTGACAGTGGAGATCAGTCTTAACTCGAGTCACAATCAGTAAACAAGGCATCGTGAATTGACATCTTGTTTTTAAAGGGTCGTGTGATTTATGTTGATGTCAGGCAAAGTTCAGCTGAACAAGTATAGAGACGAGTTCTTCTGTGCTTTTTGTAGTAGAAGAGGACAGCATTTGTTCTGTCTCACATCAGAACAAAAACAAATTCAAGTGGGCTTCTCTTGTTTGGCGATGTACGCTGTCAAATGATGAGAAAATAAGATGATTGCATTGTGCACTAGGATCATAACTGTGACCATAACCAGGACAGATGTGGAACTAAGGCAAAAAATACCCTTAAGTGCCAGAGCTACATTAAACTAGAGGAAAAACTCGCAAACTGTGTTTAGATTTGCCAGATAATGGTTATGGAGTCAGTACAGCCACAGTAAATGCATAGTTCAAACTGAATTTCCCCATCATCATACAGCCAGAGCTACAAAGAAATGTCCTGCTTAAGAAGAATTACTGATACTATGCTGAAGTTTTAGTACAGCGTGTTGTGTATAAAGAAAATAAAAATATATACACCATGTTTTCACAATGGCCGTTCCTCTGTGGTGTAATAAAGAGAGTCCTCGCATTCCTCTTAATTATTCACCTCGGTCACCCAAAGAAGCGTCTGACTGTGGCAGAACATAATGCAGCCTGAGCACATAAGAACAAAGATAAAGTGGCCATCAGAAAATATGGCATATAATTGGCAGGTGATGCACTGTGCTCTGGAGACTGCAGTCAGACGAAGCATGAATCTTTCCTCCAACAACCTGTCAACAACTTCTCTACCTTAATAGTGATTTGCTCTAATGCACTGTTGGCATTATGACACACGCACGATGGACTCTGTTGAGTGTTCTGAATGCAAATTGAATTAATGTCAGCATTCTGTCTATGATTTAAAAATAGTTCATCTTCATTATTCAGTAAATTACTTTACTAGACTTATAAGTCTAGCACACTAGTTGGACAACAACTTGCAAAAGCTTTTAGGCCAGTATTACTACAGATAGATAGGAACATTTCAAGGTGCTGTTGCTTTACATTCGTATTGACATACTTGCACAGGCCTGACATATGACATTTTAACGCCCAATGTTTACGGACAGCCTTCAAAAGAAAAGTCAACAATATATGTAATTTAAACTATCAGTCATTTGATGTACTGCAGGTCCAGTACTTCAGACAGAATAAGTGAGTTGAGAGCACAACTGTTGCCGGGTATGTCACAGTTCAAGTGCTTCTAATTTGAGGGAAGTAAGTTATTGCAACTGACATCCAATTATCTTGGTGACAAAAGGGAAAAAGCTGTTAACCCTGGTTTTGTCTAACATGTGTTAGAGGAAACATATTTGCTGCGTGGATTCGGTTTACTGTCAAACTTCTTCCCTGGTTAAAGTATTGATGCACTTTGAGAAAGTGCCGTAAAAAATGCTCTTGCTGCTACTTTCTTATCACTTTTGCACTCTTCCTCCACTTACACATAAAACCCATATCTGAAATCACACCAGTTCTCAGTTCTCCCGGGCTGCTAAATTGGACACTGGGAGATGTACGAACTCACAGACTGCAGTAAAAAGTAGAGAGAGCAGGTTGAGGACATTGGGTCCACCAAAAACTGAAAAAAAAAGCAAACTTAGAAATCTTAATACATGTATAATAAATGAATGTCACAGTGCATTTAGATATATGAATACTACTTAGGTATGGGCGAGACTCCAAGGATGAGTTATTTTTCCATTAAGTTTGTATTTGCATGTTAAACTAACCTGTTTGCTGGCGGCACAGAAGACACCAAAAATAACTTTTGAATATTGTGGGAAGCAGGACAGAAAATTGCATTCAGAGCACCACATAAATCAGATCTTATTTAACAGTCATTTAGTCATAGCACAGTTATTTACTGTACATATTTGTTTCTAAATGTTCAACCCACACTTGGACTAAGAAGCCCTTTCACCATACCAATATATTTCTCCCAGTGCATAAAACCATGTTGAGCAGTTCCTCATTACTTCTAATTAAGTTAGCTTGTACATCAGCATATCTGTTCAGGCTATATGCATCCCCATAGGCGTGTGTTAAATCAGACAATCCGCTTGGTTATTCATTTTCATACGAATGACCTCCCTTTCCATCAAGAGAGCAGTCTAAATTGGAAAGCGCCTCATTTTGGCCTCAAACTTCCATTCGACTGCGAAGGAAAGAGAGGGGAATTAATTTGCTTTGAGTGAATGGGTTTTGACAGGAGGCTATTTCACCAGTCAGTGTCAGTGTGATCCTGGCTGTGCAATAATGCAATAAGGAAAACAATCAAACAGTCAGCTGCAAAGCATCTGACCTCAGATTCTGTTTTGATATAGAATATAATTGCATCGTGCAGAGGACTTACACTGGCCTCTGTGTTTTGCTGATTTCTTAAAATAAGTTAGGCTGAAGCGCAGTGCCAGAAGAATTGTTTTCATACTGTCTTTGTTCTGCAAGATCAGTCAGAATGTCTCCGACATGGAGAAGAGCTCTCTTTGAAACACACGGATAAATCTTCATCGTCAGATTGCTTCCTACTTCTCTCTCTAACCCGAGAATTTTCTAAAGGCTGAGAAAAAGAGCGCATGTCATCTAGATTCGGCGGTGAGTTGTCATGTTGTTTTTGCTCTTTTCAGGAACAATTGTCATTCTGTGAATTGAAAAAAAAAAAAAAAAAAAAGTAATTGCTGTAATGATGCAGCATCAGCACAGCCATTGATCTTTTCATCACACGCTGAAGATACAGAAGGATGTGCAGTAGCGCTGGGGTTTGATAGCGTTTTATTGAATCTGAACCCAGTATCAAATCTATCAAATCTGAATCCTTTTGAATCCTGAGTCAAATCTCATTAAGTTTAACTTTCATCATTTGCAAGTAACTTAAGTTAGAAATAAAAACAACTCAAAGATTCAGTTTGATTATTTGTGATCACCTTTTCTCCAAGAAGCCAGAAAAACTAGTTTTTAGTAGTAGCTACTAAATGAATCAACATTGACATTAATTAAGTTAGCTATAACCTGAAAATGAGATGAGCAGCAGAAGATACAAAACATTGATTGTTCATTGATTTTGATTGTTCTGATATTTCACAAACTACACTTGATCCAAATAATTGTGGGATGATTCAAAACTATGAGGTTAATGAGCTCAAATTATTGATTTGATATGGGACTCTTAACGTGCAGCATCTGTGATCAGAAGCCTGCTAACCTCACCTGCATCTTTTCAACATCGGTCTTTGCTAATAAGAAATGAATCAATAGTTATTTTGTGCCCCTTTCATACCCAATCATGATATTAAGGCCTTTTACCAACGAACCCGTTTACCTGTGCAATGTTACAAATGGATGTTTTTGAAGCATTCCACAACTTTTCCAGTCTTTACAAAATCAATGAAGCTGATGAGGGGAAACATTAAATATATTGTCTTTGTACTGTTTTCACATTGAGGATATGTCAAAAAGGATGAGCAAATAATCACACTCTGTTTTATTTATGTTTTAAGCAGCAGTTCCAACGCTTTTGCAATCAGGGTTGTATAATGACAAGTAATAAAAATATATATTATGTCTAACAGCGCAGCTCAGTTAAGAATAAACTGACAGCCTTCATGTCAAAGAGGCAAACAATCTATTTTCCACCCCGTCTACTTGTCATTAGAAAAAGACTTTTAATGCGAAATAAATTTCCAAGGCTCAGAGACACTGCAGAAACATTAGGTCCAAAAGTGGATTATATTTAGCAGAGCGACAGTCTTTCTCTGTCCCTAGCATTTCCTCTCTTAATCCAATCATGTCCCAATTACTAAAACCCGAGATGAAGTCAGTGAAAGACAGAAGAACTCTCTAAATGTAAACTTAGCTTTCTGGCGCCGTTTCTGATAGATGAGCTTATGACCTTTATTTTTGTGTATTTCTACAGATCCCAAAAGAAACATGAAAGGCAAGCGGAGAAAATGTAATCAGTGCATGGTAAATATCATATATACCCTCTGTGTATATATCATGTGCTTTTGTCCTGAATGGCTGAATCTTCCAGAAGAGAGAGGAAGTCACATAATGGAAACCTATTTTTCTACAGAAGAAAAAAACAGCTCATCATAAAATTGCAAAATAAACTCAATCCTATACAGTAACAATGTTTGAATAGCCAGATGGCTATAAACACCCCTGAGGGAAAACAAAGCTTTTTCATCAGGGATGCAGCGAGTGTTTATTGGTTTACAATTTTGTTGTCTTAACTGCAGCTCTAAACCATTAACTCCTAATCAATTTCATTTTTTAGAAGGGAAAGTTATATTGCTTTTCAGAGGCAGAGATCCTTTGATTGGAAAAAGCATTCTCTTTTATGGGACCATGAAAGACACCATTTGAATTGTTCTTAATGCCTCGGTCACAGGAAATGTTGCTTGACATAATAACTGAAAATTAATTTAGATTTGTTTTTAGTGGCTATTTCTGCTCCAGGCAAAAATCACTTCCCAATCTAGGTGCTTATCTGTGTACATATTGTACAACTACGAGAGACAGCCTCATCTAATGTCTCACTAACAGCAGTAGTAATACTCAACATGACAGACTCTCAATCTGCCTAGTTTACTAAAAGGCCTGAAATGTATTTCACCTAGAGGGTATCAGTGCAGAAGAAAACACTTCAAGTGGAAAGTGAGATAGATTATGTTCAGTGGTATAGTTTTTTTTTTTTTCCAGTCCAGGAAGTGTGATATCTCCATATGACACAGGGGTCAAGGCAGAGAGGCTGGGTGAATGACTGGGAGTTTGCCACCAGGCTCCAGGGTTTATGAGTGGTTAGGTTTAAGCCACTCAAACACATTGTTAAGATTAAGGAAAGACTGCGGTTTTGGTTAAATATTAAAAACAAGTCTTGTCTAGTGCTTCAACTTAGCATTGACTTGTTTAATATTTAACCAAACCCATAACCATCCCCAAACCTCACCCTTTTAGTGCTTTTAGTTGTCTATGGTAAACTGTGAAGACACAGATATTGTAGGTCAAACAAATGGAATACATTGATAGTTCATGTCCTTTAGATACATTATGTATTATGTTTCTTACATAGTGTACTTGCTGATAGAAATTAGTCATATGTGAGTGTTATTTTTAGACGACAGGACTGTAGGAGGGCTGGGATGAACATGCCTCTAAAGTGTATTATGTATTCACTGCATTTCATTGAAACCTGTTTTATTATTCATGAAAAAGGTAAAGGATGAGAAACTCACATTTGAAGCCATGATGTGTATAGGAGGGCAGGAACAAATGGATATTTTCATTTTTGATTAACCTGCCAGTTATTTTCTTGATGAATCAATCAGTCATTTAGTCTATGTAAAGTCAGATCATTTACAACTATGCCACAATTTCGGAGCCCAAGGTGACGTCTTGCTTTGCCTGCACAGCAGCTGAATATATAAGCTTAAACATGCCCAGTTTAAAAATATCATTTAAGACAGGAGAAAAGTGGATCCTCACAACTGAAAAGCTGCAACCACTTTTTAGTATTTTTGCATGTACAATGTCTGAAACAATTAATAGTTGCCAATTAAATCTATGCTATGCTATATATGAGCTAATTTGCACTATATGAGGAGTTCTATTATTGTATACTTGAATCCTATCTGTCCATATGAGTTGTGGGACTATTTATGTCTATTTATCTTTGCAACAATGACACCGAGGCAAATTCATAAATAGTTATTGCAAGTGACAAACAGGGATGCACTGCTAATTATTCAGTGTGGGAGCCCAGTTCTTGAGGTTAATATATTTTGCCAAAACTTGTGAAGCACTGTGTCCTTGTTATACATCTGAGCCATTATTCCTCACAAATTAAGTTGTGAAAGACAGGAAGACTTTGGTTTATGTGCCTCAGGCCTCTTGTTGACCTGAATCACAAAATCATTCTGCTGCAGCAACAATGGTACACTGTGTCTGTGTGAGATGCTTAAAAAGGAGCCTTGGGTAGCATGAAATGCAGGTCAGTAATTACGGTTTGCTCAGTTGAGCAACACTGTTAATCTGTATGTCACTGTTAATCTGCTGCTGTCTATATATGGATGTTGCTTCATCGCACCTGAAGGCACAACAATTACTCTTTTCCTTTACCTTTAAATTGGGTCATTAAGCACAACAGGATGAGTGTGAAATATTTCTACATCTTTAGCCTCGAAAGACATTTTACAAATGGGATTAGTCCTCACCTCAATGTCATCGCTGTGACAGAAGCCTGTCATGTGAGTGTAAAATTTAAAACAGGCACTTCTGGAGCAATATCTGTGGCCGGTTTTGACAACGGCATCACTAATTAGACTAATTATATGACTTCATTAGTGTGTGAGACAGTGCCTTTCCAGAGCGACACTGGTAATCAGATTTAGAGCTCACATCTCTGACAGTTCACCGTTCACTCACCTACCCTCATCCTGCCCCCTTTTGTCTTTGACATCACCTCTTTAAAGATTCATAAGCCAGGGCAATTTACATAAAAGTTAAAGCGTCTGATTAGTCGTATTACAATCCACTCTGACCGGCAGGAGTCCTGCAGGGACTGGAGGATTGGCCAAGGTTACAGCTCAGGCATGTGCTCAACAGCACGCCATGGGACCCACCATGACACCAGGCATAGGAGAGATTATAAGTTTCTGTGAGGGCAGAGCTAGTCTACAGGATTTTAGACTCTCCTACCTTCAAATTATTGATCCTATGTGGAGACTGTTTATTGACACTATTACAACCCTGATCCAAAAAAGTTGGGACGCTGTGTGAAACATAAATAAAACAGAATGTGATCATTTGCTTTTTGATGTATTGAAAACAGTACAAAGACAATACATTCAATGTTTGACCTCATCACCTTTATTTGAATTTGATGCAGTTACAAGTTTCAAACAAATTGGGACAGGAGCAACTTAAGACTGAGAAAGATGTGGAACACTCCAAAAACACCTGTTTGGAACATTCCACAGGTAAACAGGTTGACTGATAACAGGTGACAGTGTCATGATATGGTATGAAAGGGGCATCCTGGAAAGGCTCAGTCGTTCACAAGCGAGGATGGAGCGAGGTTCACCACTTTGTGAACACGTGGTTGTATAAAGGAGATTACTATATGGGCTCAGGAACACTTTGTAAAACTGTTGTTGGTAAACACAATTCATTTGCAAATGATTGCATTCTGCTTTTATTTATATTAAACACAGCCTCCCAACTTTTTTGGAATTGGGGTTGTATCACTTATTATACTGAATTAATTCCACAATCGATTCACACACGGAGTATTTGTATTTCTGACACTCAGCTATTTTGCATGAATAATAAACTGTAGGCATGCTCTCCACAATGCACACAGAGCTAATTTGTTCTTTTTGTTTTGTTTTCTTTTTGTTAGTGCTCTGAAGTGAGTGACCATGATGCAATGCTGGAACAATTTCATTGTTTTCATGCACATAAAAAGGCATAAAAACATTGAAATTGAAACTATTCATTGCAATTCAATTGGGGTCATTAAGTCAAAATTTGCATTTAAATAGCAACATTAAAATGTTACAGAGTATTGCTGAATAATGTGCTCATTCATACCAGTGCATCATAATTAATGGGTGTTTCCAAGGAAACCTAAGAAACCTAATTGCTCACAGGGTGGTCTCATTATAGCAGCAACACAACGTTTTGCACAAGCCTGGTTGACCAGAGAACAGAAACCGAAGCAATTCATTAAAGGTGGCTGTTGGGAATGCAATCAAGATCGAAAGTCACACATTCTACAACAAATCTGGAATTTTTCAAATCCTCTTTAAGTTTTATAGTATTTCTATTTCTCCATTCTCTGTGAATGTCCTGTCAGAGCTTCTCACTGTGCAGGCTCATCTGTCACTTTGGAATAATTCTGCACTTTGAACGTGATGAGCATGCTGATGAATTCTGCAGAGGACCCTTGAGCTAACTCCTGCCCAGGCAACATCCCTAAGGCTTGGCAGAAATGCATCAGGACTTATAATAATTGCCTCTGCTTGTTTCCCCAGATATGCCAGCAGCAGTCCACACCATGTTCTACAGGGTTTAAGAGAAAGCCTCTGCAGGCCAATACAGACCTCTTTCATAAAAGACAAAGAAATATAGCCCTCTTTCACAGGTAAGGCCCTGGGGCGTTCCTGCATGCATGTCTTGATAAGGAAAACAGTCATGCTTGACTTTAGCTTATGCGTTTGAGAGGTTTATCAGGGCAACACAAGGTCTTTTTTGTGGCTGATGCAATAAAACTCATACATAAAATAATACTTGATGTAAAAATACCAGAGACGGCAAGATAAAACTTTTATTTCTAATACCTGCTTTAAAAAAGAAGATAAAATATACAGTACCTCTAATATTGCATTTTCAAGCCAATGCACTTCAGCAAGGGCAACAGAGCACCAATTTGTCAGTCATCTCCTCCATTAGCTACAGTAATGCAGGCTATTATAGGTAAGGGGGGCAAATTGGAAGGGATATGGTGCCTATGGGAGGACTAGGTGGCACCATTGCAGTAGCGGTGACATTTTGTTGTTTGTTTTGCAGGATGGAGCAAGAGGTGAGGAAGGTAGCCATATGGTGGGTATTTATCCACCGATGGCTGCCAGAGTGATTGAATGTGAGCTGAAGGTGAAGCTGCAGACAGCTGAGAGGGAGAGCAGGGCCTGAGGCCCGGGGTCTGGTACCAGGCTGTTCATCATCTCCCTTAAAGGAAGGTCAACAGTCCAATGAATCACGCTCACCACCAAACTTACAGCTTGTTCTCTGTCAGCTTTACTGCATTTCGCTGCAGTTCTCAGTGTTGAGCTGGAACCTAATCCACTCCCTGTGTCCCTGCATGAGATTCTTTAGAAGAGATTTGAAGATAACAAGATGGCAACATTTTTTAGATCTAATGATCCAATATTCTTAGACGTCAACAGTGCAATATTGAGTGTTCGTGTGATGGTGCTAAGACAGGAACATGATGGAAACAACAGTAAGTACAACCATATCTGATGTCGCTAGTACAGGCACAAATGGTACAGCACACATGTGGTACAAAGACAATGGAGCAATTCCATGCTCAGCTGAGGGCTCTTGTGGGAGTGGAAGTTTTCATCAAAAGTTCTTACTCAACCTTTTTAACCAATCACCAAGACCTCACAAAACACATGGGAGGAACATATGCAAGAGGCAGGGAAGGCAGGGATTTAGCCTCACTGATCCCATCCCACGGGGTCAGTGTATGAGGTGCACTCAGTGACGAGGACCCAGCAGTTTCAGATCAGCGATAGGTTTAGATCTAGACCATGCATGTGTGTGTGACAGATTGAATAAATAAAACTGAGGATATGCAACAATGTCAAAGGGAATCTGATTTAGTCTAGTTGAGAAAGAATTTTTGCTTTTCCCAGACAAATCTACACAATACTCTAGTCCAGTTAATGGTAAGACACAGGGGTGGTGTGTCATCAAGCGGCTAGTAAACAAGAAGGAAGAATAAGAAGGAAAAAGACACAGCTGAGTAGACAACTTTCTCGCAACCAGGTCTCGTTTCTGATCATGTTACCTTGTGATGTATAAGAAGAGACAGAAAGAAACGGCTGAGTTCTTGTTGACTTAAAGTGATATTGAAACATGGACATTAGCTGAGTGTACTTGTCCTGTGGATGGAAATATCCCAGGGAGCCAAAAGCTTGTCAAACACAAATGAACATGACAATTGTTGCCTGTCATCCCCACTCTGTCTCCTCTCTTAGCTTCCCCACTCACCACTTGTACACAACCTAATAAAAGTAGGAATGTCATGAAAATATTATTCTAAAAACAGGACGCACTGATATGGAGAAGCATCACTTTCATTTCACTTCGGATGACACTATCACAGTTGCACAGAAGGCTTGTTTCATAGCAGGTGGTAAATACTGCAGCTCCCCTCCCAAGCAGCTCAGCCATCAACCCCTGAGGGTACAACGGGAAGACTCACACTTCATACGCACACGTACACACCACTTTATCTGGCACACCTTGGTGTTTGCTCCTCCAAATTCCTGTGTGACTAAAGCTTAAGCACAAATAATGCAGAGATAAAATGCACGGTTACTGTTCAAGTAAATGTTAGAAGTGGCAAAACGTGTGGTTCAAGTGACCTTGAATGTGTTATGACAGCTGATGAGCCATTACCAGCAATTCAGAAACACCCAGCAGTGGCCAGAAATGGCTGCCCTGTGGACACACAATAAAGTCGAGCAAAATTCCAGTTAGTGCTGTGAGCTAAAATGCCTTGTTGATTAGAGATGAGGGGAGGGGAAAAAAGACTCCAAGCTGGTTGCACACACACAGGGGGACCAGGTATGTAAATACTAGCTTGGTACAATAATGGTGTGCAGAGGAGCATCTCCAAACAAACAACTCATCAAGGCTCGGAGTGGATCAACAGACAGGGAGAGATCAATGCTGGCTTCCAGCTAAGAATTTCAGGTGGGTACATGAGCGCTGATGCTCTCAACATGAAAGCAGGAAAAGGGCACCTGGCCTGATAATCACAGTAAATGTTGCAACACTGATAGCAGGGTCAATATGTAGAGTTAACAACGTGAATCCATGTATCCACTTGGTCTGAGCCAAGTAAAAGTGACAGGATTTCAAAGCGGGGATGCAGTCGTATACTGGTTTCACAGTATATCAGGCTATGAAAATGATAGTTATTTGCATTGCAAAAAATAGAATATACATTTTGAAAATTGATATCAAGTTTGATGTCTGCAGGACATAATATTTTGTGAAATTATAATGCAGTGCTTTTTCAATCGTCCCTATAAGGTTAATTGTAACTAATAATAATAACTGTGTAATACTAAAAGCGTGATGTTTTCTGAGACGGTTATCATACCGTGAAAATCTCATACCCTACCATGGGAAACCTATCTGGAAGTCAAGCTGAGGTAGTCGTGAGCGTAGTCTTGCAGACTTGAAGGAAAAAAAGAACACAGGCTGCTGTGTGTCTTTGTAGGTGTGCATTCATGTGCTGGTATGAAGCTCTGGACATCTCAAAACTTCAGTGTCAGCATCCTTGCTACTTTGTCATAAAAATCAAAGTCAAGCAACAAAAGCAACAAGTAAACATGATTGCCCTCAGAGGACTGAATTTGCTAGCTTTCCTCACATTAAAAAGACTGCTCTTCCCACAGCTGGCTGTCAAGTTTTCTAAGTTCGGGGTTCCCACAGCACATGAACGCACTACAGCACAAGTGTCTACGCACACTGAGCAGCCTGCAGCAAACTTTCTCAACCAAATCTGAGAAGGCATGCAAAAACAGAGGTACTGCATGGTGCCTGAACATCATTATAAAAGATGCAAGAGTGAGGGAGAGGAAGCAGTGAATTCATCATTCTGTAGCTAAGAGCTTAACAGCACCAAGGGAAGGGAGTTAACAGAAGTACAGGGAGCAAAGGACAGCTAAGTGCTAAATAAATATACAGAAACGGGGAAAAATGCATTGTGTCTCCTGATACTTGTCCCTTATATCGGTACAGTAGTTGCTGTTTTGTGAATGGATGTGATGTCCATAAAGGATACTTGTGATTGGCTGTGTCTGTGTGGCTTTCTGGTGTGGGTATTTTTTTTTTTTTTTTTCCGTTTTTGGGCACGAACATGAACATGAGTGTGCACACAAATTGAACATTTTGCAACAATTCCATGTGGCTGCACTCACACATTGAGATAATAAATCAATTAGTCAAACTGACAAAAAATAGATCAACAACAGTTTCGACAATTGGTTAATTTAGTTCTTTATCAACCAGAAAATATGAAAAAATCGCTTCGTCCAAGCTTTGAAAATGTGATCATTTGCTGCTTTCCTCTGTTTTTGTATTTTTGGACTGTTAGTTGGACAAAACAAGCATTTTGAAGACATTAGCATGGGCTCTGAGAAATTGTGAGTGCTTTTTCTAGAATAAAAAAAGACAATCTATTAATAATTGATAAATAGAGGACAGACTCTAAAAATGAGTCAATAATTAGAATACATTAGCTGCTGGTCCACAGTCTAAACTATTACGTCATATATCACACTCCACGTCACTTTGTATGCTGTGTCCAAAGATTACAATGACTTTAACAGCAGAACATAAGGGACGTAAGATCAGTCCCCATATATCAATTCAAAACTGCACGTTTGGGACATCATAAAATGGGATGTTAGCACCATAAAACTGAGGCGTAGACCACCATCTCTGTGCAGTATTTTCAGCACTTTGCTGAGCCAATGAATTGAAGAATTCAAACTGTTTTGGTTGCAAAAGGATCCTTTTCAGTGCTGGTTAGGTGTTCTTAATAAAGAGGCTATGGAGTGTAAAATGTTTTGTGCTTTCTGCCTAAACACTAAGTTATGTTCAAGGGATCAGTGCTTTGTTCCAAAGAGAGGAAATGACTCTCTCCACTCTGCTGTAGGTATGCAAAGTCCCTGTCTCTCTTTCTCTCCCGCACGCAGTGGCATCAGCAGGCTATTGATTCCCAACCTCCCTTTGTGTTGTGTAGTGAAACCAACACCTAACTCACAGCAGAGATTGTGCAGAAGTCGCTGCAAATGGTGAGGAGAAAGTGAGGGATAACAGACAGAGACATCAGCAAGCTCCTCTTCACTGCACGGACCCTCCTTCACTGATTACCAGTGAAATACACTAAATGATTTTAAAAGCACTGCATGGACTGGAACCAGTTTAAACCTGATTTCCTCGGCCCTTATTCCACCTCACATCTAATGACCAATCACTGTGCTTCGTTCCACCCTCCCAGGTAAAGTTCAAGTCTGACTGAGCAGTATCCACTATTTTTAAAGCTTGTCTAAACCCTCTGCTTTTTTCTTCAGCCCTTTGAAGGCTATTGTCACATTCTGACTTCATTATTTCTGGCTTTCCATGTAATCTCTGCATATTAGAGCAATACTGATGAACTGGTAGTGCTCATATATAAGCTGATGTTAATTGGCACACAATTAGCAAGAAATGTCAGTGCGGAAATGCTAAACAATTGTTTGAGAAACTGTCACCATTACATAAATTGCACTTACAAGTTTATTTTTCAGTTGCATTGCATTTCTCCTTTCTTCTACAACTACAACATTTGCTGCCTAGAAAAAACAAAACAAAACTGAAAAGCAATGTTTCCGGACCAGCACAGGGTTGCACCAGCTATGCATAAGTTCAAATGTGGCCAAGTTTGAAAATGATTTCTAATTTAGGACAGGAGTTTACATGTTACTCACATTTTCAAGGTTGCACCAGCTGAAATAATTAGAATTTAAATCTTACAGCGAGCCGTTGGCAGGTGTAAAGTACTCTGTAAACTAGCAGTTGGCATGATGCATTCTTTTGAAAGGTGGGATACCTTGGAGGATGAGGAAGAGCAAATTTTATCAGCTGTTTTGCATCAGTAATGCCTTCTCTGTGACAATACACAAAGTACTTCTGTAACAATATACAAACAAAGGTCAATATTATGGTACAGGGCTAGCAAAGCTGGTAATTAGCAAATATATAGAGTTAGATTACTTTGAGGTAACAACTTCTAATCTACAACAGTTTGCAAGTGTAGTCTATCATGTAACGTTACAAGTTCATCCACTCAGTAACAGAATACTGTTATATTACCTTACGTTGTAGTTGACAGTTTCTTAAGAATAGTGCTTGATTGGCCACAGCAAGTGAAAACATCAGTTTCTGCATCAATATAATGGCTGATTTGGACTTTACACCAGAGCAGTTAAGATGTACCAGTGATGAACCAGTGGAGTGACCTAACATGGACACAGCTTTAGCATCAAACTAACTAGGTTCAACATAGAGTTTAGTGTAGACTTCACAGAGAGAACTCAGGTATAGTTGGTGCAATGGGCCATCTCTAAGTGGCTATGCTCCCAGCATAGAGAGGACTCTATCACAAAAGACACAGTATAACCCAGACAAGACTGAGACCAGAAAAAGGTGGAAAGAACTAGACAAACACACAGGTTCAAGTTATACTTCAGCTTTACATCAACAACAAACCTGTGTGCTACTGTAGCCTGAATACACAGGCCTTGGATAAAGCAGCGGCTACAAGGTACATCAAACATAATGATATATATTTCAAAAGAATATCGAAGAATACTGTAGGAATACTCAGCATTCCCGTGGAAAATGTCAGGTATACAGCAGATACCTTCCCCTGCCATACATTCTTCCATTCAGCTGAATAAACACAGAGATGCTTTAGGGTGACAGCATGCATAGTTAAGTTGCAGTTGAAATGACACGCTTGACAGCAAGTACCGTACATTCACACAGGGCATGCACGCTTCCACACGTCTGTTTTTTTTTTTTCATGCACGGATCAGCAGAGACCAGCATATCAAAACAATGATGAATGTTAGAGAACACTGCAAAGTATCTATCACATGTAAGCGCAGCATTGTTTGCTAGAATAGCACACTTGCTTGAAAGCATCTAAACAGCAAAGCACTTAGCGCATGTATAGAAAAGGAAGGGTTGATGGCGGCTGAAAAAAGGCAGTGCAGAAGTAATTCTGCTATTACATCAGACTGCTTTTAAAAGCAGAGCCTTAAAATAAGCCAAGCATCTACTGGTTCAAGAGCGGGGCAGATTTAAAGGGCATTATTTTAAAATGAAATATTCAACTTATAGGGGAAACACATTTAGGTGTGAAGGTAAATTACATTATGAGTTACAGATGAAGCATGATCCCTCCTTGGCTTAAAGAATAGTAAATGTACAGATGGAAAAAACTCATCTGGTTTACATCAAATATAGTTTTTTCCCCAAAATATTGTGTTCTGAAGTGACAGCACTCAATGTCCCTCAGTTATACTCTAAAGTGAGGCTGGGTCAGGCATGAATAAGGACAGCGCGTGCCCAAAAAGAATCATCTCCCTCATTTAATTCTGTATGTGTGGGTGGATGTGATGATTCTCAGTCCAAGCGTTGAGATTCCTGCCTGTCTGAAACATGGCCTCAGGGTGTATGTCTACAATTCTCCAACACACATAGGGTGGCTATGGGAACACTGGTCACAGAGCACAGTGACAGTGTAGAGAACTCGAGTTTATCACTGAAACCAGTCCACAAGCAGAATGGGACTGCAGGTGAGATATTGCCCCCTAGTGGTCTGTTTGCAAAAAGCAGGCACTTCTAAGTTAAGTGAGGCTGAAAAGCCGAGTCATTGGACAGCCTTAATAAATAAAGCACTGAAGTGTAGATCTTCTTCATTTGACCAAATTACTGTTCAATTCTGTGTTACTATCAATGCAGGCTAAATACCCAAGAAATCATGCAAATTCAGAGCCTGATTCCTTCCTGCAGGTAAAACAAGGTAAAATGGTGGGAATGCGGAACATGCTTGTTCATCCAAAAAGAAAATTAAATATATAAAAGCATACACTGGAGGAGTTTGAGGATTTTCTCCTTCTGTGCCGGCAGAGAATGTGCAGCTGCTCAGGTGCTGTGCCAACAACACGCCAAGGTTGACTCACTTCCAGAAGCTGCTGTGCAGAATCATCCAGAGGCTGAGGAGTCACTGGTGCTGGGGCTCACTGATGCACTGTGCTGATTTCTTTAGGAAATCCTAATAACGGTTTATAGATATCACTGTATGTTTTCTATCTTAAAGTTTATTCCATCCTGAAATCTTGGGACGAGATTTACCAATCAAAACATGGTAAAAGACGCTCAGCAATAGCTCAGCGGTTATATGTTGGGGAGGAATGAAGCCGGCCCAATTCAAAGCAATTTCATTTCAAGTGTTCTCATAAAAAACAGGCAAGGAAATAAAGACAAAAATAACAAGAGCAGATAAATTAGATAAGGGAACTTACAATCAAAAATAGAAGAAAATTGACCAATAAGATTATCAATTTAGTTTTTCTAACAGAATAAGAACCTTTACAACAATAAACACCACATGAAGTTAAAAACCTAAAATCTGATGTTAAATTATATTATTAAGGTAATAATACTCTATTTCTTACACCAGACTTTTCAAAACAACACGGAAACTACGTTGACTTATTCTCTGATTTGTTTGTTGTTTATTAAACAACTCAAAAGTGCATCTGTGTATTTGTCATTTTTCCTTTCTAAAGCAGCAATAACAGGGAAAATGGAAATTTTAAATGCTGACATGCTTGTCACATCTAATTAGAGTGTGACAACAAACCAGCCCGGTGTCGCACAGTCCTGTAAAGCCATCCATTTTGTTGCCAAGTTACATTTCTCATCATCTGAGCCACAACAAAATTACAAGTGACAATGGTCGTGATCCCCTGGAAACTCTCAGATCAGCTGATAATTGGATGGTTCCTCATTCGCAAAGAACAAACGCCATAGTAACATCGCATCACACATAATTGCTTTGTGTCTCACGTCGAGGATTCATTAATGCTGGCTGGCTCTGCTGCCACTGTGTTGATTGGTTCACTCTGTCATGACAAGAACATTGTGATCACAAGAACATTTCCCATTCTATACTGAAACCAGCCACACAGTAATTGGAAACACAAGGTCCTTGTAGCACCGTTTGAGGTTTCATTGACAAACACAAAAGCTCGGTCCGACGACATCAGTAACACACTGCAAGGCTCTCAGTTAATTCCACAGCATCCTTAAAAAAGTGTGTAAACTCAAAATGAAATAGTTCACTAAAGCCTTTGATGGCAGAAATTTTGAGGCTTCTTCAGTACAGCGGACACAATTGAATAAAAATAGGTTCTTCAGAGTGCTTTAGCTCAATGCCTGTTTGTGTAATGTAGCATGAATAGTACAAATTGCTATAGAGGCCTGTCTCTTATCCTCTCCACATTCAGCTGGTGCTCTCCTGAGCAGTCAAGGTTCTTTTTAACGCATATTTTCTTAGTTAAGTCTTGCAGATGGAAAACAACCTCACTCACATGACCCTTATTCATTCTACCGACAATTCACCTTGCATTTGTCTTCAAAATGACAGTTTTTTTTTTGTCAAACATCGGGCCCAGCAGAGCCAATTAACCTTTTTTATGAGCTCAAATACATGTTGGCTCAGGACAGGGAAGACACATTTTTAGGTGACTCAAAAAGAGATGGCTTGAAACATCAGAGTTCTGAGAAAAATGAGAGTGAATCATGCGTGAAGAATGTTGTTCATCTGACAGAAATGCACACAGTACATAGAGAGACAAGATAGAGAGATCGAGTGGGAGGCAAAGAAAGTGATTTAGCTGCAATGTAGCAACTGGGTGAGTGGCCATACTGTTATTTCTGGCATGCAGGAACAAGTGGAGATGGTAATAGACGGCATAAATGCACAGTTCTTCACTAAGTGGCTCAACATTTAAGTTCTCGTACAACAAAAAAAAAGAAAGCATCTTCTCCTGGAGGACCACAAATGGTCACACGCAAAGGAAAAATGTGTATATTTTGATTATTGTAAACAAATGAGACAAAAATCCTACTAACAAGTAGTTCTTGTGTAGCTGAAGCATGATTTCATGATCCTCTGTGCCATAGACCTATGCTGTCCAAAAAGTCGAACAGTAACAGGTACAATATTTACTATGTTAACCATCTTAGTTTAATGTGTTAACATGCTAACATATGCTAATTAGTACTAATTGCTATATAGCTGAATGTCATTAGTTTTACACTTAAAACGAAAGCACTGCACAAATTAAAGGTTTCACCAGGTGATAGCACCAGATGAAAAATCAGAAGATGATCAGAAGTCATTACGATTTGTCCTCAGAGGAACATGACCACGGCAATCCGTCAAACAGCAGTTCACACACTTCATTTAAAACCACAAACGTGAACCTCATGGTGAAAAATAAACCGATTTGTGACCTGTTTTTAAAGATTTCCAGCTTGGGGAACAGCTGACTGAAACAGACAGGCTAGGGAAGCTGGAAAGCACTGACCACAACTAACGCATTGTTGGTTGTGGGCTTTTCATGGGATTTGTCGACAAGGAGAAAAATACAGAATACCGCGAACCTTATCACTTAACAATGTAAAAATGTTACCTATGATAATCTGCTGCTGCTCAGTAAGAATCTGACCACAGATAAAGACACATTTTAAATTCCTCTAGGAAAGATGCTGTGGTTGCATGTTCTTTGTCAGCTATACCTTCAATTACACCCATACAGACACTTTCATAACGTATATTTCTATCTGCCAGTACGCCTGAGAGTCTGTTTTGAATGTTACTCTCTACAGAACAAACATCAAGAGTGATCTAACAGCACAGAGGTGCCGTGTATCAGAGAAAAACACAGAGCGTGCACTACATAACAGCCTTCCTATAGGATCAACTGGAATTACAATATGTGTTCACCGCTGGGTAAAACAGCATCCATCTCCAGTGGATACAAATCTGCTGGAGTGGAAATATGCAGGGAGAGGAAAAACAATTCAATTTGTGTGGGCTGTGGATAACCTCTAATTCAGTGTTTCCTTCAATATCCAAAATGTAAAATGCAAATGAAAAAAGAGAGAATAATAAATGGAGCATGATAAGCAGAGGAAATTGCTGATAAAGAGAAAATTGTTACAGAGACTAATGTGCTCGGAAGCTGGCCAGTTATTTAGTACGTTGCCATCTCATCTCTTTCGACGACCATTTGCTATTTTGATTGATGCGTGAGAGCATCGCCGGCCGAGTTTACGCCGAAAGTTGAAGGAAAGAGGAATGGAACCGGTGAAACAGGGCAGCAGCTGGACAAAAGCATGTTTCACAATTCCGAGCTTTTCCCGGAAACCCTGGCCTGATGGACTGCTGATGAGTGGTGGATGTTGTGGCGGATGAGTGGAGGACAGAGAGAACCCGCTGAGAGGTCAATAGTTCTGCACTGACCTGTGAAGAACTCCATTATACCTCGATCACATCTCTGACTCTCTCCTTTTTCCAACTGGTGCAGCCAGCCAATACTGAGCAGTAACAATATCATCGTTGCAAACTGGACTAGAGTCCTGATTCAATCACAACCCTGGACAGAAATATATCACACAGTCGTCTCTTGCTCTCAGCAAAAGTTTGCAAGCACTTTGGCTGCAATATAGGTTGCAATTTGATGGCATTTCAGTCAATACTTCACCCTTCTATTTGATCTAAAAACCTGCGATCACTTCAAAAACACAATGCTTCAAAGAACGGGAGATCTTTTTGAAAGCACGTCTACAGTACTGTAAGGTTGATTTATATGATCTGTTACAAAACAAGCAAATGGATGCCCCCTCACTTTCGATGAAACAAAAAAAAGGAGAGAACAGAGCTGATTTAATTCCATTACATAACACCTTTGTTGTTAAGAGGAGCAATCTGTTATTGCTGAAGCTACACTTTGTCACTGCCTTTACAGCCAAACAATTACAAGCCTGATTGTATTCACTTTGCCCTTACACACACCCACTGCAATTCTTTATGCTCTTACAACTGACTGAAATGCTTTGCATATGACACAGCTGCTAAGTTGGATATTCCATTTAGAAGCAAGAAGACGATAAAAACTTGCAGGAAATACACAATATGAGAAAAGTAGAAGTGCCTTGGGAGCTGAACAGTGACAGTGCATGCCACATGGATCCATCGATTCCAGCTGTCAGCTTCTGTTGCATGTCATACCCCTCTCTTTCTGTCTCTCTCACTTTCCCCCCATCTCCCTGCTTCTTCTCATGTTACTATCAAATAAAGGCCCCCGCTCCACCGCACCAAAAAAAAATCTAATAAAATAACATTAAAAGCAGCTTTGATTATTCCTGGGGTTCAGTATCCCATCGCTGGGGCCGTGATCATAGAAGCATTTAGACCGTTAAACGTATCATAGTAATTACACAATGCAAAACATGATTACATATGTCATATTATGGTATTATTGCGCATTATCAGTCAATTATAAATACTTCATATACTGCTGGATAATTCATTAACAACAGTGAACGTATTTCTGTGATATCATAATCCCATTGAACAGAGGCAGGTGTAGGCCCCCGGGTCATTTTGGCCAACGTTGTGGTTGTTTTAAGGCTATGAGGCACACGACAGCAGAAGATGGACAGTCTGTCCTAAAACAGGTCTTGCTTATTTGGCGGAGCAATAACAGAGACTCCTCTTGGCAATAAGGGCATACAGAGCACATGGCAATTTTTAATATCCCCAACAGCCCATACAAATCACCAGTCACCACAATTATCTCCTTCTGAACCTTTATGAATAGGAAATTACAAACAGTAAACTGATCCGGAGATGTCTGTGCAGCTACAAGGCTTGAGAGAATAGTGATTCATGGTGTTATATTTGCTTGTAAGGAGATGAGCCCATGGTAATGAATGAGCCTTAAGGAGGGCTTGGCCCCCGTCATTAATCTTACAGAACTGGGCTACAGAAAAACGCAGAGTCACTCTATTAACAGAAAAGAAGACATCTATTCTGTCACGCTTTGTTGAACTCACCTAAGAAATACGCAGATTACTTCAAAGCAATTATACGATTCCAGTATGCCATTATATAGTCCTCCAGGAACAAATGAGAAAGCAAAACTAGCCTGAAAAAACATGAAAGATAGCCAACAGGCAGAGGACATATCTGATGCAATTGGGATTCAGAGCGTTTTCTCTTGTACCAGAAGAGTGAGGGGAAAAAGTAATGAAAATCTGGACTAGAGTACATGGTGCCACTACTGAAAATGTTTGACTAGGCACTGAGCAGTTATAGCTGCCAAAGCAATGCTGCTTATGGTTTATGTCACAAGGCGATTGATACCACCATCATTACACACCTAAGCTTCTTTTGATGAAACAGCTATCTTGGAAAATGTGTCTTCTTCGTGACACACTGTGGTGGCTTTTTCAAGTCTCCCCATTCTGAGCATGATGAGAAAACACAGACACAACAATGACAACTATGAGACTGGAGCATCAGTCACATTTTCCCCCTCATTCGTTTTCAAGGAGTGAGGCGCAAAAACTTTGAAGACCTTCTGAGGGATTCTCGAGGTGCTGCAGAGGAGGTTTCAGTTTTCAGGAAAGTCTGAATTTCTTGCATAATTCCCAATCCACTCAGCCAGCTGCTATCAGGTTTTCAATTCAGTCATTTCAGTTTTTCTGTCTAGGATATACTCCAGCGGTATGTCTGTAAAGCTTCCCGAGATGTTTTTTTTTCTTCTTCTCATCAAGTGTTTTGATGTGACAAAATCAAAGCGTTAAGTGTTACTTATCAAATCGAACGTACAATGACTTCCTTGTGGCAATCACAGGCCTAATGTAGTGCTTACTTTGTTCAATAGCGGCTGCTGTGAAAGATGCCTTGAAATAATTCTTTGAAAGGCAATGAGTATTGATGAAAACTCTGCTTTAGTCGCATTCATTCAGTCATTTAATGGCTGCTAAGTTCCATTCATGATATGCATAAAGCTCCATTGCTCACAACATACAGTACATGAGTCAAAATGGCACATAAACAAAATCAGTATTACATGGTCTCATACAGGACACAGTATAGTTCCAACCACATTCCTGATATTGTACTATTGATGGTTATTTTTCTGGCATAATGTATTTGCATTTTTGAACTGCCTATATGGCAGTTTTCATGGTTACTGGCGGAGCACGAGGGATTCAGAGGAGACAATGTATGCGCATACTCAAGGTGATGTGACAGGCAAAAGCCGGTGAAAGGACACATTTCATATAATGCAGGAGGCGAAAACAGCCAGTGTCAGGCGGCACCTTGAATGCATTCTGTCATCTTCTTTATTAAATCAGTGACTCCTCTCAGCTCTCAGTTTGTTTGGCTGTATTGAAATGTAGGACTAGCATAATTAAAATACATTTGACATGAGTACCAGTAACTACAAAAAAAAAAAAAAACAGGGCTGACACTTCGGACTTCAAACTTTGCATGTTTAAAGTCTGAATGCAAAATTTCTGTACTAGCATCCTCAGAACATTTCCTCAACCGAACAAAAGAAGTAGATTGCTTCCTGCTAACAATCCAAAATGGAAAATTACAGTCATGTGTCACTACACGTGTCACTACACGCGTCACTGATGTCGCAAAATGATGATGATTCATAAGCATCTGATGAGAAATCTAAATTTACTGCTCAGCGTACAGTAATTTACTATTATATGCAGAACTCTGAGTAATAAGAGAGTAACATTGGACACAGTCTGTAAGTATAAGCATGAATACAGAGCCCAGGGTTCCTCCTCTGTTAGATAGCTTTTGATTCACCAGTATCTGCAATTCAAAGGGATATTTTATAAAAGGTTTCTTTCATGCACAACTTTTTAAAAAGCTACAACATATTTGTGCGGTTTGATCAGGCCAGGCTCCAGACAACTTTAGCTTCACATATGGATAGAAAAAAACAGGAACATATTTCAGCTTTCCGGAAAAAAACAAAAAGCCAAAGGGTTACAGAGGCTATTGGCATAAAGACTAGCTATGAGATGGATGGAATGAAAATACCATATTTGTCTTATTTTACACTGCTAGTTTACAAATGATGACTTTCTAGTATTGAAAAGACATTGTCCAACATATTTACTTATTAAGAATGACTAAAAGTTTACTTTTAAAGTAATAACTTGTGAAAACACTCACATGCAATCAGTGTAGCCGGTGAGTATAATGTATTTAAATTGTAATAATGATTAGAAAAAGTATGCTATCAACTGGTATCTGTACCTTTTTCATGTGCTATATCTAATACGGCTGTTAAAAATAAGGATTCTACTGGGGTTAAGCCTGGATGTCTGACTGACCAAACTAATATTCATTCAGTGTGAATGATACTGTTTGGCAGGAATCCTAAATATTCTGAAAGACGTGAATTAATGCTAGTAAACACAGAGCGTCTGATGCACTGGGACATCAACAACGTTAGTCAACAGTTTGTTTTCTTCAATAAATCCCTCGATTATTTTTCTGTAATTACCATTTCACTACACCGGATAATTGCTTGAGTTTAATTCATTTCTAAGTATTCCAGCTACAGTGCCATCAGTTTTTATTTTTCCCCTCACCAGGGCTACAGTGCATCTGTCACTAGTTTTGTTTAAGTCCACTTAGTCTGCACCAGGGACTGACAGTGAATCAGGGTAGAGAGAGACAAGCTCGGGGTGAAAATTGGTACAATTACATTCATCTTTTTAGAGGATGTCTCAGTGAAAGGCGCTCCCTGGGGAATTAATCGCCCCAGCGTTTGAGCGTCTTACCTGTTTAATAACCAATTTAATCACTTCTTCCCAAGGTTCAACACTCTTAAAAAGATACGAGCGGTTGATTTTTATTAACACACTGTGTTACATTACAGGCCAATTAGAAGCCATGAATCAGTTGTGTGCTTCTTTGTGTGTGTCTGCTGTAATTCATTTGTTGTCAACAAAACAAGATAGGGCTATTGAGAATAACTCAACATCGCATTAGCAGTATTGTTTTTTACAACAACAGACATGTAAGAATAAGGTGCTGCTGCTTAAGTGTCACGTGCTCGATCTTAATTGTATCAATAAAATCCATAATCTTGCATTTCTTGTTTCTTAAGTTGCTGTAAGGATAAATAGCAAAAACTATTTATCCTCAAGTGACTTGAAAGGCTTAACATTCAAACCAGCAGCCACGTTTAAAAAAAGAGCCCTTCTCAAGGTCAATGGCATGCTTACAACAAGCCTAATTGAGAATTTGATCTAGTTGCTCTAGGGGGTGGACAAAGTGCTGCTGTGAATGTTAAAGATGAGCTATCAGGATTTGATCAGAAGTAATCAAAATGCTGGACTACTTTTAGGTCACTTCCATCTTTACTGTGCAGCAGACCTGCTTTGCTGTAGTATAAGCATTCTATACAACTGCCAGGCTTTCTTTAGCACAGCAAACACAGAGAGCTCCTGGTGTACCGGCAGAGATAGATGTAAATCACATCTGAGCAGTGGAGCAATAGTATAGCAACACTATGGCTAATATTCTCCTCAGACCCATAGGGAATACAAGCATGCTATGATCTATACTGTGACTGCAAATCAAACAAGGCAGAACTATTTATAACAAATTCATGGTGACGGACTTTGTTCAAAACTCCGAAATAAAAACAACTATAAGCAAACCAAAGTAACTTAGTCAAACAATCACACACACATACATTTTTTGCACCATATACATAAAGTTTGAAGAAAAAAAAAAAACAATAAAAATAAAAGCCTCTATCTGGTTTGACACAGACTGACCCACCCTAACAAAACACAGCTACAGGCTTTAACATGAGTGGGCACTTTTGACTGCGTGGGGTGGAACTTTCAGCTAAATGCTAATGTGGGCATGCTAACAATGACAATGCTAACATGCTGATGTTAAGCAGGTAATGTTTACCTTGTTCACCAACTCAGTTTAATGCTAACACTTGTTAATGAGAATTAAGTCACTGCTTTCTTTTGCAGGTACGTAGTCAGAAATCAAAGTCCTGATACACTTAAATCTGAACCTGACGATGGTAAAGACGCTTGACAGCTGTGACGACTTCAACTGAAAGACTGAAAGACTAAAAGTTTGTGACGGCTATTTGTTTGTGTTTATATGATTGTGAAATCTTACATCTAAGTTGTCGATTTATGTATTTATTAAAAGAACCAGAATTTCTCATTACTACTCCTCTCGTGGACTCATCCTCCAGCAGTAGTCAGGCAGCGTTCATGTGTCTTTGGGGAATGGCCTTGGAGGGAGGCCTGAAGTGAGGGGATGGGATTCATTGGTTGGAGGGGTGCAACTAACAATTTTATTATTTCCAGCATTTCAAAAGCAAAACTTAATCCTCATCTTAAATTACATAAATGGACATTGGGGGCACGGCCATGCACTGAGAATAATCAGAAAACGCAACTGATAAATATTTGATCAGATATTGATCAAGCTTCTGTTGTGAAGAAATAAAATCTTCACTTTAGACGGTCTCTGACTACTGGCATGAAATATCTGAAAAACCATGAACTTATGTTACACCCCAGGGTCTCTCTGACCTAATTTCAGCTAATTAGTGTTTGCTAAATCTGCCATCTCTGGCAGATTTGTGGCCAATTTGATGGACAAACACATAATTACACATTAATTTAAACAGAAACGTGATGAACAGAAACACCTTCTGTTTCATCATCCTTTTGTGATGATCAAGCTTCATTTTTAAATTAGAACCTGTGATCACGTGTTTCTCTGCTGTACAGTTACTCTCTGCCTCTGCCGTTTTTCAGAAGCATGCGCCAAAGTAGAGCATCATTTCTTATAATTCATCATTATGGTATTACCTGGCTTACTATCCCCACCTTAGGAGACAGCGTATGTCGTGCTTCATAACATTCACCCAACTAATCAATGAGGGAAATCATTGCCTCCTATTTTTAGAATTAATTTTAATCAATTCATTGTGGCAGCCCTAGTTGGATATTTTTGAAATCTAGCTTACTTTTGCTGTTTTCTCTAACATTTGCATCCACAGCTTTAAGAGATAACCAAAATGCTTACAGTTCACCCTGAAGGAAATAGGAACATGAGTACCAAAATGAATGGCAATCCATCCATAATTTGCCAAGGCATTTTACTCAAAACCCTGTGGGGACCGTGAATGTCTACACAAATTTTCATGACAATCCATCCAATAGTTGTAGGTACACATTTCAGTCGAAACAAAAGTGGCAGAACAAAGAGAGACCAACTTACTTTATTTTACAGGGGAGAGAGGAAGACTGATAGAAAGCTTCATCACATGATGCAACGACAATCACCTGAGACTCAATATCAGCAGAACCAATCAGCTTGTGGTGGACTACAGTTCTTCAAATACGGACGTTGCTGCAGAGGAGCTACAAACTGTAAAACGTGGATGCTTCACACACATCTTCAACCCGGCAGCACAGAAGATCAATACAATCAGCACAGATTCAAAGTGGGCAAAGTCATCACATCATCATTTTATCCAATCAGACATTTTGTGTGAAATCTTGTCATAACTAACATATGAATTCTTGAGTTATGGCCAAAAACATATTTTGCAATGTCACATTGACTACAGAACTGTGACCACCAAAGTCTAATCAGTTTATCTTTGAGTCCAAGTGAACATTTGTGCCAAATTTGAGGAAATTCATTCGAGGCATTCCTGAAATAATGCGCTCACGAGAATGGGACAGACTAATAGGCATATGTGTGCATGTCCACATGCCTCCAGCCACAGCTGTGGACAGCACAGAGGCAGAACAAAGGCATCTGGTGTATCGCGCTTGAAAGAAACTTGTCACATCACAAGCAATCATACTTTTAACTGCTTTTATAGTTACACAATACCATGACAGGGCAGGTGTGACGTAAACAAAAGACTAATTTTGTTCATCATAATGCTATGTTACAGCAAAGATTTCACTTACACAGCAACGTACTGGATTTATAAGGGCTGCATGAGAGCAATGACGCTGCAGCATAAAGCTCTTAGTGAAAGGCATCTTGTTTTCAGGGAAACAAACTTTTGCAGAGAATAATGCTGCTCTGTTCTGATTAAAGGCAGACACCATTGAATATTTCATTGCAGCTTCAAAATGAACTTGTGTTGTGAGTGGCTTTGATGTAAACTTGCCGTTTCAACCAGTGGTGGCTTGTTTGACAGGCAGCAGTCACACACAGACGAAAACAGCCCAAAGTTGCGCAGGAGAAATGTGCCCCCCTTCTACAAGCTGGCAGAGTGGTAATGATTAGCTCTCTAGCAGGATTCTCCTAAGGCAAGTGATTACGACACGCTCTGCAAACTATGACACCTCTTACCTGGAGCCCAAACAAAGACAGCATCCTAAAATATTTCCAGAGCGCTGCTAAGAAGAGTTTGAGCTCAAATGCTGTTTTTGCCTCCTCCCTGCAACAGTTTGTGTTTATTATTCAGGTTGAGGACTTGGGGGGGAAATTGGTTTTGCTAATGAAAATTACTTCCTGCGAAAACAAATGAACTGTAAATGCCAGCCACAAGAGCTGCATACCTGCTTTTTTTTCCTCCTGTGTGCTTGAGTTGGATGAGAGCTGTTGAGTATGAATCATTTTTCTCAGTGTTTCACTCCGTTTTGCCCCTTACCCGGGTTGTGAGCAGCGCTAAGCCTCCATGAGAGGAATAACCTGAAATGGAGGAACACTTCAATGTCGCCCTTTCCCCCTCTCCTCCACGAGTGATTATACAATTGATTTTTTTTTTCCACCAGAGGTTCCTGCTACAGGAGCAGTAATAACAATTTATCTTGGCTCCTTGTTCCATTACAGCAGAGCTGCAGTGAAAACAGAGGAAAAGCGCTGTGTTTTATGATTTATGGAGGCTATTTGACCTGTGCTTATTAGAGGGATCTACCGAACGTGATGTCGACTTCGGAAATAGACTATGAGCTCTGCTCTGTGATGGGAGTGTGAACATGGCTTTCAGGGAAGATGGAATGTGTGTCTCAGCTGATTGAAAAACAAATATGACCCAGTCTGAACAGTGATGTTTAAACATATATATCAGCTCCGCTGCCACATTTCGACACTCTACTTGTTACTGTTTGATTTAAGTCTAATTTAGAGGTCAAAAAGAAGAAAATCTCAGCCTTAATCCCTCCGTGATTCCCAAAAGTGCTTAAGAATACAAGTTTTACAGGAGCACCAGTGAATCACATATTACGGTCCCACTTGTCCGGTATAATGTGGCATGGATGGAGATAAGTAGGTGAGATGCTTATCGTCCTGCGTCCTTACCTTGGTTCTAGTTTTTGTTAAAGTGATGCCTGAAGGAAACCACCATGGTTCTAAGGGGCCCCTGGTTGTTCCTCATTGACTGGCGTTTATGGAGCCGTTTAAGCATGGCGGCTACCTCCCTGCCTCCCTCCACCAAATCCAGGTCTCTCTCCTGTGGCTAGTGATAATATTTAACTACTGACCTTATCTCCTCTCCCCCACATCTCCTCTCTGCCAGCAAACGGAGAGCATGTTAATGTCTGACACAGCTCTACATGTAGCATGCTAATCCATCTGTGGCCTGGCTGATTAAAGATGAATATCAGTGGGATGGTAAACACAGGCATGCCCCAAGCAGCTTCACCGATGACTACATCTGCACAGGTCCATGTAAACGGTTACACTCCAACCAGCATATAATATTACAGATCTTGGGGCTAGATGAATAAATCAAGGGTGTCCACTTAATAGCAAGCAAACAAGCTGCAAACTTTTATCGTCATGAATATAAACCACAGGAGTCTCATGTTTCCATGAACTGTTTGGTACAAAGAAAACCTCAGTCCCATCCTCCCACATCTGCCACAAATTAGCAAAGTTTATTATGATTGAAGTATCACATAATTTGCTTTTCAAAATGAAATTTCACAACCAGCTTAAATATTGATAACGAATAAATAAAAGAGGTTAAAAAAAAGCAAGATAGATCGAATCAGAAATGCTAGGGCTGAATTTATTGTGGTAAATAGCTCAAGTTGATGTTTGAGGAATGAGATGTCTAATGGGACAGCGCAATATAAGAGCATTGCAAAGTGTCTGTTAAATTAAATAAAGCCTCAAATACATATCAGTTTTGTGACAGTCAATTTAAAGGAAAATAAGCCATAAATCATTCTCTTATTCACTTTAATCCAGAGGGAACATGTACCAGGAATATAAAATCTGAGAAAACCATTACAGCAAGCTGGGAAATATAGCTAAGAGAACTATTTATACTGAAATATTATGATCATATATCTACAAAATGTTGTACATTTTGTTTGTACGTGTTATTCATAACTGTGACAGACGGTTAGAGGGCCCAATTAAAAGTGTAAATGTTTTTATTACACAACAGCATCCTAAGGCAGAATAAAATCTACTTTATCACATGACATTATTATTTATTGTTACTGTGGACTCAAATCTCCTTGTTGTCAAAGGCTGTGCACTCACACACTCTATGGAAATGTTTGCACAGAAAGATGTGTCTCTCGTTTTATTGGTGAACATGATCTATGAATTTGGCCACCCTCAATATTAAAATGCACTTTTATTATTCAACTTTACCTATAAAATATGGATTGTCATGTGTTATCCATACAGAATTATCTGACCATTCTCTTGTATATACTTTTAGGAAAAGAATAAAGACCTTCAGTAAACGTAATTTACAAATAACTCATGGAATTCCAAAGTCTAAGTTGCATGAATTTAATATGCAAATAAGGCAAAATGATTGGAGCTATGAATTAACATTAGATAACACAGAGGATATATTGAGTAAGTCAATCATAAAATTGAGTCAATTTGCAGTTTTATTTGAGAGCGCAGATTTCAATCTCATCAGTTAATTCTCCCATGGCCAAACACTGACATCATTAAATTGCTAAAGCTGAAAGATATCAGTTCTTAAGCTCTACGCAAAACAGAGAAAAGTTTGCTTGCATCAGAAATACGTGTGTGGCAGCACTGCGAAGGGCCAAAGTATCACAATATGGGATGCAAATACTTCAGTCTGCTTCAAACCCAAGAGCCTTATGGGAAATGATAAAAACAATTACTGGACCGTGTTTTAGAACATCGCATGTATTCTTAATGATTTTTTAATTTTCTCACTTAAGGATTTGGCTAATATCTTTAATACTAGCCATATTTTTTCTTGTTCTGATACTCCACTTCATTTGTTCTCTTTTACTGAGCTTATGCAAAACAAGGCAATAACTATTTTGAATTCATTTTGTGATTTCCATTCTACAGACAATGCTGATAGTGTCATTCCTCTTTTTCTTCATCTATCAGTTTTTCCATATCACTGGAAATTTTTCTCTATTTAAATCTAATAATTTGGCCATAATTACAAATTATAAACCAGTCTACATCTTATTAGTTATATCAAAGATACTTGAAATAACCCTCACTGCTCAAGCAAGAGAATATCTTGAAATAAAAAATCTTCTCAGTGAATCCCAGCATGATTTCCGCTCCAATCAATCCACTACATCAGCTTTATTATGTTTTGCTGAGTAGATTCGCACTTCCCTGAACAGGGTAATGTCACTAGGACAACTCTTGACCTACTCAAGGCTTTCAACACTGTAGATCATCAAAAATTGCTTGGTATATTCAACTATTCTTATTTACATCGACCTTTGTCCATGTCTCATCTCATAGTTCTAGAGTAGAGAATTTTAAATACCATTTTAAAAAATCCATTAAAAAGCTTCTCCTTTTCATCGTGCCCTACTCTTGCAATCTAAATCATTAAACTATACTATCACTATCACTAACTATACTTGTACTATCAATTATATTATCACCTTCTCCCATTTCAACTTTGTTGTATTTTGCAAAGATATAACTCTAAAAGACTTGGAAGAAGTTTTTAAATTGAGTTTTTCACTGCTCTGTTTTCCTGCTAAAAATAGAAAATAAAATGAAAATGAAACTCACTTGATATAGTATTCTCACTTTCAGGAGATAAATGTCTGTGAGTTTGTAAAAATGTAAATGGTTTAAAATACAGCAACCCTTACTTTGATGATAATTAGATGGGGGTTTTTTTAAAGGCAGAAGTGCTATATCTCTGTCTAGTAAAAGTATATTTGTTTCTAGAACACCCAAAGGGTCTTTTACATGCTGTTACAAATGTCTTCTTCAGCAGACAAAGATAGAATACATGCCGCCTTCAGCTGATCGATAGTGAACCACCTGAGAGTTGTGCCCTTTCTCTGTGGGCAGAGTTGTCACCATTAGCTGGATAAGGAGCACAACGTTGGAAAAAGAATGAAAATGTTGGTTGACAAGCTGCACAAAATACCTTTGAAAACAACAGAAGAGGGTGAAAACTGAACAATTCTATGAAAGTGATGGTTTACTTTAGTTTCTAAATATCATCAGAAACAATCATTATCTCTGCAGTGCCAGGAGGGAGAGCACAGTGCTCTGCTGGCATCATATCAGGTGTAGTTCTCTTCTCAGACAAGCCATGGGGTGGCTAGACAGGAAAACCACAGTCTTACTCAGCTAGACTACTAATGATTCTGGGGAGTTGTTTGCCATCATCCATATGACTAGTTTTGGCTCATGCCATCATATTCCCCAACCAAACATAGTACTTTGCACTGCAGAAATGAATACACTTTTGTCCGGCACCCAATCTGTCCTTACAGAGGAAGCACAACAATAAGCAATGGAACCGGAGAAGCAAACCTTTTCAGTCATGTAGCTAATAAGTTTAACAGTATACATAATGTTCAACAGTGCATGTTTGTTATCAGTATCATTATCAAACCTTTACTTAACAAGGTATGTCCCATCAAGATCACAAAATCTCTTTTTCAAGGGAGCACTGGCCAAGATAGCAGCATTTCAGCGTACTGATATGAAACTGTTTGTGTGATGTATGAGCAAGCTGGATACACCACAGGCAAGATGCAGGCTAAATAAATGAGTGCGTAAACAGTATAAGACATTTGCAGTCTTTACTGAGTTTTCAAATACTCTGTCAAGGGTAATTTACTCATCTTACATTCAAGAGAAAACATTTTGACTGACATCTCAAAGCAAGCACAGATGCTGCAATTTGGAAGTTCTTCCAAGGGAACGAGAAAAAGATTCTCTGTCACCAATTAGTAGTGCTGATCTTTTTTTAAAAAAAAGCAAACATTAAGATACAGAATTAGCCTATAGTACTAGTTTTTGTGTGTTTGTTCTAGTTTCAGTGTTTTCAAACAATCTGTAAATTTAACTGACCACCTTTTTAGACTCCTCCACTATGTCAAAGTTATGGACTAAACATGATGAGACAAATCTGAAATAATGACAACTGATGGCCGTAACATCATCCAGAAGAGTTCAGTGTATACGTTCAGTAACACTCATCTAAAGAAAAAGCTTAAAGGAGGAGGAGCACATTTCATGAACTGAGCGAAGCTAACCCATTCATCAGGTTTTTAATATTATGGCCACATATCAGCCACAAGATTTTTCCATTTCTGTAGACAGTGGCATATCAGCAAGGTGAGAGGGATGTATTGTATTCAGTTGCATTTATGTGTCATGGACACTGCACATTAATCAACATGAGAATATAAATGTGCCATGGTCGGCTAATATTCATTCATTTTCATGATCAGTCTCTTTCCAGGATTTTAAAATGGCCTAGCAGGGAAGATGAACAGTCTCACATATTAATTGCAGTAAACTGAGCAGATAGGAATACAGTGTTTGACTCAAAGAAAAAGTCAAGCAATATACAGTAAGAAAGATTCACTCTTTAATAAAACTGAGAGTTTAACTGACTAAAGTTCTACTTCTTTAAAACCCCAGGGATTTTTTCTTCTGCATGCGTTCCATGCTAACCCACGGCCAACTCTACTTCACTACTTGTGGCAGTGATGGCTCCCACGACATTAGTGTTTTCCAAGGCGAGTGATTTTTTTGGTTTTGGGTGCCAGCACTGGTAATTTGGTACAGAATCTGTGTGGGCGGGAACTTAAAAATGTTCATTATATCACTTCAATTCCAACAGCTACACAGACAGTTGTTAGCTGTTGCTTAGTCCCATCTGTGATTTCAATCTGAATCCCTGGTTTATGGTCAGGGTTGGGGTTGGGGTTGGGGTTTTCATCCAAACACAATAGGTGAGTTCATGTGCGTTAACAGAGGACTGCACTGAGGAACACAGGACCCTGGGAACATAGTTTTGCTCCGCTCGTGGGCTATACAGGGCTCTCGCTTTCTCCAGTCAGCAGCACCCCACAGTTTACGGTGTGTCTCCTAGCAGCACTGACTCCAAGATGTCCGTCGGCCGTTGCCATGGGAAACACTCTATCCTCTCCAAGGATGCTGTTTCTACTATGTCCAAAAAGTTTTATCCTCTTTTGAAAAATGGCAAAATATGCACAAAAGCTGCAGTGACGTTTTAGTTTATATTTAACAACACAAAAAGTGAGGATGATTCAAATTTCAGCTTCACTTCAAAATCATCTGTTTGAAATAAATAAGACAGTTCTTGATGAGGGTGGCTTTGTGGTTGCCCATCCCTCTACTTTCAGCTCGTGCTCTACATTAATATAAAAGCAGCCACCCTCCAGATACCAGCTGGCATCTGCAACATGCCCTTCTGCTGGTGTTGGCAACCAAACCAGCAGGCTTTTGCTGTTAATTAGCCTCTCCACCACAAGGCCAATGAGCAGCATCCATGGCACAGCGCTTATGCACTCAACAGCGCAACAGATCACACTGGTCCATTTTCTTTTTATATTTCAGGCCTTCGCTTGCCCCCAACACACACGTCAAAATCACCAGATGCCAATATCTTCAGCCTCAGTTTGGGAGTAGAAGAAGGGGAGCAGCACATTAGCATAAATCAGGATTACTATGCATGACTGTCACTTCAAAGATAATCAAACAAATTAGAAAATTCTTCAAGTGTTCACGAATGTTGGAATGAGTCAGAGATAATCCACTTTGCTTTGATTTATTTATTTTTTTGTTTTTCGCCAGTCAAGAACATTTCACTTGCTTATGTAACTTAGAGTGGGGTACTGATACAGGGCAGCAGCTGCAAGACGCACAAGGACAGGAAAAAAAATAATGAGGAGGGAGGACCGGGGGACAAAGGGAAAAGAGGGACATAAACAAAAGTCTAGACAAGGTAATGGATACAGTCAAAAGCCAATAATCAATACACTTCCTTTGCCGAGTGATCATTATTAGCACCTCCAGATAGACCTCAGACACACAGATGGCTTCTTCAGACCGCCTGAAGATGAAGAATTGAGCAGTTGCAGACATCTCATCCTCAATACATTTGTTATTTGATCAATAGGCAAAATTGGTTGAATTAAAGGTTGATTTTTTGCTGTCAGCGTTTCAGCATTCCATGAAAAATTCAACTGTAACAAAGTGCCAAATGTTCACGGTTTCCATCCACTAAACATTTTTTTTGGTCGAAATAAATAATCTGAGGACGTCATCTCTCCATTTCTTGGAAACAGTGAATTTTTTCCCTTAGTTTTTCTCACATTTCATAGAATAATCAACCAGTGAATCTGAGAAATAATCAATAAAGAAAAAAATCATTAGTTGAACCAAACAGAAGTAATCATTACAGGCAGTGGTAGCCTGGAGATCAGACAGATTATGAGAGGTGGGTTTCTGTCATATTCCGAGCAGGGAATAACCGGGCAGGAGAAGTTATCGCTGATCCCTTAATCAATAACACTTAAGTGTTTGTCCTAATGCCCCAATAAAGCTGCTCACTCCACTGTACCGCCAGAACTGCTGGGGTTTTTCTCGGTGCACAGCACCTAAACCCTCTGTAAAAACCTACCCCAGGCTGTTTCTGTAGTCAAATTCCTTGATTAATGTTTACTGTACTACATGAAAATGAAGACCTAAAACGTCCATCCCCCAACACTGTAAACTAATGGCATCATATCTGACAGCCCTGGGCCTCATCAAGCAGCCATAAAGTTTAATAAAGCACAATGAAATGTGATTTTCACATGGTGCCATTCATTTCCATAAGCCCTGCCTTTACAACCCTCCCGTGTCGCCTTAGCGTCTCAGTGGGGTTGTAGAAAGTGGGGCTTGCGCAGGAGCGGAACACTTTCACAGCTCCATTTTCATTTAGTATCATTAGAAATTCAATTCCCAGCAAATGAGTTTTTAGAATTTCACAGCAGTCCCTTAAGATGTTCTTGCATGACCCACTTTTGTCTCAAGCAGCACAGGCTCCTCTTCATTGCTACAGTTCACAACGTACATGCATATTCCTAAACTGCTCCATCTGAGTCCCAGTGTTCTTGTTTCAAGTGAGGGTTTTTTCAGCCTTGTTGCTAGGACTGCTGGGGTCACTGCAGGGGAAACCGGCCATTTGCTTTAAAAGTCCCATGGTGATTCAGGACTAGTGCAGCAACTGGCTATTTTCAGCTTGTAGATAATGGTGTCTGCAACCTATGTGACTGTGTCAAATATGCCTTCATGACTAGACATAGAACGCGAATATTAACAATGACACTGCTACCCTGGGAGGCATTTAGTTTTCTACATTTTCACCCTGGCGTCCCAGTTATAAATACTGAAAAAGCCCTAATCCTGCGCACACAGAGGTGGATTCATCCAGATCACATGAATTCCTCTGATGGCTCAGTTGATTGCTGACTTCAGGTGCAAACACATCGTACATCAACAGCTAAACATGCTGAGATTATGTTCTGTGATCTGCCCCATCTGTTAAAAGGCCGATGACGAAAACAGCGGATCTGTCTCGGCTCCCCTTCGGAGTTAAGTAGGAAGTGCGTACAGCTGACACTTGTAACTTTAAGCGTGAAATGAACATGCTCACTTTTCTGTCTGTGCAAACAAGGCTTAATAAAGGTGATGGGCTATAAATCTTGTGCTCCACCTTTTTCAATTTCCTGCTTCACTGAGCATGGAAACAGGGGACCACCTATCCCCAGGAAATACCCCCAACAAAGTGACATCACATGTGTCGTAATGCGACACATATGAAATGTGTAGAAATAGTGATTTCATATTCGGGGATTTTGACCAAACGCAAATTAAATCATGTCAAAAACGCAGGTATGGGCCCTCAGCTAAAAAGAAAGTTGACGAGTGGGACCCCAGAGGAAAGATCGGACTCCAGGACATTGAATGAATGATGAGTCCAACTGAAATCGCTCTATTCAGGTCAATGACACTGTTACCCTTTGAAAGTCTAGGCCTAATGGAGCTAATGAATGCTCTACCATTGAGTTTATGAAGCGTACATCCTTGAAGTGAAGTCCACTACCCCCAAGTTGATCTTAAACATCATCAGTTGTGAGCCTGCTGGCTCTGACAGGTGGTCCTGTGTCCGGGAGCAGGTGACCCCCCCCTCTTTTCCCTCGATGCTGTCAGTCACAGTGACAAAGGTGACATTAGGAGCAGATCCTGCTATGATGGAAAGGGCATGTGCACAGCTTGTGCATCTTTTAATAGCCTCTACTGAGATAGGCAGATAGAGACACGCAAATTTACCCACTTCTGAGTGAGTACACACACGCTGAGATACGGGGAGCCTCTCTAATCTGAATACACACACTACTACAAGTACAAGGTGGCCTCCTGAGAAAGAAGGACAAATAGTTTGTACACTGTGAGAATAAATGATAAAAGTACCACAGGTGGCAGACCCCAGCATCCTTAAATCATTTTTTGTAATTCCAATTTATCACAACTTATTTTTTGAGGATGCACCTCTATCAGTAATAATAACAAAACTGCTGAGATCTGAGATCACGCTAATATCCCCGGGGCTGCAATCACTGATTTGTTTTTGATTAATTTGTCAATTATTTCCTTGATTAATCACATTGTCCATAAAATCTAGATTATTTTATTGGTTATCACTTATCATTCCCTCATCTGTGACAGGTGTTGATAATGAATAGGGTAATAATTTGACCATTCCCCTTGATTAGCTCTTCTGAATAAATTTGGGGCTTTGTTATAACCAAGGGAAAACCTAATCTAATCATCTAACTGCTTGTGTTTCTTGACCTGACAGACTCCTTTTCAGCATGTGGCTGCATTCCAAGGTCTCAGAAAATTATTTCCAAAACTAAAATTACACCCAAGTTGTAATAAACCAAAATTATCCTTTCAAATATTAGACGTTACACTATTGCTGTGAGTCCACATAGAAACAGAAACAGAGCACTCCAGTAAAGATGGATTGTGAACATGCTGAATCTTTCACAACCTGGCTCTGAAAATAACTGTGTGCTTTGAGGAAATGTGAAATGGCTGATGTGTTGGAAAGCTCAAGAAGAGATACTGTGCAAGTCTGCACCGCAGAACAAAATGGTCTCCCCAGAGTAACGCAAAAGACAACAGCAATCAGTTCTTCCGCTTGTTCTTCCTGTCGTCATACTTCAGATCTGCCACTGCTGAAAACATGCTGCAGGCTGTAATGGATGTCTTTTCATCATCACCGCTGTGCTAATTGAAACAGAATCTGTCGGTAAATAGGTCCATTTGGTCAGGCTAGGCTTTTAACTCCAGTTAATGCACAGAGCTATTTGTCTGAGCGTATGCTACAGTCAAAGTATAGTCACTGACACAAGGGAGAAGTGAGGTTGTTTCCATCATGGGCAGTGAAGACTCTCCTTGAAAACAATGCTGAAAGCTTCTTCACTTTAGGGAGTTTTCATGTTTGTTCTATCTACACTGTCAGATAAAAACCCAGAACATCTAACATGTGGGAAAAGATCCAGTGTGTTTTCACCTGAATTACAGGAGAGGTAAGAAATAACTTTAAATTTGAGTGACCTTAAAATGAGAAAAAGATCTCATAAAACAGTTTTCAAATGTGAAATGTGATAATGGGAAGCAAAGAGCGTAGCCCCACAGAGTATTTTTTTTCCCCTATCATAACAAAAAACATCACAATTAATAAATAATAGATGGTGTCATGTATAAAAGATTATTTGTGCATTATTCACAACTAATAATCTTTCATTCCAGAGGTTTGATGTTTGTTGAGTGCAAATGATAAATTTAGGTGATAAATTTCTATGAATTTTTTATAAGTGCTGAGCTGCGTCAATTATTCATGTTTATTGTAATGACATCTTGACACGAAAGCCCAGACAGAGTATGTGGAGTTCTTCCGGGTTCCATTAAGTTAAACCACAGATATTTTTGAAAAATCTCTGTAGCAACAGTCAATATTAGCAGAGAAAAACACAGATCTGTCGTAAAGAGGAGACAGAATATTCAGTGAAAACATTTTCAGTAGTTGAATTCAAACCTGTGGAACTGTGCTCTATTTATGCTTTGTTTAAGGCAAGTGATATTCTGCTTTCCTTATCATCAACCTGTGTGGGTGTACATCAGTGAACTATACTGTCGGTGACATATTCCTTTCTTACTGTGAACATGGTAACTGTAGCACACTGAATGTGTATTCATCTGCGGCAGAAAATAGTCCCAAAAATGCACCATCTACTCCTGTTTGTCAAGTCAAGTTAATTCTATTAATACAGCCCAGATTCACAAATCTCAATTTGCCTTTAGCAGCTTTTCTGTCATTAGACCCTCGATTTGAATAAGCACATCCCCTCCCCCCATCCCCCCAGGGAGAACCTGAGCCACACAACCTCCTCTCAACCATGGAGACCTGGAAGGAGGACAGGCCCCACAAACACAGGACAGACAGCACAGCATTCACAGAGATAGGAGAGACAGACAATCACACAGAGGCAGAGAGAGCCACGATAGCATGCAAAATAGCGAGAAAGGAGAGACGAGAAGAGGATGAATCTCCTGAGGGACGATGATCCAGATCCAAATGTTTGGATGAGGCATCAACAGCCAGGAGAGACAGAGAGAGGTTCCTGGATGGTCCAGCAGAGAGGAGAGAAAAGGAGGAGAAAACTAGAGAAAGAGGAAGAGAAAGATAGATGTAAAAAAAAACTACAGTGCTGGCTTAAGAAATTACTGAGTCCGCTATTTAAAATGAGACTATAAATTTGTGACCTGTTTTTAAAGAATTTCATCCTCGGTAGAGACAAATGGGCTCAGAGCTGAGAGCCACAGACAGTCGGAAAATACTGAGAGACAGGCATTGTTGGTTTTGGTCTTCCATTGGATTTACAGAGAAGTCAAAAACTGAGAATAATGCCAGACTTATGCTTCAAGGACCTGCACACACCAGCTCCTAAACCCAAATGATCAGGACCACATCCTCTGGGAATTTATGTAAAATCATCCACTAAAGAAGGCACATGCTGTCAAAAGAAGGGGGCTGTGAAAAATAAATAAGGTTCATGACGCCCGTATTTTCACTTTTAAGTCCCCAATACATGCAGTCTCTGGTCCAATTCCTCCCTGTGTCACTAAGCACAACTAAGCCACAACGGACCAGCTGAGAAAACAGTGGTAAACCAAGGACATCCGCACAAGCTGCCCTATTGGGAAGTTGATGAAATGGTTATACGATATAGAGAAACATCATCCACACATGAGCTAAAACACATTTCCATATTCCATTCCTGGAGAAAAAACATATCTGACTGAGGAAGGGACACGTGGCGCATAAGATGTAGAGCAGGGAATGGAATAATCTAAGCTCAGTGACCAAACAACCTTTCGAAAATAATAAGGTGAGTGGAGTTGTAGGTAGGCAGGAAGGAAGATTTGCAAGATTTTATCACATGAGGGCAAAGGCATATTAATCATAGTCCGGGCACACGTGAGCACAACAGTAAGGAAAGAACGCAGGAAAGGTTAATGTGTGGAAACGGGTGTAATAATGTGCGGCGCTGGAATACTAAAATGGTACGTTCAATATGCAGCAGAGCAATCACCGTACTTTGTCACATGCCATTGTACATATAAGAAATGCAACGCATATACTGCTGGGAAAAAATATGATGGAGAAAATACACACCATCTGCCAAACATCACGAATTTAACAATCACAACTGAATTGTTTGTGTGTGGGAAGCTCAGCTGGTTAAGGCTGTCAGTGTGAATCTGACTGAGTCTTTCCTGCATGTCATCCCCTTTCTCTCCTATTTCCCCCATCTCTGCATAGACAAATAATCTCAAAAATCATCTTAATCATCAACTTCAGGAAAATAATCCTTCACAAAACTCTCTTCGCACATGGAGACAAGACAATGTGTTAACTAATTGCAGTTCCATTTCTGACTCATTCTATGACCTTGATAATGACAATAAAGAGGCACTCGGGAAGGAACAAAAGCAAAGCTGGCACAAAATAAATCCAAACTTGAGTGATTCAGCCTCAGCTTCTTTTTGACAGTCCAGCAGGCTACAAGCTTTACATCTCTGTTTCAAATGCAAAATCAAAGACACTGTGTACTCATCAGCAGGCTACAGAGCCAGCGATCTCCGTCATTGTCTCGCGGCATGGATGTGTTGGCAGCTGGCCCTGGTACTCATGGTGTCATTGCTTCTCACTAATGAATGCAGACAAGAATTCAAAGGCCATACTGAGGAGCAGCAACATAACTCAAGTGTTCACTTTTAAAGACGCGCAACTTTGCTGACGCAGACGGCACCAAAGAAACTGAAAACACTGAGGTAAGCAGGAAGACAGATCACATGCGAAAAGTATGTTTTCATCAGGAAAACCATATCAATGTGTGATCTCATAAACTGCTTTTCACAGCGTTTCATTTTAATAGTGCCCACTATGTCATCTTTATGTGATCAAGAGTGTTGAACACAGATGCTGAAAATTTGATTTTGTTTGATTGGTGGGCTTTCAAGTTACCGGTTTTCATTTTGCTTGAAAAAATAAAAATTCATCCACTTTTATGCTGTTTCAGATAGCTCATAAGTGGAATCATTAGAGGACTGGACCTTGGCTGTCGCAGCTCCCGCAACAGCCGCTTAAATCCTTCAAATCAAGCAGGTTTGCAGCATTTCAACTGACACGCGGGTTCAAATGTGACTACTTAGCAGCTCTGAATCATCTGAATCAGGGGAGCTTGCACAGTCTGCCAGTCAGGGTTCAGAACCGTTCCACATGAAAGAGCTTATTCTTCAAATTCATTCAAGAAACACCCTATTATCTAAACTGCCCTGTTTTCAAAAACATTATTCTTACCAAGACATGGTACATTTGCAAACAAATTCCTGAAAAGCAAATAATTTTAGACATTTGCTGAGCTCACCATCAATGCAAATCTGAGCCTCCTAGCATCAGCAGAGAAATTCCCCTTTTCTGCTGTGAAAAGGTGTTGTAATAAGCATGTCGCTGCTTCAGAACAATAATCCTAGCCTTCCAACACAGTATTGTGCAACATCAATCAGGACTGTGGGTACTAATGGAGCTTCAGTGGCCATCAGAGAAGGGCAGCCTACTGATAGATGAGGGAACACAGCACAAACAACCCCATCCACACACAGAAATGCACAAACACACTCCCATCAGTCTGCGTGCAAGTAATGATAATGTCTTATGAGAGGCACTGACGATCCACCCACAGCACTGAGATTCACAGATATGGACAACACAGGAGTAATAAAATTTGAGAAAGAATAAGCAATATCTTCTTAATGTTTTATTACACTGAAAACATTACTGGCAATGTTTGGGAGGGAGACTATTTAATTAGACCCCTATTAATCACAGTAATTGGTCATTCTGCATCCCAGGAGTGTAACTGGCCAATAGCTGTTAACCTTCTGTCTCCATCGTTGCTGTTGTCCCCTAACTATTAATATACTGGTGGGCATCATTTCCAAATGACTCTTGGGAAGAATTTTCATTGGTTCTCAATAAGGGCTTGATTATCTCCAACTGTTTATTCATGCAAGGTGGATTATTCCTCAGGAGTACTTTGAATTGGTATCTCATACAAACACACATGTTTTGTTCAGCTGTGAACGCAAGCAAGTTTCTCATGGATTACACTTCGCTTGCTGAACAGAGCCAAATCTGATATTAAAGAGAAATGTCACAGAATAATTAGGTTGCACTGTGTTTTTACCACCTTGTTTTGTCAGATTACTGCAACATTATGTAAACTGTTCAAATGGAACACCACCACCGTGGCCTTTGTCAAGTACTGCGCCTGGTGAAATTGGTTTTCATATTGTGCTGTAATGCAAGACTTCACATTATTTGCAACTAAATATAACGCGACTCTGAATGTTTCGTGGGTATTCTGCATGTGCCCAGTCTGGGTATACAGTTGGTCCCACCCACAGATTGGGAAATGACCAGTGCACTAGGCCATCTGTCAGGAAGCAAAGAGCAGATTCAGACCCAAAAGGTGACCAAGGCCAAAAGGGTCAGCAGCAGGGAGGAAAACTGTGGTCAGAGATGGGTCCTTATGGTATTCATAAGATCACAATGCACTGAAAGGCAATGTTGTTGACCATGTTGTTTTTGTGCTTTTAGGTTGAGCTCCAACGAGGCAAGAGTCTTATCAGTTCTGTTCACATGGCAATGAGGTACTAAATCTTAGACCTTGAGTCACAGGCTCTTAGGACACTGTATACTGTGGATACTGACATTTAGACCATACTGTGTCTAAACAGAAAATACACCTTAGTCATGGCACTAATAAGTAGTGCCCTAAAGGTACGAGTGTATTTAGGCTATCTTCAAAATGTCCTCCAAATTAAAGGACAAAATATGCTGTTTGCAATTGCTCACCAGATATAAGGGTTTTCTGTCTGACGCCACAACTGGCTTCCACAACTGTTAAATTGAACATACACTGTACAATTCTAGAAATGTTGTTTAATTCCAACTCCTACTGTACAAATAAATGGCCTGCAACATAAAGCCAAAGGTCACGATTTATGCGCTCACGCTGTACAGTCCGATCGTCAAGCTCACACTATACATGTAAAATAGAAAATAAGACAGCCCGTCTGGCCCTCTGGACTGTTCTGGCTATTGGCAATTGTTAATTAAGATTCATTTGAAAGTCCAGAGGCAGGTAGAAGTTTGTTTGCCAGTGGATATCAGTGACACATACACTAAAATGTCGCTCAAATCCTGTTTGCTGATGTGACACCACTAAGGTTTGGTTATGTTTAGACATAAAACAGGTTAGAGAAAGTATTTTTTGGTTATGGTTAGGGAACAATGGTAGCCATGGTTGAAAGAAATCAATGCTGACTGTTGGCAGGACATGACAAAAAAAAACAGCAATGTTTTGTTGACCCATCCAACCATCAGAGCCTTCTTCCTCTATTTTGTGGTTATATAACAATGCCACACAATTTCCTCCTTTGCTTCTGACAGGTGACAGTCATAATTTGTATGGCTGTGAGAGGATTTGTACATAAATATGTTGTTTTTGAGTATTTGCCATAATAACCAACACTGTCGTTTTTCATGGGAGGACACTCAGTTCAGTTCAACTGAATGATTACAAGACTTGAACCTCAAAAGATTAAAAAATGCTACACAAATGATATAATAATCCTAATATTTTCAAGTCACTGCCCTCATATTTGTCATCGAGTAGCTGAGCTGCTTGTATCACTGATTCTTGTCCCCATCCACTTCGTAATTCCATTCTTTTAATTACTTGTGAATATTCATGCAAGATCATAGCAAGAGCAATCTTCTGATATAGCTGATGCATTATGAGTCAGATGTTTAGTACCCAGTGAGTAAAGGGTACTAAAACAGCTTAATCAAGTGCTCTTGCTAAGGGCCATAATTGTACTCTGTTTATGTGCCAGGGTGCTCTTCTCTCCCCCCTTTTGAGTTCCTGTTATCTGGAGTATTTACACTGCAGCATCGCTATGTGAGTGATTAATTAAAATGCTGTCGCTTTTTGCCCAAAACAACACAGCCAACAAGACGACTCAGTTGGAACTGATTTATAGAGCTCTGCCTCAGATGCTATACTTTTACATGCTTGCTCTTTGAAAAAGCTGTGATATACTGTATATTATTATTATTATTATAGAAAACACCTCACTTGTCACTGATGAAAGCACATCTCAAACTGTGCCTTTCTACTCAAAGACCTATAAAAGAACCATCTAGCTGGAAGCTGGACTTGCCATCTTCAGCTGTTCACAATCCACTCTGTGCTGTCCAACAGCCATGCCACAGTCTTTGACACTGGGTACTGCCAGCAAAAGACTCATTTTGAGGAAATGGAAATCACACTCTACCCCTTTGTTCCAGTGATGGATGGCTGACACGATTTCTGTCATACAGATGGAAAGACTCAGGTTCTTGACAACAAATTCAATTAAAAAATTCTCAGTAATCTGAAACCCATTTCTTGCCTTCCTAGATAAGATCAGGCAAGGATGAGTTACTCACCCAGCCAATTTCTTGTGGCCCCTGTTTGAGTTCTAATGCATAGCACTCTTACACAATATTATTAGCTATAAGCTATTATTTTATTTCACGTTTGGGTGTGTTTTTACCTTATTTCATTTTTCACTTGCAAGTGATGACTGTGTTTGTTGATTTGTCTCATTGACAAAGCCTTGAAATAAAACATTGAAAGAACCATGCCTTTATTTGCACAATTAGCAAAGCTGAACTAATACTGAATGCACGAATGTGAACAAACAGCATCAGCAAATACTAGAAACTTGTCCAGTGTCTGTGTATTCAAAAGGTGTCAATCAATTTGAGATGGATATTTGATTCCAACATTGTTTGCCATTTTGTTTACAGCAGATTGTGCCTATGAGAAAAACTATTGTTTCGAGAGATTTCAAAACAGCAGAGACTGCAGGAGTGATGATAATGAACTTCACCAAAAATGCATTAGATACTGAGCCCAAAGCCAGCCAATGGAAAGCGTGTGAAATATCTTGAACGACCGATTGCATAAACCACTTACTTTGCATTTAATTACACTACTTCTCCAATCACCATAAAGCATGTGGAGACAATGTTTCTGACTACCTACCGTCTGCATGACAAAAGCCATGTTAAGATCCCCATGAAGACAATATAACTATGTGAATATGCCATGTACAACAGTTCATGTTTAAAGCCATTATATAATTTTAACCTCTACTAGAGACTTGGTTTGAAATAAGCTAATATGAAACAAGGCAAAAGAACAGCAGCAACCTTTGGAAACCATCATTCCATTTCATATGCAGCAGTAGGCTATCATGTTAGTACTGTGCAAAAAACACAGGCCCATTACTTCTTTCAACGAGACCACTGTTCTTACTCTGTGCGCCCTGCGCAGCAGAACTATTACCCCGAGCTCTCTGAAAGGTTATGTGTCGTTGATATGCAGCGTGACAATCAGTACATGAAGTTTATGATTGGAAATGAGTGTAGCAGAAACATAAACCACAGCACAGGAGCACAGCAGTTTACATGCAATTATGATGGGAGGAATAGTCAAGCAATAGTCCATCCTCTGTGTTACAAAGGCTATGCTAAGCTCGCCATGAAGCCAATATTACTGGGTAATAATCATGTGAGGAGGGTGCGTGCAAGGCAGCAATCATGTTTACATCCCTACAGCAACACACGCTTAGCCGCTATTAGAGACCCAGGTGTACAATGAAGCAACAGGAAATCCCCTCCAAGGATGGCAACACCTTCTGCAACCTATCCAAGTCTTTCTTCACCTCCTCCACATGCAACAACATGAAACCTCATAATACATATGCCTAACTAAAAGAAACCAAAATACATTAAACACAAAGACAGAAAGGACATAGAAATAACAAACCTCCTAATACTGCATACAAGCAGATATATAGGTTAGCAAAAACCCAAACCAGCAAAAACCCAAACCAGCAAACAAAACAGCTAACATTAGCAGTGGGACAGAGAAGTTCTCGGTCAAGGTGTACATATTAGCAAAAGCATTTAGCACTTACCTTAGCTCAGCATGTGTTTGGAAGGAGTCAACGTCGAGGTCCACAGCCAAGACAGGAAAGTCCCACTTGAAGCACATCTTTCTGGCCGACCACCAACACAATTATTTCTTCACAAAGGCGTCCTGAAGTGACAGTATCGAGCTGTTAGCTGCCAATTAGCTTAACTAGCTTTCTTAGAATTGCTAGCTACACGAGGAGCAGTTAGCAAACAACGACGTCGCAAACGAGTGTTTTGACCTTTAAACCTATAGTTACTAATTCTTTATTTTTATTTATTTATTTATTCACTTGTGTTTTTCAAGTTGTGGACACAACATTGACGTATCACCACTTTTTAAGCTAATATGATGAACTTTTCAGCTAACGGCTGCTTCTTTACTTTTTCAGCAGTTACAGCGCACATCCGCAATCTTCCGAGGTGTGTTCAAGTTTACCTGGCGTCCAGTATTCACTCACCTTTAAGCTCTATTTTGGTCTACCAACTCCTGAGGGAAATATCTGACTCCTCCTCCTCCTGCTAAATATTTTATGTTTGCCAACTCGTTGCTAACCGGGTGTACCGTTCGGTGCTGAGACGTTAGGGTACTGTGGGTTTTTAGAGCGTTGACTCTGAAAACAGGTGGCCGTTGCTGCGACAGAAAAGGACGCATCAGTCGTAAATCAAATTACGTATTTTAGTTGTGCTGCCTATTCATTTTAATCTTATATTGTCCATTTATTGTAAGTCTTAAGTTTATCCAAATTCATTTCTCCAAAAGTGTGTGTTTCTTTCACATTTGCAATAGTTGCAATGATTTAAATGAAACACCATTCTTTGGGAGAATTTAGTTTTGCTGCAGATTTGACAGCCAATTAGTGTTACAAGAGTATGTTTTATAAGCAAGGTTATTTTAGGCAGTGCACAGTTTTTAAAAAACAATTTAAACAGCTAGATCTTCTATTTAAGCTTCAAAGCACTGTCTTAACAGTGTCCCATTACATGCATTTTATATTGTTGCTGTGATGCCTTTGGTTTGTCGTCACTCTATATGCAATTAAATTTGTATAAATAACAAAAGCAACCAGGAACATAGCAAATGTCTTCTCATCTAATGCAGCAGAGTGAAGGTATTAGAAATAGCAGTTGCCAGGGGAAGTCGATTCTTTCTCCTTTCTGTTCCTTAACCTGAATAACGGATTTCATTGCCCTCATAGAGGGAGGCTTAGCTCATTATGGTCCATAATCCAATCTGTGAGCTCCCTGATTCGGAGGTGCAATGACATATCAATATTGTCCTTGGTACAGAGAGAAGGTGGAAATGGAACCAAGTGGCGCAGAGAAAATGTTAACAAAACCACTGTGAGGGAGAAAAAAACAACATTTCTGGCTGTAAGTGAGCACCAGCTGGGAATACAAGGTACAAGGTTGTACCAATGTTTCCTCTGTACTCATTCAGTTTGGCTGGTCCACTCCTGCATAAAAATTGCCACCACTGCTATAGAAATGTGACTAATGTAGAATACTCTAAATGTCATCACGTAAAGCTCTGTTATTGGAAAAATTAGCTTTTAGTGCAGCCTGAACTCATAAGACCTGAAACAGGAGTCAGAAATCCAACCAGCTGCAATGCAAAAAAAAAAAAAAAAAAACAGGGAGAAACACTGTGTTGCAGTGCACAACTAAGCAACATGCAGCATAAGTTGATTGAGGCTTATCCTTAGGCTCTTTCTGTAGAAATACACCATGCATTAAAAATATTAAAAGACAAATCATGTCACCTAAGACACCATATAGCCCTGGATACACTTGGAAATGGCATGGAGATATCCCACCTTGCTGCGGGCTGTGTCAGAAACATTGACTTGTTATTGTCCTGTGACATATGTGCTTATATATTCACCTCATTTCTCCCTGACTGTCAGGAGCTTTACAAAGCATTCATCAGGATGAGCAGTTACCAACAGTCCCTGCATACTCATAGCAGAGTCGAACATAATCTGTCTTGATGCGAAAAAAGATGTTTTGTAAACAGATTACGTTTTATTAAAAATTTTATCAAGGTTTGCATCATTTTCCTTCTTGCTGTTTGGATTAAAAGATGCCAGATGCCATAGCTGTCAGATGGCCCCATCCACCACAACACAGCTAAATCCCATCCACTTATGATTTAAGGTGTTAATAATTGATTTTTGTTTTTTTTGCTGAATAACCAATAAGATGCTCATTTTATGTATTTATGGACCAAAATCATTCAATTAAGCTCCAAGAGCTATGGTCAAAAGGCTGCCATTTGTTAAACTGAAATTCCCCTTTATTCTGCTGGAATTTTCCAATACTTTCAACCTTATTTGTTTTTTGAGTATTTACTCGCTAATAGGTGATTTAATTGCTCTAAACAAACGATATCTTTCTGAAACACATTTCAGCACTGCCCAGCACCCACATCCTTGAACAATGACAAGCTTTCAGAGAGGACGGAATTAACATTCAAAGGCAAGGCGGTTCATTTTAGTTCCAGGAACCACTGTGTGAAAAACACTTGACTGATTTTAATCACATTCTTATTTATTTCAGCTCGGTGCTCAGCATGACTTTTTAAAAGCCAGTGGTGATTTTCACCACTCTGTTTTCATAGTGCAACAGCACCATCTAGCAGGTCTCTTTAAGCCACTAGCTTTGCTCACTGAAGCTATTATATATTCACAAAAAGCACTGCCTCCACAGCACTACTGAAATAGCAAACATTTATTTGCAGAATAGGTTTTTACGAAGAGCACTTTATCACCCTGTCTGTTATATACTCCACTTAGTCAGGATTATTGTTGTCTACATGTGTCTGCAATGCTCAGTTATAAGACTGCCAAACCCAGAGGAATGAGTCATGGGATATGATTGGCATTCAGCAAATACAGCAAAATCTCTGTCTGAGAGTCATTGCAGCATTCTTGTCATAAACAGAACCAACAGTGTAAACAAAATTTGCATCAAAATAGCGTGCATCTTTGAGAGAGATGACCTTGCTCAGGAGTCATAATGCTGTGACTTATACTGTCTATTTATATATGTGTATATATAAATATACATAGTCTTTGCAAAGCACAGTTCTGTAAGACCTTATATTTAAACTCAACTTTTTGCTGAACTACATTTATTGGACAGGTTCAAAGACATACTTCACAAAAAAATGTTTTGTGTGCAAAACATGAGTGATGATCATGATGATGACAGCTAAAAATGTAGATTACCATGTACAGCATTGCAGTTTCTATGGGTTTTAAGCCTGTGATTGTGTAGGATGTCATTTTCTCCTTGTCAGATAAAGGGTGAAGGTGTGAGCCTCAATGGAAACAGAATCATCAGAAACTCTTTCTCTGAAGTAAAATCTTAACACAGAATGACCAATTGCAATGCAATGTTAGAGTCGTGTTGTTATTTTTCCTCAAAGGAACAGTGGAAGATGCATTATTTGAGAGTTACATAAAGAGATCGATACCACTCTCTTATCTGTCTGTTAAATATGAAGCTACAGCCGGGAGACACTTGACTTAGCTTAGCATTAAGAGGGGAAACAGGAGGCTAGAGCTAGCAAAACTATTAATTGACTGGGAGCAGTGGCATCAAGACAAGCTGTCTGCCTCCTGTTTCCTCTCTGTGTGATAAGCTAAGCTAACTGTCTCCTGGCTGTATCTTCAAATTGACCAGACACATATGAGAGTAATATTAATCTCCTCATCTAACTTCCGGCAAGAAAGGAAGAGCATGTTTTCCATTAAACTTTTTTTTTTTTTTTTTTTCTCAATAAAGCATTTGAGGATATATCCCATTTCTGCAAACAACAGCATATTGCATTTGACCAAAAAATAATCAAGGTCCACTCACTAGCTTTTTTATGGAATTTCCAGCTGCAGATACAAGATACAAGAATGAATTTTTAACGTATTGTACTGTACTGACTAAGGTGACTGTGCTAAAAGGTCAATAGGAGCAGCTATTATAAAAGCTACAAAGCCTTTGATGCTGCCGTCCAAATAAGTGAGACACACCACACACGACACACCTGTGCATTTTTTCATTGACATACTGTACGTTCCCATTCATAGTTAAGATATTGTTATCTTTGTGTTGTACTTAAGTTGCTTTTAATGCAAGAAAAGAAAAGTCTATACAGTTCCTCTTACTCCATGACATCAATAGTTCTGGGATGTTCTCTCCTTATATCTCTCTAATGAAGCCATTTATATTAGTGACAAATGTGATCATCCTCCTCTCTTTCTTCCCGTCTCTTCTATTCTTCTATCAACTCCCCTTGCAGCTGGTGTTTAGTGTGTGTGTGTGTGTGTGTGTGTGTGTGTGTGTGTGTGAGAGAGAGAGAGAGAGAGAGAGAGAGAGAGAGAGAGAGAGAGAGAGAGAGAGAGAGAGAGAGAGAGACCATTAAAAATGTATGGCATCTCTCCAAACAGTGTCCTGACAAGCCACTCGTGCTCATTGGATATCAGTCATTAAAATTTAGCAAAGAGGGCAAAGCGTGGCCCAGGTAGGTGTCAGGTTCCTCATTCAGGCTGTGGATGAATTTTTCAAAGTCCCATTACCTCTACAGGCACTACTGTTCTGTTGATGTTTCAAGGCTGTACGCTCTGACACTGCCGTTGTCTGTCTCTGCTGGTATCGTAGCTGAGGCGTGACAAAAGCCGAATCAACAATAACAACATGAGTCTCAGGGCGGCTATACTGATTCATTTACTACTGCTTGTTGACAAGGCTGATTCTAAAAAAGGTGAGTTGCTATTTGTTATCTTGATGGAACAAAGCTTAAATTTGATGGAAGCACTTTATCTTGCCGGTACTGTATATACAGAGAAAGTTGGACCTAATTGTTCAATGTCAGCTTGTAATGTGCTTTTCAGAGGTTGTTCCAGGTTGCTAGAACATTGCCACACAAGTAAGCAACGGAAGAGCAATAACCTTTACTCTGTATCTTTTCTCTTTGAGCTGATATTAAACTTTTGTAATCATAAGGTGTCAAATGTGGAGGAATCCTCTCTGCTCCATCTGGCAATATCTCCAGTCCAAACTTCCCAGGCCTGTATCCCTATAACATTGACTGCGCCTGGCTAATTGTGGTGGCAGAGGGTTCCTCCGTCCTCCTCACCTTTCACCACTTTGAGCTGGAGTACCATGCCAACTGTGCTTATGACTACATCAAGATCTACAATGGCATATCTGAGGATGAGGGCAACCTCCTTGGGGTATTTTGTGGTGACATCTCCCCGCCACAGTTCACCTCCTCTTGGAATGTCATGTCCATCATCTTCCATTCAGACCGCCATGTTGCCCACAGGGGCTTCAGTGTTGGCTACAGAAAAGGTAACTTGTTATATTTGATGTAATATGACAGGGATCAGTTGGCTAACTGCTCAAAACTTGAGTTGTTTCTTTTTGACAATGCCATAACTCATGGCTTTTAGCTAAAACTTCTTGATGCTAACCTCACTGGAGTCCTTAATATCTCACCAAAACATTATATAGAAACAGAGTCTACAGTCATGCTAGTGGCTCTGTGAGGCTGTGTTTTGAGCTTAATGCTCATATCAGCATGCTATCATGCTCGATATCATGCAATGATAATGTGAGCATGTTTATCTTTAGTTGGTGTAATATTTGGTTGTTGGTTTCCAGATGGCCCCATTAAAAAAGCCAAGTATTTTACAACCCTCTCTGGAGGTTGTTGCACCCATTAACTGTAGTCTGTGATGCTTCTCCTTTTCAAAAAGAAAACTGTCAGGTGTATCTGCCCTCTATCTTTCTCTAGATATGTGTGGTGGAGTCCTAACTGGCCTGTCAGGTGTAATCTCCAGTCCAGGCTACCCTCACGAGTACAGCAACAATGCAGATTGCTCTTGGGCCATCCATGTGTCCAACACCAGCGTGGTCACCTTGGTCTTCTTGGACTTTCAGCTGGAAAACAATGAGGGATGTAACTTTGACTTTGTCGCCCTGTTTGACGGCCCAACAGTCACCCATCGCCACCTGGGGAAATACTGCGGGGCAGATAAACCCCCGCACATAGTCACCACCTCCAACCAGCTTCTGGTAGTCTTCAAGTCCGACTTCAACATTGGTGGACGTGGGTTCAAGGCCTACTATTACTCAGGTAGGAAAGTTTGGTTTGATTACTTGTATTGAAAAAATAAATTCTTCACTCTAAAGTGCTCTCATTATTTGATCCCCTTGGTGTTTTCTGGTGTAACTGAAGGTTTTGGAAATGAAAAGAGACTTTGTTCAGTCATCAACAGTTACATGCTATTACTTTTGGGTTTACATAAAGTGACCTTTATTTGCAGAAATCCTATTAATTTCCCATTTCAGATCAGAAAAGCTAACATGAAATCCAAATGGCAGTCTACAGTGAAAACCTGACCAAGACAGATCTGTTGAGAGCTATAAAATTGTTCTGGGTTGGATTTAAACAATAAGAAACAATGGATTCCAGGGTCCTTACATTAGTGGTGAGGAAAAAAAAAAGAAAAGCAAATTACATCATGCTGAAAATTTGAGTGGAGGCACATGAAAGGCCTAGATGACAACATGGCACAAAAGATCCTGCCAACAGATGAAATGAAAATTGAACACTTCTGCTCTAATGTAAAGCACTATCTATGTGTCAAACAGAGCTCATCACCCCTCTCACACCTATTACACCCGAGAAAAAAGTCCACAAAGAGAAAGTCCTTGAGTGGTCTAGTCCAGACTTGAATCCAATTTAAACACTGCAGAATAACTTTCATTCAGCTGATCACAGACTGACTCCATTTGACCTCATCAAACACAAACTGATTGACAAGAAGTTGAAATGAAATCCTGAAATTCAGTTGCAGAAAGTGATGCCACTCGTGTGTGCATATGACAGCAAGCAGCTAGTTAGCTTAGCTTAGCATAAAGACTTGAAACAAGGCGAAACAGCTAGCCGGGCTCCATCCAGAGGTAATGTAACCCACCAACAGCACCTCTGGAGTTCACTAACTACCAGGTTATATATTATTTGTTTCATTTGACATTTCACCATTTCTTGGCCTTGCGCAGTGACCAGGCTAGCTGTTTTCCTCAATTTACAGTCTCTATGCTAAGCTAAGCTAACTGGCTGCTGATACGGGGATAGGAAAAGAAAAACTTTAACATCACCCATCTACATACAGTGCAGTACAGCACTGTAAAAATAGAAAGACAGGTAATGTAGATAAATGTAAAATGAAGGAGTGCAGTAGAGCAGCAGTAAAAGCAGTTTCGGGGTCCCTGAGGATGTGGGTGTTGGGATTGGGACTTGATCTGAGAGGCCAAGGTGCAGCTTTGCATGAGTCTATAAGCCAGGTCCAGAGAGCTCACCACACACTACAGGCTGTAGCTTCATACTTATTATACACATATGAGAGCGGTATCGACATTCTCATCTCAGTGTTAGCAAGAAAGTAAATATTGATTTTTCACAAAATGTGGAACTACTCCTTTACACTGTGGAGGAGGTGTTTATTTAATAAGGAGATTTTAACTACATACTTGCTATAACTATAAACCTTTACTTTTCTAAGAATGATTTATCAAATCATGGATGCCGCATCCTACAATGCCAACACTGAACTGAATACAATGTACTAAATTGATATCATTAAATCTGACTAACTCCCGTGATCAACTATATTCAAACAGGTGAATGCCAGCAGGTCCTGTCAGCCGTAACTGGCAACTTTAGCAGCCCCCATTTTCCAAACATCTACCCAAACAACATCAACTGCCACTGGAGCATCACTTTAGCAGCTGGATACCGCATCAAACTCTTTTTCCCCGTGATGGACTTGGAGGACCGCAACAGCCTGTCAGGCGAGTGTGACTATGACTCAGTCGCAGTTTATGATGGGGACAGTCAGACGGACACCCTGCTGGGACGCTGGTGTGGCAGGGAGCAACCTTCCTCTCTCATCTCGAAGGGCCACAAGATGCTGGTGGTGCTCAGCACCGACAGAAATGAAGCTCACAGAGGGTTCACTGCTTCTTATCTTGGAGGTAAAAGTTCATTTGATTCATTCTGAGAGTGAAAAATGTATCATTTCTATGAACGTTAATTCTGTTTATTCTGTGCGGGCTGTGGCTTGAAATCATGAGCTCGCTGCTGCTTACAATGTTCACAGTCTAAATCTCAGCTAAATATTGTTGACTCTAAATGCCTAACAACAACTCTTTCCTATGTCATTAGCATATACTCTGCTTTTCAACAAGTGTGAACTGTGTCTTTTCTCTCCCCACTATCCAAGTGGTACCTGTAAACGTTAGCTGCACAAGATCAGAATTCACCATTTTGATACCCCAGCAGTATTTACCTCAGCTGGACCGTGAGAGCATCTACCTGGGGAACCCAACCTGTGCAGCTCAGCTGACAGCCACCTCGTACAAGATACTTGCTCAGTTTGTTAACTGTGGCACTGCTGGCCAGGTGACCAGCCGCAGTCTCACATCACTTACTGGTGTGCCACACTTATGCTGTTAAAGACATACTAGTGACCTGCTTCTATAACTACTGTGACTCCTGCTCCCTTACAGAAACATCAGAACATCACCGTGCTGGTAAACAAACTCTACATTGATTTCTCCGATGGGAAGCAGCAGAATGTGCAGGAATATAAGGTGCAGTGTGATGCCCTGCGGAAGATAGCATCAGTGTCCATCATTTCAGCAGAGGAGCGACGTCTCGAGGAGCAGGCCCAACAAACTGACGATGACAGTGGCGGCAAAGCGGGGGATCCAAAACATGAGCCTCACGACCTGAGCGATATTGTCTTCATTAGCATCTGTGTTCTGGCTGTTATTCTCATGGTGATAGCTATTGTTTGGCTGGTGCTGCTTTAGTATGTACAGCATGTACGTATGGTTTTATCCAACAAAGAAAGGACTCCGATGCTGAAATTGTCATATTTTCAATCACATTTTGTATAAAAATGTTCACCCACAGTATAAAAACAGAGCCACTGTTAACAAAAACATGAAGAAATGGCATAATCACCACCAACAATAAATTCCATATTCTGACTGTGATTTACATGTGTTTATAAAACAGTGTAAGGCTGCTGATGTGCCACAATGTGTAAAAGTATTTTATATCTCCTTTCCAGAAAATCAATAAAGTAATAAAAAAAAAGTAAAAAAAATAAAATGTGCATGCATCAAAAAGTCTTGACAAATTTCAAGTAATACAACCAGAAGTCTTCAGTATGCAGGGTCAACCTGATTACCAGTTATTTCTTGTACTTGGAAACCAGCTGGCTGACTGGCATTGTGCTGTCCTTCACTTGAGTTTTGATCTCAGGGTTGTGTTTGAAGGCAAACACCAGCGCTCTAACAGTCCGCCTGTATGAGCTGCTGACTAACCGGGAGCTCTGGTGAAACACTTCCCTCTCGATATTGTCAACAAGAGCAGAATCCTCCTGTAGGTCACATCAGAAAGCAAAAAGAACAAACATAATATCAGTATATCAATATATAAAAAGATGTCAGTGGACTTGCAGCCAACATTTTCCTCAACATTTTTAGCTGGGGATTGTATATCAGTTCAAATAAACATTTAAAAAGTGCTGCATGCGTCATACGCTGAATTTCTACATGCTGGAATGTGCCGATTTGATAAATGTCAAACATTTAAACATATGAACAAAAATGAAAATATGACAGTTGACCACATTCTGTAGCTTCTCCACCAATTAACCTTCAAAAAAATATCGCAATCAATGTAATGTAAATGTGAATTAAAATGGAAATTAGTGGTGGAATAAACAGACTGAGTCAAACACAAAGGCTTTTGCTGTTACACTTGACTTCAGAGATGCTCCGTCTCACCTTGACCCCCAGGGCTTCAGACATTAGTCTTTTAGCATTGTTCCTGAGTCCTTCAGATTGTTTGTCGGAACGCACTTCAATAGACGGCTTATTGGAATTCTCCTCGATGAATGTCCTCCAGTCGGTGTAAACCTTTGCTGCCATTGAACTCACCTCGGGGTCCAGATGCTTTCGCATTTTGTTGACAGTATGACCTTAGAGGAGAGAGGATTTCATAATGCGGTGAACTAATTAGTGGAGTGCGAAGCTTAGAAAGGGCCTAGTGTGTGAGGTAAACACAGCCTTGATAGCTGTTTGCTCCTTTGAGGTATAATATACAACTCAGGACTTGGAACCGTGCAGTATCAAACTTATACCCATTTTTATTAGTTTACACTGACTTGGTTTTTCTACAGTCTGTGCTACATCCTGAGCAGAAAGATGATAACAATCCATGCTAATGCTTTCAGCATCAAGACAGCATTGTGTCAGTAGTCTACACAGTGAGGTGGTAATCCTCAGTCTACCTATTTTTGTGGACTTGAGAACCTCCCTGGATGGGATCTTCTTGCTCAGGTCTGTCAGGGCACTCAGCAGGTTGTCCTTGCTCTGTTCTGGAAGCTCCAGGATGGACTTGTAGCGCATGATATCCTCGATCACAACCACCCTCTGTAAGAAACACAAGGGCAGTGAGTGACTAAGGAAATCTGTCTCACAGTAACACTGACTTTACCCATCATTCACATTTAGAACTGACAGCTCACCCGTAAAGATTCAATTGTAACTTGTTTATAAATCTTTTCGTTGCTCTTCGCTTTTTTAGGTGTTTGCCCTCTGGGAAGCCGCACCACAAACTTGTCCATCTTCAAGTACAAAGTTGCAGGCTACCTCGTAGATTGGCTATTTTTGACGAGCTAGTGATTAAACTGCTGTTCAGGAGGTTCCAGAGAGAACAATGCTAACTGTTATTAGCAGCTAGCTATGCTACCTGGTTACCTCGCTATATAACTCTCATGTACGTTTGAAATTCATTACATTAAACACGTTGCTGGCTTTGTTCAAGTCTTTTGTCCATACTCCACTAACGAACAGCTGCCTTTATAACTTTAAATGAGACAAATCTGTTTCGAAAAGCTAGCTAGAGCTGAGTGGCTATAGTAAGTGTAGCTACTCATGTTGCATTTCGGTGCTGTCGGAAATAACCAGTACCGTGGACCCTACCCAACATTGTGGGAAAGTAGAAAATTGGAAGCCATGAAAGTATGCATAGCACAAAATTCAATAAATAATCAATCTTCTGAATTAATACAATAAAATAAATAAATAAGAAACTACAAAACCCTTATTGTGATAGTTGTTATTCTCACTGTGTAATGCATTATTTAAGTTTTATATCACGTTATTGTGTCTCCATCTTTTCCTTTCAAGTCTGTCTTTTTTCATAGTGCAATTTTAACTAGTGAAACTTTTTCATGATATCACTGTTACACCCCTCTGCTAAACACGTTTTGGCTTGTTTGCAGACCCAGCAATTGCTCTTTAATTTAGCTGAATAACTCCTGTTTTCTGAAGAAGTTCATTAGATTATGTAATAAAACCATAAACACACAAGATACCTGTCCAGTTATATACAAAACCAGGGGGGAAAAAGAAGAAAGGCAGAACAGAAAAATACAACATAATTAAAAAAGCACAAGACACAAAATAAATAATCTATTAATATCATGTAACACAAACAAGGCTGTATGCATAACATTTAAGTGGCACAGGATACACAGGATATTTCCTTTGAGGTCTAGCCAATTTAAAGTCATGATAACAAGAAATGTTTAGCTCTGCCAATTAAAAAAAAGGCATTTTCACACTGTTTATTGTTTGATTATCTAAAGAATTTGAACATACAGTACGTTTATGATGACACAGCCTGACTGAAGAAGCCAGATTTTACAAGGAACATTAAACATAGCAAAACGTACAAGGCCAGCCTCGCGTGAGGCGGAGTTCCCGCGAGACAACAAACCGATTTAGAAGGAAGAAGAGCGAGTTGTTTGTTTAGGTTTTCGCAGGTGAAATGGGGATGCAATCCTCCTTTGTCTGTATTTTGGGACTGTTCGTCCTGCTTTCGAGCACATCAGCGTCTTCAGATGTGTTCGATAGCGTTTTGGGAAACACAGCATCCTGTCACAAGTCATGTGAAATGACATACAGTTTGCACACGTATCCACGGGTGAGTACTCCTCGATGGGGCAACTATTAACGATGGCTAGCGTTAGCTAACGTCTGGGAAGTTAGCGGAGCGAAACGAGGCCTTAGACGTTATAACGTTACTTCATGTCTCTCTCTGTTCTGTTACACGTTGTTTGCTAATGACTTGTGTAAAAGTTGAAAGTGCGTCATTTTTCACGGGTGCCGTCTTTTGTCGAAGCGTTCAACTGGTCCTCCTGTTTGTTTTGTAGGAGGAGGAACTGTATGCCTGTCAGAGAGGCTGCCGTCTGTTCTCCATATGTCAGTTTGTCCGTGACAGCGACGACCTGAATCAGACCAAAAGCGAGTGTGAATCAAGTAAGTCCTGCACGGAGCCTGTCACCTGTTTACCTCTCCTCTGTACGGTGTCCAGGCCGCTGTGATTATCCTTTGTTATCCATGAGATCCAGAGCTGCAATGACAAATCGATTAGCTGTCAACTATTGCATTAACTGGCAGCTGTTTAGATAACCAACTAATCATAATTTTGTATTAAAAATAGACATAATTCTCTGATCCCAGCTTCTTAAATGTTAATATTTTCTGGTTTCTTCACTCGTCTATGACAGTAAATAAACAGTAGAATACCTTTAGTTGTGGACAAAACAAGACACATGAGGACGTCATCCTGTGCTTTAGGAAACAGTGATCGCCATTTTCCCCCATTTTCTGACATTTTATAGACCAAACAACTAACTGAGCAACTCATTAAATAACCAAGAGATTAATCCACAGTGAAAATAATAACTATTTACAGTGTAAGCTGTAAACACATTGTTCATGCATCTGTTTCCACACCCAGGTCTGTTAGATTTCACTTGCTCTCAAACGCCCCTTTGTCCAGTATCTGTTATCCTGTTTTACTGTATGTCATCTCTCATTACCTCCCGACTTCCGCAGCCTGCCGTGAAGCCTACACCCAGTCTGATGAGCAGTATGCGTGCAACCTGGGCTGTCAGAATCAGCTTCCGTTTGCGGAGCAGCGGCATGAGCAGGTACAAGTATGTGACAATCCCTCGCTGGTCTGTATGAATATGGACACATCTCAGTAAAGAACAGCGCGCTCAGTATTGCTCGTCTTTCTTTTAGTTGGAGGCCATGATGCCCAGGATACACCTGCTGTACCCCCTGACTCTGGTCAGAGGGCTTTGGGAGGATGTGATGAATCAGGCCCACAGCTTCATCACTTCCACATGGACGTTCTACCTCCAGGCTGATGATGGCAAAATTGTCATTTTCCAGGTATGATGAGATTCTGCACACAAACAACACAGTTCATCCTGCTGCTGTGTCGATGAAACACTGTTAAAAATCCACTTCTGCCTTCTGTTTCACAGACTGAACCACAAGTCCAGTTTTTCTCCCAGTTTGAAGTGGAAAAAGAAGTTAAAGAGGAGCCACAGAAGAGCTGTAAGCCTCCACAAGATTTTCTTAACATCCACTTATGTTGATGATATTATTTTTATTATTCTTAACCTGAGTTGGTGTCTCCCTCTGTGCTATAGACCTGCATTGTTGTCCCAAATAATACATTAATAGCCAGATAGTTGCGCTGGGTGACATCTGAATATGGCCACTATATGTTGTTTTCAGTCAATCCCACATGTACCGTCCTGCTGACATGAAGGCTGACTCGCACACTAATTAATCTACAGCTGAAAGTAGGCCACCACAAATTAACTGTTTACTCCTTTTTGAGTATTAGTGAGAATTTCCAAATCAAAGTATGTATTTGAGCACCAGTTTTACTGGTTTACATCTTCAGAGGGAGCAAACAGCCTTGGGGCTAAGGGCCGGGTTATACTAGAAAAGAAGTAGTTCAGCGGCATTAGAAGTGTTTCTAGTCGTTTCCAAATGGCCTCGCTGGAAGGAGAGGTGAAAAGCTGGCCGTCATAGAGACACAGTATTGCTAAAATATGGGGACAGTGGTACACGTTTTCCGTCAGTCTCTGCTGGAAGACATTCATAGTGTTGGACTCTGTTGTTCAGACTAACACATTTTGGTTTTGCCTATATTTGAAACATAACCCACAAGTCTTTCAGCACAACAGAAATAAACAGATCAGATGTATCTGCATGTCAAGTAACTTCCATTTCTTATTTCAAGTCCCCGGCTTGAGCAGCCCACTTTTCAAAGAATACCAACGCACTTTAATCCAGGAGAGGGACAGGGACATGAGCGGGGACCGCAGCTACGATGACGAATACAACCTCTTCAGCTGCCTTTCAAGGTTGGTTAGCATGCATTTATCTACATTGTCGAGGAAATTCATTTGTTTAACTTGCCTACTAGAGCATGCCATTGACCACACCATGGATCAGATCCTCGCACAAGCTTTATCTTTGTGCTTTTTATCGTCAGGAACCCGTGGCTGCCAGGGTGGATCCTAACCACAACTCTGATCCTGTCTGTGCTGGTCCTGATCTGGATCTGTTGTGCAACTGTGGCAACTGCCGTGAACCAGTATGTACCTGCTGAGGTGAGTTCAGTGATGTCCTTTTTTAGACATTTCTGGTGCTTAAGTTAACAAACAAGCTAATTCGAGGCATGTAAATGTTTGTTACGAGTAATTTCAGGGTGCTACGGGTTTGTTTTTGTGTTTTTTTTATGGGTAATTGCTTGGAAAATATGTGACTCAAGGAAATCAGAAGAATACTTGACAACACCTGGACATTTCTCAGTGAGGGTTAGATGAAAAGATTTATACCACTCATGTAGCTGGAGGGCAAATATGTAGCTGGAGGAAGCAACTGGTTAGCATAGCCTAGCATACAGTGTGTATTTTGTTACCTGTGGACGGAGCCGGGCTAGCTGGATACTGGATGTAGCTTCATATTTAGTGTGCAGATGTCAAAGTAGCCTTAATCCTCTCATCCACCTCTAAGCAAGAAAGTGGATAAGTGCATTCCCAAAATGTCAAGCTATTATTTTAAGCACCCCTCGCTGCCTAAGCTAAAGGCTTTAGCTAAACACCTACAGTGTGAAACAGACCGTTGGAAATGCAGAACATGCTGCGTTTTACACCTTTCCAGACCTAACATCTTTAGAATAAAGTGAATGATTGTAGGTATGTTCAAGGTTTTGATTATCATCACCTTTGAGTTCTATTTATGTCGAAAATGTGAAAAGCCAAAACAATATTTCAGTAGTTTACCCTTTTTTTTCCACAGAAATTGAGCATCTATGGTGACAAGGAGTACATGAAGGAACACAAACTGACCCCGTACCCAGCATCCTCCCTGCTGATCATCACCTCCAAAGGGCCAGAGGAAGAGGCCGGGCCACTCCCTTCAAAAGTGAACCTGGGCCAGTCTGACGTTTAGAAGCCAAAGCTGTAGTGCAGAAGGGATCTCCTCCTTTTAAATCTTTAGTTGATTTTTATCCTCTGGCACAAGGCCTGTGCCTCTTGTGGTCTGAACAGGAGTAACTACTACTTGCAGAACACTTTGTATTACTGATATAATGTCTCGTCTCCCTTTTGAAGCTTTCAAAATTGGAGTGATGGAAAGGTTTATTTTCTGTATATTTGTATGGATGAGGCATTATAGTGTAGTGATCAAAGTAAAATAGGTTTTGGGATTTTTCTTAAACTTTTGATGTGTGCATTAGCTGTCTGTTGGTTTGCTTATTTTATTAAATAATGTTTAAATGAAATGTTTGTGACTTGAAGAGATGCAGGTTTCACCCAAAACCCTAAACTTTTGGAAAAATAGATTGTGCTAACATCGCAGACTCTCCCTGTCTGTTCTTATGTTTCTACTGCAGTGGTTTCCAGATACTGAGTTTTACAATAAAATTCTACGACTATAATTAATAGTGATGGTACAAACAATAGGTCTTTCCTGCTTCGCTGTTGTCTGTTCTCGTAATGATGGGTCAGAATTAAATACAATGGAGTGAAGTTCTTTACACGGGTGTGACTTTTTCATTCATCAGAGTTTTCAACACAAGAATCTAACTCTAGAACAATAAGGATTAGAGTAACCAGGGCCATAATTTTCAAGGGGACACAGAAAAGAACATCTGCCTTCAAGCTTACAAATGTAGTCACTTGCATGTTTAGAAACTGATTGGACACTTTCAGGTCAAACTGCAGTCTGATACTGTATTCCATGTTCAGGTGACGAAGGTCTTTGCAGCTCCAGCATTGTGTTGCCGTGGATTTAGTGCTTCTTTTTGTCTGAAATGTAAAGCTCTGGTGCCAATTTAGAGTTAAAAAAAATTAGACAGTCATTTAGTTTTTTTCCCCCTCCACTCAGCAGTCAGTTGTTTATGCAAGACTGCGGAGAAAAGCACCAGTTTCCTGTGTGATGACAGAGTGGCTGTTATATCACTCTAATCTCTGATGGGGTGGTGAGCTGAGGAGTCATAAATGCAGTAATGCACCGTCACACAGCTTGTTTACCTCTGCCGTTGGGACTGAAGGGCCTAATCTTGGAATGTAAAATTCCACAGCTACCTTATGGTATATTATATTAGCATAATGTGCTCCATTTTTCAGTCTTCAGCCATCAAACCCAGCAATTTTCCTAGCTTCTTATTGTTTGGATGTCAATATCCTCAGAACTGGCTCTTAGTCTGCTACAGGGCTGAAGGGCAAAAAATGAGCTGCTCGGCCCCCCGTTAACCCCTTTTTGTCTCACTTTTTGTGCTCTGTGTACAGCTTTTCTGTGTTGGAATGATACATAGGCTCCACGTTTGCTGTTTGGTAGTTTGCTTTAAAGGGGAACTGTGGTGATTTTATACATCAAAGTCTGTTTACATGTCTTGGGGAGTACAATTGCATATGAGAAAAAGTTGTACAAAGCCTTTTGTGGCTTCAGCCGGAGCTGTGCAAAGACTGATAAATTGCCTCAAGTGATGTCGCTTGCATTTTTTGGACGAGCTTAAGACTACAAGTTTGAAAATAAAACAAATGTGGGAGTTTTTGAGTTTGAAAGAAGTGAGCTTACCAGACGACTCTAGCCCACTCAACTCTGCTTGGGGCTTCTGGGCTGAGGCTACATAAGCTACAACAGGCAGTCGGCTTGCATTGTGGGTAATGTAGGCACCAGGTTTTGACAAGGAAGAATGTGTGAAAGAGGAGGTACCTCTGGTTCTGCTGCATCAATTTTCTGACTTTTTTGTGACCTGTCCATCGTGTGTGACAAGGTTATAGGAGGGCAGTGCTGAATTGGTGCAGCACCCTGGTGAGTCCATCAGTGGAGCCGCTACAGTTCGCCAGTCAGCCTCACACTGGGGTGGATGATGCTGTCATCTACCTCCAGCATAGATCCCTCTCTCACCTGCAAAAGGGCTTGGAGCACAGTGAGAATCTTGTTTTTTCATTTCACCATACAGCCCACGGGTGGACTACCTCACCAACCAACCACAGCATCTAAGGATACTGGACTGTGAGCCTGACATGGTTGTCTGCGGCACGGGGGCCCTGCCGGGACCAGTCCTGGTTCCCTTCCTCTTCACCCTCTACAGTTCAAATCAGCTGACAGTCAGCTGCGTAAGTTCTCTGACACCTCTGCCATCATCAGCCTCATCACAGGTGAGGACGACAGTGTTTACTGAGAACTGGTAAAGGGATCTGTGGACTTGTGCCGACAGAACCACCGACAGATCAGAGCAGGGAAAACCAAAGAGCTGGTGGTGGACTTCCACAGGTGCGCACTCAACGAACCAGAGATGTTCACCTGAATAATAAACTAGACTGGACTGACGATACAAATGGATTATAAAAGCAAACCCACAGCAGACTGTATCTGCTGAACAGACTCCAGCCTTTTGGAGCACAGCGGGCAGAGCAGAGCTTTTCCGATTCTGTGGCAGCACCAGTCATCTTTTACGGAGAGGTCTGCTGCATCTCGACTGCTGACAGGAAGAGATTTCATGGACTGGTTAAGAAGGCCGGCTCTCTGCTGGGATGCCCCCTCCACCCACCCCATGCAGGACACTCTGACAGCACTGGGCAGCTCCTACAGTGACAGGCTGCTTCACCTGCAGAGTGTGACGGGAAGACACTGCAGGTCCTTCCTTCCTGCTGCTGTCAGTGGACCACACACACACACACACACACACACATCAGTGCACACTAAACTGGCCAATTTAATATTCCCTATGTGCAGTAATGTGTAACTCAACCATTGCCTTGTCTTTTTTATGCTGTTTAGTTATGTATCATATCTTTTTCTTCCTTACTGGTGCTTCTTAATATTACACTGCTCCCCTTGCTGCTGTAATGCTGCAAATTTCTCTGCTGTGGGATTAATGAAGGGATTACATTATTTTGCTCTTAAGTCAGCAGTTTAGAAATGTGGCACACGGGAACAGAAAAGCTTGCACAGGGACCCTCTTCAAAACAGGGCCTTGAGATTAGGTAATAAGGAAACCACTTTAAGGTCCCTATCATGTCTGCTGACACCGTGCATCAGTGCTGCATATCCCCGAACAGATTTCCAAATAAACTGGCATGAGACCAGTTCACTCACTGTTAGCATGCAGCTTCGGGGCCTCAGGGCAGTTGTCCACATTGCCCAGTTAGTATTGATGTAACTGGTCTGCAACAGTGCCACATTTGCTCTGATGAGCACTAAAAATCAGTTTCAAACAGTGAAAGGACAATCAAGGAAGCGGACACAAGCAAAATACTTATTCATTTATTTATAAAAATACATCAACAACGCTATCTATATCCAAGAGTAAGAGTTTACAGTTTGCAAGTGGAAAGTATTGTTCATTTAAGCATGAATGTTAATACTCGTGCTGCTCTCCTCTCCGCCCTGTGGAATGGTACACGGATGCATACCTCAGTAGCTGTTCAACAAGTCCATGTCCTCTGCAGTAAGAGCTGATGAAGACAAGCGTTTTGCTGGAGGGCTCTGATGTGAACTCTCACACCTTTCTGACTGACGCTGCCTTTTTCTGACACTGTGCCATGAAGGCTTTGCATGATGATTTGTTGTGGAGGGAGTCCGTTTCTCTGATACGTGACTGTGAGCTGCAGGTCTGTAGAAATGCAGTCTCTCTCTCTCGGCCTCTTCCTCGCTCTCGCATACCAACGGTGCTGCGTTCAGTACTTCTCTGACAAACTTCTGCCTGCCAACTAGGGAACAGAAACACTTTCAGGACTATTATAGATAATGTGTGACTGTGTCAAGCCAGACTTTTAAAAACAGCCACTTAAAATGTAACTGAAATATAAAATCAACTCACAAAAGCGAAGCGCTGATGTTCTGGATTCCTCAATTTTCTTCTGTTTCGGCATTTGTGAGCCATTCGTTTCCCACTGGTTTACAACCTGACAGTGAAAATGATCATGAGATGTCAAATAGCACCACATCTGCAACATTTGGCCTACATATGTTTACTTTTTATCTGCATCTGAAAATATTTACCTGCTCTGCCCAACCTTCTGTCTTACATGTGGAGTGATCAAAGGTCTCCAGTGGTTTCTCAGAATAAATGAGCCCCAACAGGTCCTGTATGATTGTCTTCAGTCTTATGCCAAGCTGGAGGTGTAATTTGCATTTAGTTGTCAGAACAAGCTACAGCCAAGTGTTACACACAACAATTACTGTCATACCTTCAAACTGGTCCCAGATGCATCAAGTTTTTCAAGTTTGGGGAGGCATGTGAGGTATCTGAGAGCCCTCTCTGAAATTGGGTTATCTGCATGAGAAACAGAATAATTCATCGGCATCTTAATGATGGAGGCCAACTTCTGAATGCTTTAAATTTGCAAATGGTGGTATTTGCACTGCTGCTACAATCTGGAAGCAGATAATAATTTGGTTACTAACAGGAAACATCAAGGAACTGAAGACGCTCCAGTCCCTTCCTCATAATCCGGACAGGTGCAGTCAGTCTTTGTAGGCCGGCATCCGACAGACAGTTACCACCAATGAACAGCTGAATCAGGCTGCTGAGGAGGCAAAGCAAAGCGTTAGTAACGTCTTTTCTTAAATCCTCCGTGTGATGAGAAATCAGGGTATTACCTTGCCAGTGAGCTGGATGTTAGATGCAGGAATATCTCATGATCATCACCCAGTCTGCAGCCAAACAGATCCAGAGACTTCAGACTATGAAATGTTTTTATTTCATCCATCCTCTCATGCAAGAGTGGAAATCTGCAGACATGAAAGGGACAAGAGATGTTACAGTAAAGAAAACTGGCAGGCTGGAGATGTGTTTCCAGGTATAACTTACCTATTTCTCAGACAGAGGGACCCAAGCACCATCTCCCCATAAGCATCACTGAACAACCGCAGGGCTTTTGGGGAGACGTCTGCGTTTAAAAATGCACGATTCTCCTCTGCTGCTGCAAAAAGTCTGTCACCTATTTGCTCGGGGAAGCCCACCAGAGAGTCCACATGGTGAATGTTGTCAGCTACGAACAGCAGAGTGATGTCGAACAGAGATTTTGTGGTGTATCTCAGACTTCCCTCTGCATTGTAGGTGAAAATGAAGTGCTCTTTTCTCAGCACTAACGGGTTTGTCCTTCTGCATGAGGACACCGGCTTTGGCTGGGCTAACACTATGCCACTAACACGACGAAGGTTGCCTCTTTCACGGACATAAATGGCGCTATTGTCCATAATAGGGTCACACTTTTCTTTTACCTGTGACTCGGGGACGATGAGGCAGCTAGCCGGCTAATCACGTGAAGCATTGCAGCAACTCAGTTAGCTTATTTGTGGTCGTTGATTGAGCTAAAACCAAGACTGAAAAATTCCCAAAGTCTTTAACAGGATTCCTTTATCACCTGTTATCGTTTGTCATCTTATTCCGCCAGGTTATTTAACACTTGCGCGTTTTTAACAAGTATTTAGCTTGAAGTTCCTGGTTCTAGCCCTCAGCGTAAGTTATTACAGTTATGGTCTTCGCTTGCTAACTTCAAAATAAAAGTCCGCTAAGTGATAAAAACTCGTTTCAACATCCTAAAATGCAAAACAATTAGCAAGTATTTAATCTGAATAAACTTCCAAAAACACGATACGTACTCCACCACGACGGGGTCAAACTTAATGTTGAATTAATAAAAGAAATTCAAACCCTTACTTTGAAAGTGTTTAGTAACAGGAAGAGGTATTGTTTACATGCTAGTATTTCCGGCTCCACGCAACGTAAACATAGCTGAGAGAAGAGAAATGATTTTTATCAGTTTTGAAAGATAACTTGGTAAGCATGCATAGTTTAAAAGAAAAGTACGAGTTTTTCAATGCAATGAGACTGCTGCTACTTTATTTTGACAGTCCCAATGTTACGTTGGGCATTTTATATAAGTTGTCGATGAGCTGTCAAGTGAGGACTTGGTAGCTAACTTAGGCTAACTTACAATGTTTCTTTTTTGCTGGAAGTTATTAGTTTACATCGTTCTAAACCAACTCATGGACCAGGAATAATTAGGTTTGGAAGCTTAAAAATACGTTTCTTTCCTTCACAGCTTTTTAGGATCAAGTTGTTGCCTTGGGGCAACATTAATTTGCCGATAAGTTCCTGAGAGTCCAACCTCGTCACTGAGAGTGAATCCGTGTAAATGGCGTCCACAAATGATCCATTTCAGTTTCAAGGTGAACGTCCTCTACTATCATTTGTGTGATTAGGAGATGAAGTTGCTTCATTGATGCTTCCGTTTACTGTCCTCTTTCTCAGTTTCTATAGCTTCAGTAATCTATAAGCATATCTCCTTGATGCTTCATTGACATTATAATAATATCTTCCTTTAATCTATCCCATGAACATAGAATTTGAAGAAGCTGGCAACCTGTTGGAAGCTAACAGAGATGCAGTCACCATTAGCATTGAAGATGAACATAACAAACCTGAGAATCAGAGGAAAGCTGCTGGTTTCCCTCCTGATGATGATGAAAACGACCCACTCGCCGGTGATGACAAGACAGAGGTCTGGACAAGACGCACAGCGACTGACAATGTGCCATTTCTCACCAGCTATTAAATGCTGTTGCGCCAAATAATCCCTGGATTAACTTTGTTTTTCTCCATTATTTTATTTTTTTATGTTGTAGCTTCTCTCTGGGCAGAAGAAAAGTGTCCCTTTCTGGACCTTTGAGTACTACCAAAGGTTTTTCGACATCGAGACCCATCATGTAATAACTTTACACCTAATTTGAACGATTTAACCACTGTGCAAACCACAGAGCAAATGCAGCTTTACGTGTGTTATTAACATTTTCAGGTGAAGGAAAGGATCATTGGATCAATGGTGCCATGGCCTGGAAAGAACTTTATTCACGTCTACCTTCGAAGAAATCCTGATCTTTATGGTTAGCTCTTAAACAGTTTAACATTCATGTCCTTGTCAGACATTTTTTGGTCTGTCAAGTATGAGAAAACTGTGTTCCTGTTCTGTACTGTAGCTTAAAGTTGGTAATACCTGGAGTTGTAAAAGCTGTAATACTTCCAATGCTTATTGTGCTTTCAGGGCCATTCTGGATTTGCACCACTCTTGTGTTTGCCATTGCCATCAGCGGAAACCTCTCCAACTTTCTGGTGCACTTAGGCAAACCACACTATAAGTATACGCCTGAGTTTCGAAAAGGTCAGTGCTGTTATTGTTTGGTATTCATGTCTCACTTGTCCAGGTTAAATGTCAGAGAAAACTGTACATCTTTCTGAAAAACTCTTTTCTTTTTGAATTTGCTGTGTTTTCCAGTGACCATAGCTGCAACAGCGATCTTCAGCTACGCCTGGCTGGTGCCTCTCGCCCTCTGGGGTTTCCTGCTATGGAGAAACAACAAGATCATGAACTTGGTGTCGTACTCCTTCATGGAGATCGTCTGTGTGTATGGCTATTCTCTTGCGATTTACATTCCAGCAGTGGTAAGACCTGAAATTTTTATCTCAGAATAACAGGTGCAACCTTTATAATGTTCACTGTTTTTGTGCTGGCGTTACATATATACAGTGTGTAGGCAGCTTATATGTATACTGTGTATACACACACACATATATATAATAATACATACATACATATACATGTTCATGGCAGTCAGCCCCAAACCCTTTATTTCCTAATGAAGATGTATATTTTTGAAAACTGTTTACAAAATTATAGTTAAATTTTTTGTAAAGGCTCAGAAGATTCCTGAACTAGTTTGGTACTGTAGGTTTTAGCAAACATCTTTCAAACAGAGGTAAGTAGTGCATTTTTTTGTGGAATATTTTCAGCCTTGGATCAATACACATTTGATGCACTGATGAATATTTATGACAGCCGAATGATGTGTGTGGGATCGACTGAAAATAAACTTCAGAGGCTATGTTCATGGTCGTGAAGGAAGATGTTCCCCAGTACAACAGTGTGTCTCAGTGATATATTTTCAGGGTTTCAGTGGAGCTTTATAAGACAGATGAATGAGAAGTGTTGGTATACTGCTTCTACTTCCTAGAAGATCACTTCATTGTTGGATTTTCTGTCCTTTCATAAGATTTGTTGACAGAAAAGTAAAATATAGATTACCACCAACCTTTTTCTCATCAATAACAACAACAACAACAACAACACTGACCTGCATAAGATCCAATATTCCCCCCTGTATCATGAATTCCTTTCGGGAATTGATTGTGTCTTTTGTAGCTCTCCTGAAATGAGACTAACACACAGTTTTTTTTTCTTCATAAGGTCCTGTGGATTCTCCCATATGAATGGCTGAGGTGGTGCTCCATCGTGGTTGCTCTCTGCCTCTCCGGCTCAGTTCTGGTGTTGACCTTCTGGCCTGCAGTACGGGACGACCACCCCAAAGTTATCATAACAATCATGGCAGCCATTGTTTTGCTCAACGTTCTGCTCGCTGTTGGTTGTAAGGTAATTGCGCTGGCTACAGTTATGACGCTGCTTCTACATAACTTTCAATACATCTACATCACCTTTCAACTTTCAAGAACATACTGTTCGGATTAATTACAAATTTGAGAGGCACGGAAAATGAATCCGTTTGGCGAAATACGATAGAGCATTCATTGTCCTGCTTTGGCAAACTACATGTTCACTAATCCAATTGATTCAAGCTGCCTGTCCGTCTCAGTGTAGATAACAACAATGATTGACTCACTCCCATGTGTCCTCAATGATCTCAGTAGCATGGCCGAGCCTTAACCCAGCTTGTTAATGTCAGCCACAGACAGTACGTGGACATTTCTGTGTGTTTTTGGGAAATGACTGCATCAGATAGTGTCAAGTTTACCCCCCGGGTAGATTCTTCACTGGAAACTTTGACCGCATTCGCTAACTGGTGTGAGAACGGGCTGTTAGTGCACTTCTTAATGTGAATCCGGTCAGGTCCACAGAGGTATCGTGTGTCTGCTCACATTCATGTAATTAGTCTACAAACTAAGCCCATGTCTGAAGGCTGACCAAGATGAATGGGTTGCCGGAATGCTGTATTCTCTCCTGTAATGCTGAACATTTATCGCACACACACTGGCTGTAGTTCATGATTGATTAGTACTTTCTCTTCATACTGTGCTCGCCTCCTCGTCTGGTTGTTTTACACTTGTTTCTTTATTTGTTTGTTTTTTTCAGGCCTATTTCTTTAGCAAACCAGAACCAGTAATACCAGTTGAAAATGTAGCTGCAACAAAGGGCATCAAGACACCGTCTTCGACATGAAAGCCTTTCATTGTCTGAAGGTAAACGCACACAGAAGCTTTTGATGCCATGATCCCTTAGTACAAATCCACCAAAAGCCTGACACATGTAAGACATATACCCCGCTTTGGGCTCTCTCATGGCCATTTTTAGATTTACATTCATTTAAGAATGCCGACCTCCCTCTTCAGTAGCAGCTCTACTTTGCTGGCCTATTTTAGTGGCTTTGACTCGAGCATGTGTGTTTTTTGACCTACTAGAGCAGAACATCTGACACCGGACTTCCTTTACATGATTTCTCCTTCCCAAAGCAAGTGTTATTCTTTTTTAAATTGCAGGTTCTCCTGTTTCCTTATTAGAGAGAATCGGGTTGCTGTGGTGATGAAGTCATGGGTCGTCTGGATTTCACCTGCACTCGGACATTCTGGCCTTAGACCTTAGAACTCAGTGTGTTCGCTTGTTTCAACTGAGTGACCTCTGAAAACGAACACTGGTACCAAGTATGTTATTTCTAAAGGCATGGGTTCTAAACTTCCTTAAATATAAACGGGGTCTGATGTTATGCAGCACACAAGATCTCTTTTAGTGTGGTAGTTTTCTGCTTTATAGTTCCTCTGTTAAAATATTTAGATAACCAGTTTATGCAGTAATGTTGGTGGAATCAAAGTGTTTTATATATGCATTTTTTTCTACTCCGTTCATGGAAACTGGCTTTGATACTTTGCGTGAAGGATTTTCTGTATGAACAGCACAACAGTTATAGGTGTCGGTAAGATATTAAAGGCCAGGGCTTATTATGTACAAACAGAGTTATTGTATTTTCCTCTAACTGATATAACCGTTAAGTGCCCTCAACTAATACCAAAGACCCAGCCTAAATGTCCAAGGGATTTGCAGCCTGTCTAACTACTTTTTTTTTATTAATTTGTTTTTATTGTGATGAACTGCATTTGATATAATGTATGAAATGTATAGTGTCTCCAATGAGTTTCCAATGAGTTTTTCATAGGAAAAAAATAATAAAACATGGTCTTTGTGGGAGGCACCTGTTATTTATTAAATCAGCATTGTTGTAACAGTGATCAATTTACAGTCAACCTGGAACCAATATTCAAGCACAAGCCAGCAGCTGGTTAGGTTAGCTTAACATAACGACAGGAAATAGAGAAACCGCTAGCCTGGCTCTGCTCAAAGCAAACAAAATCCACCTATCAGCACCTTTTAAACTCACGAGTTAACAATGTCAATCTTTTTGCCAGTTAAGCAGCCAAGATCATGCAGATTAAACACACAAGATACAATATGTTAATTTGCAAACTTCAGAGGTGCTGGTAGGAGGATTTTATTACCTTTTCAAAGAACCAGGCTCGCTGTTTCCCCCTGTTCTCAGTCTGGTTTAGGCTAAGATGAGCTACCCTGTGGTTAGATGCAGCACTGAAGCTGCAGTGGTATTGATCTTCTAACTCTCGGCAAGAAAGCAAGTAAGCTCACTTCTCTAACAGTTCCTTTCAGTAACATCAAAGTTATGTCTTTGTAAAAAAAAACCCCACCAACTAAAAATCAATTTTAAAAGTAAAATATTCGCACACTAAATCTGGTCACTGCAGTGTTTGTTCATTTAGTTTCAGAATAATAAGCATCTGGATTCAGTGTTTGTCGTGTGTGAAAGCTCTTTCCTTCAAAACTCCCTGCAGAAAAGTGGGCTGACTGCATCATATACGTGCTTGTATCGTCAGTGTCAGTTCATCTTTCTCTTCCACTGCGTGTAAAGTTTTTAGGTAGGACAACCTTAAATCACCTCAGCCCCCACACGTGTCAGCAACGTGACTCTTTTCGACCAGCTCCTGACACCATTAACGGCTGCCAGTACATTTCAACAGTTGGACATTTTAAATATTTAAGGGATCGTAACTAATAGGTATAACTTCAACATTTCAAAGAGAGCGTCTAACTTTGAAAGTGGGCATTTGGCTGCTGCTGCCGTTTTTCCAACTCATCCATCTAAACTGTCGTGTGGTCGAGCAAACTGATAGAATCTACTGTGTCACTGTTTGGATGCACGGATCACCTGCAGTGGAAAATGTTGCTTATGTATGTAAAGCCTTTTTCTCCAGGCACACAGCGCGTGGTCAGCACCTCACACACAGGGGGCCTCTGTTAAGTCACTGTTTAATATTTCCATTGATTAACAAGGGCAAAGTTTTTAGATTAATTAACAAAATAGAAAAGAAAATTGTGTCACTTGAAACGGTGTCAAAGGGATGGTGGCGCCCTAATTAATGGTCATTCTAGCCCCAGCTTTGAGTTACACAGGAGCTGCCTGTCAAACAGATAACCCTGTTAGAAGAATGTCACCCGCCTCGGTCTCAGGCATTCATGTGGCTGCTCGTGCTTGTGAAGAGGATTTACCAACACAGCACGCATGGACCATTTAAACAGCTCGTGAGTAGTAACAACAACAAAATGCCTTTTTAAATGCTTATTTTATTGTAAAGCGATTTGGAAACCTAACCATAGGATGGCCACCTCAAATGGGAAAGGAGAAAAAGTGTCCAAATTTGAGACATTGAAACTCCTGGAGAAATGTAGAAAGGAAAGAGATGATGCCATGCACAGGGAAAGCACTCTCAGAGAGAAACTCAGGCAGTATGAGTCAAGGATGCGTTCAACTGAGGCTCTGAAACAGAAGCTGAAGAGCTTGACGATGGACAACAAGGAGCTGAGGAAACAAGTGAAGGCTCTTCGCTCTGAGATTGGACTTGAGTGCAGCCCGAAGTTCAGTGGAAAGACCACAAAGGACATAATCAATGACTTGCATGAAAAGGAGCGTGAGTGCACTTCCCTGGTGGAGAAGGCTGGGAAACTTAGTCTGACCATTGATGATTTGACATCAGAGCTGGCAAATACAGTCACCTCCAAAACACTTCTAGAGGATCAAGTGCAGTCATTGCAGCAAAACCTGAAGGATATGACAAATAATCAGCGTCGTCTGCTGAAGTTGTGGGAGGACAAGAAGACCCAGAGGGAGCAGCTCGCCCTGCCTGCCATTGCCCAGAAACCTCCACACAAACCAGTCGTCCATAAAGCAGTTCAAACTGAGATGTCCGTCAGTTCATCCCAAAAGCTCCCAGTCAATGCCTTTGAGACAAAGCCATTCTCTCGGGATCATGAGAAAAATAATGTTCTGGAGAAACACAGTTTTCCGTCTTATGGAAATGGATATCATCATGACAAGAAAGCTTTCTTGCATGATGAAACCAAAGGAATTCAGAACTGACTCGACTCACTGACAGCCACAAACACTGCACTGAGAAAGTAAAGCAGATACACAGTAATTGGACTAATGTTTAATATATCTGTAAATAAACACATTAGTAAAAAGACATAAAAGATAAAAAAAAAAAATCAAAAGCCGATATACGGCTTGTCTTGGTGCCTTATGTGAATTCATACTGTGACAGTGCAGTTCTTTTAGTGTTTGTATCATTCAGCTGTAGCCTAACTTTATAGATCTGTTTAAGTAATTTTTTTATCCGATGCAACTTTTAAAAGGTATTATTTGTGATCTTACTGCGATTAACCACTGGCAAGACTGTCCGAATTTATACATATTTTATTGTTGAACGAGTTCATTAAACTAAGAGTGTGTGGCTGTGATCCTGGCAGCAGGCAGGAATATGGGCAGCTTTTCGGGGTCCTTCAGAGGTCCTTTGAATGCATGTGGCGCGATATGGGAAAGTAGTGGAAAAATAGTTTGACAACAGACAAGCTGAAGAGATTATTCTCGCCGTGTGGCTCTCCATCTACCCAAACAACATGTTTTCTGCAGAGCAAAGCTGTTGGTTTGTCCGCAAGGTGAGTTTTTAAACGTGATCTTTCATTCACAAAAGGGAAAATGTATCGCGCGTGCTAACTTCAAATAAGTTAGCCGACTGTTTATGCTAGCTTGTGTTAGCTAAGCTGTGTTTCAGTTGTTATTAAGCGGCACAGAAATAAAACAACTTACAGAACAAGAAAGAAAAGTGCTATTAATCTAAAAAATAATGACAATATATATATGAGCATATAAATTATTTTAAAACATAACATTCTGGAGGAAGTGAAAAACAATTGGCATTATCAGGAGCAAAATAGTCACTGTTGTAAAATTGCTAGCTACATCATATAAAAAAGATCATTAGAATAAACCATATGGACATGACAGTGTAGGGTTAAATTTGTCCTGTTAATAATAGATAAATAAACCAAATCGGGCAGAAAAGAATGTAAAAAGCACCCATAGGAAAATATTACATGAAACCTGTAGTATTTTAACTCCGAAGATTTTTTCTCGTCATTGATCCATTAAAACCATAGAAAGTTGGGTGAAAATGACTAATTTGACAATCAAGCAGAAAAGCTACTTATGTTAGGGCAGTTAATGTATGTTAGTTATGAATGTGATAATGACTGACTGCTCCGTTCAGGTGATTTGGTGGAGAGCCGTGGCCAGCATCGCTTGGGCTGTGCTGTTGTTGCCACCCATCACAGCAGTTTTTGTAATCCTCAGCAGGTTCAGTCTTCTCCACCCCATCCAGACGATATCAGGTCAGTCACCACATTAATAAGGAGATTCAACTCATTGTCTGGAGCTGTGTGAATCTGACTGTGACCTGCTTTTTTACATGCAGAATGCCTGTCCCTCTTAACGAGTGCAAGTGCTGTCTTCTCATTAATCCTGCTGTGTGGAGTGATCCTCATGGTTGGATTCCTGAACCTGGAGTATTATACAGGTGAGTGGCAGGATGCTGGTTGTTACTGTTTAGACACATCTGGCTTTGTCTTGGAGGCTGTCTTGTGTTCGAGAGGGTCCTCCATTCACTGGTTTAGTGGAATTACGTACATTGCATCAGCTCATCAGTTAATGGTTTATGTACACAAGACAATATAATATAATGTAGACAAAAAAAGTAAATATAGGAAATATAATCTTACCCACATCAATCAGTTTGACATGTACATTGCTTAAGCTGCACTATTTGTCACTGCTGAGTCTAACTAATATACCTGCACATTCATACAATGCAGTGTTGTAGCATTGCATAGCAGCAGCTAGCACACATTAGTCTTTGATTGTAACTCTGTTCTGTTTCTCTTCAGTCATTCCAACTATTGCATGCTCAAAAATTGCCCTGCTGGGTCAGCTGCTGCACCCTCGTCAGTGTGTCAACTCCATAGTCCTCTGTATCATGGGAATGATCGTGGCTTGGTGTTGTTCCATCACCATTGGGGGCAGATATGAGACACTCGGCTACCCCTGCCCACAGACTGATGGGTAAGCAGCTACCACGTAAAACTATTGTCTTGAGCTCTACATGCTTCATCCAGAGTCTAATTGGATCTGTTTGTTTTCACTAGTGAAAGTTCCCCTCAGATGTGTCTGAATGAGTATCACCTCATTCTTCTGCTGGCTGGAGCCTTTGTTGGATTCTCTCACAGTCTGCTGGGTGTGATCCACAACATGAACTATGTCTCTTTCCACACTGTTCAGGTAGGTGATGATGCAAAGACTGAATATTTTTAAGATAGATTTTTCCTGAATGACTCTGACTGTACAGAGTGAGCCTAACGTTAAACACAATAACTGCCACTGTCCTTTTAATAGCACTTTATGATTGGCGCTGATTTTCAAAGTGTTTTTCTTCCCCAGCAATACAAATACCTTCGTTTTAAGGGATCTCTACCTATGGTGGTGAAGTGCAGCGCCACTCAGGCACTTTACTCTATCAGGAACTACATTGTTGTGTTTTTCTTTCTGGGTAAGTGATCTCTCTCTCTCTGATCTTTACAAATGAATCTTCAGTCACACAGAACTCCTGTACCTTCAAACAAACTGCTTGAGGAGTGTCAACTTTTGTGATCTTATGCCAAATAGTCTCTGTTTTATAGACATGCTTTTAGTTATTGTTCAATTACTGTACCTGAGCTCGGTTTTTATTTTGCACTTGTCATTTTCCACACAAAGTTATTAGAAGTGATGGACAAAATATTTCATTTTTCTGTTAACAGGATACATTCCAAAAGCATGGATTTGTAAAACACTTAACCTCCACTTGAACAGGTCAGTGTGGGTTCTGTATTTATATATGATTGTTTTAGGCCCTGCCACTCAGTGCTGTTTCCTGAACTGATTTACAGGAAGGCATTAATATATTTGTGTTTGATCTCCACCTCCAGAACTGTCCACCCTCTTGACAGCATAGCTGGACTGCTGGACCTCTCCCTGCTCTACCACCTGTGGATCAGTGCCAGCTTCCTCCTCTTCACATGGCACATCACACTGCTGCTCTTCAGGATCTTTGTCACTGAGGTATGAGTATCAGTTAAAGGCAAAATGTATACAGTCTCTAATGCTGCAAAACTGAAGGTGTCATTGTGCTATAGCAGTGAAATTTCTGCATTTTTGTTATTTGTTTTTCTGTTTCGCTTGTCTTGTTTTAAATTCTGTTTTTCTTTCTGATCGTTTTTGGTAACCTAACTTCACAATCCCACAGGCTTAATATTACCACTTAACCAAAGATCAAAGTGCCAGCTGACTGTGGTGACCACCATAAGACTGAATGGACGAGGCCCCGTTATGATAATCAAATGTGACTGCCCATTTGTTGCTGTAATTGACTTAAAAGTAGAGTGTGCTGTCGGAAAGACTACCTCTGTTTGCCTTTTAATTATTTAGAGACACTAGGGGGCAATGTTGTCAAGAGCACCGGTCTTGACTGGGTTATATCATCCACAGTGAACATCCCAGAGTTAATCTCAGGTGTTAAAGTTAAATTTGTTCATGAGGGTTTTAACTTTACGGTAATGTGTTATGTAACATATTTGCTGTTACCTGCAGGTGTACAGTTTTCCTGTGCAGCCATCTTTTACTGAGGATGTCCACCAGTGTCTTCCCAAAGTTCTGACTGACAAGCAGCCAATGATATTGAAGGTAGATAAAACACAGTTATATTCTTTGAAGTTTTCTCTTTTTTGTGTGTGTGCTTGCTGATCATTAACTTTAGGTGTTGTAACTTGTCTCATCCCAAAATTTAGTTCCTAGCTCTGCAGGACTTGGCTCTGCTGTCTCAGCACTCCCCATCACGACGCTGTGAGGTCTTCAGTCTGAGTCAGCCAGGTCTGTTATGGTGAAGACGTCTTCGTTTGAACTGATTGTGATGTTTCTTGTTTTCGATAATTCTTCCGATATTCCAATTGTATTTATAAGCAGATGGCAAAACAAATTGTGTTCATGTTTTCATTCTTCACTTTTCCCAGGTGGCCATCCTCATAACTGGAACGCCATCTCTAAGGAGTGTCTGTCCCTGCTGGCCGACCTGACCCAGAGACTCGTGGCCTATCATGACACTGTCGCAACCAACGGCAGGGCCAAATCACTGTCTACAGGAAGTGACAAGAAGACTTCATCTGAGACATCATGTATGTTACTATCAAACACAAATAAACGTAATTGTTTCTGGCCAGTCCCCTTTATCCTGCCTGTCCCATTTTTTTGTCTTAAAAGTACCCTCAAGCACAGAAGACCTGATGAGCCCGAGGCCCTCTTTACTGATGAAAACTCCAGTTTCGGTCTTCGCACGCTCCGTTATTAGCAGCCCACAGAGCCCTCTGACGGCACCGTTCACTCCCGACCTGGACAGCCCGTTTGCTTCTCCCACCCTGCGGCGTCTGACTGCTCCTGTGGAACAATGCTCGCCGTGGTTCGGCACAGTGCAGAGCCCACATGTCATGAGGCGAGCCCCAAAACTCTGGTCCACCTCCACAGGTGAGATGACGCTCCTGAAAACATCAGGTCATTCAGGTCATACAGATGGTTTTAGGTCCAATTTTAGACAAATACAGTTAACAAGCATTAACAGCTGCTACTGCTACAAATGTCTTATTGCCAGCTCTTTTGCCAGTTCTGGTTTGTGATTTATCTGTCTGTCTGTTCCGGTGCAGATTCACAGATCAATGGCAGTCCCCCGTCATCCCCTGCCTCGGTTCCCACTCCCAAGCAGGAACCATCCAAACCAAGTCTCCTGGCTCAGTTCCTGCAGAACAGAAAAGAGCAGGTACTTCAGTCTTGTTGTTACAAAGTTGACAAAAGGCTTTTCATACTTAACATTTATTAACCTCGAGCTAACAGCAGTAATCGAACAGAGGCTCTGTCTGTCTTGTCTGGTTTTTGTAACTTTCTAAAACCCACAGCCTGATAATCACCTCTGCCTCACGCAGTGATTGGCCAGGATGTGCACGGGTGTGAAAAAGGACAGAGCCCCATTTGCTCTGCAGATTCTTTTTTCCACCTTCCTCACAGCTCAATTGCACCAGTCACTTCTGTGCTGGCGCCAGACGGGTGTGCTTCAGAGATGAGACAGGACGAGTGCCAACAAAATAAGCGTCACATATGCAATAATGGCTTGGAACACTGAGTCTTTTCTGCTGCTTGAATACTCATCTCTTTACTCCTGCTTTATAAAATAAAGGTCCCATCATGTGCCATCGTTCTGATGTAAAGTTGTTGTGGTTAAGTGTGAAAAGCCAATATTTCTTCATTTGTGTTACATATTTCTTGTTTGGTTCCCGAAGCAAAACAACTTTACACTTAATTGTCCCATTCAGGTTAAAAATTTCTTGGCAAAGCGGGTGCTGATTATGTATTTGTTCAACAAGGTAAGGGCCTGTGGCATCTGCATGCTGTCTTCTTTAGGATCCTGAACACTGTGAAGTACTCCCTGCATGCTCTCATCTAACCCAGTCGATTTTCACTTGGTTTGACCAAATCTAGCAACCTCACCCTGCGGGCATCACTAATTTAATGCTGCTGGTTTGGGCCTTGGTTGTGCAGACATTATTAATGTAGCTGTTTTCCGTCCATCCAGCTGAAACAATGAGCCTCACTAATTACTTTAAAAGCTTGAGTTAAGGAGCTGTGTTAACACGCGTGTCTTGCGAGTCACATGACTGTTAAAACCATTGTTTTGTTCAAATCAGATGCTGGGAAATCGTGTCCTTGTGATCCTATTAGAAGTGTGAAGTACTGCAAAGTTCATCACAGCCAAACACTGTGCATGTATTGCAGTACTTCCTCTTTCTAGAAACTAATTTGCTTAGTCCAATTTGCTTTCTGAGGTTTATGGATCTTCCTTTTGAATCACGCATGCATGTTGTAGTGTAGTCTCACCAAAACGTGTCCGTCTAACTTCCTAATTGATCATTCTACTGTAAACGTGCATCTGTCTGTTTAGTGCAGTACTCGTTAACATCGTCTCTTACAGCTTCCAGAAGCCTCCAGTCAAGCTCTGTTTGCAGACAGCCAGGCTCACATCTGGGCTCTAGAAGGTAGGAGGAGAAGGTGGACTTGACGTTCTTTTGATAAGGAAGCGACATGTTGATACAGCGTCTACATCACTGTGTCCTCTAATGTCCTCCTGCAGGCCTGTCTTACCTTGTTCAAGCCTCCTTCTCAGAAGACCAGTTCGGGGTTGCACAGACGACGTTACCCAGCATCCTCAGTTGCATGCTGGTCTTACAAGAGGTAAGCTGTCATGAATTACCGCAGCTACCCTGAGGGCACATATTGGTGCAGCAAAAGTGGTTTTAAAAAAAACTGTTATCAGATTTCATAGCCTAGGTGTGTGTGTGTGTGTGTGTGTGTGTGTGTGTGTGTGTGTGTGTGTAAACCTTTCATTGGACTTTGTACCTTGAAAGCAAACAGGAAACGATCAGTATTTTGCACTTGCTGAGATCTGAGAAAGTTAAAAGGGCCAGTTCATCTAAATCATGAAAAAACGCACACTCCCTTTATCTGTGTGGTATTAATCTGTATATGGTGAGCAGCCATGTGTCGAGTGTATCACATGAAATTTCTCGTACATACACTGCACTGTGGATGCGTGTCTTTATGTCTTAGAGTTTTCTTTTTTCCACTAGTGATATTTTCATACATTTGTGCATTGAGCATTGTTGGAGGGAGCCTAAGAACAAGAGTTTCATTGCCACTTCTCTGTAATTCTTGCGCCTCTGACGAAGAACTTTAACAACAAAGTGACTGTTCTTGCTTTGCGTTGCGCGCCTCCTGACAGCAGCCCTGTCCCGTCCTCTTTGTCTTCAGGCTGTGGATCGACACTTCAAGCTGCCTCATGCCTCCAGTAAGCCGGTCCGGTCGACCGGCAGCATGGGAGACTCCACTCACAAAACGCTGCGCTTCGCTCTCAGGGCCACTCTCAAGACTGCCATCTACAGGATAACAACCACGTTCGGAGACCACTTAAAGTAAGGCCTGTCATCCAAATGGACTTTCTTCAAGTGCTAAAAATATTCTGCTAATTCTTGATATGTTTTTAATCCTCAGTGCTATTCAGATGTCTGCAGAGCACAGGAAAAGACTGCAACAGTTTCTGGAGTACAAGGAATAACACACTTGACACTTTGCCTTCTGATTCTTATCAGTGTGATTTCTTTGTGTGTGTGTGTGTGTGTGTGTGTGTGTGTGTGCGTGCGTGCGTGCACATTAGCATAACTGAGGCAACAAGTGAAAGTCCATGATAGTGCCTCTTTTAATATTTATGTCTGCACTGTGTCATGGCGGATTGTATTTGATAGGCTAGATCACATCTCCTACGTGCACGAGGCGGGGGCAGGGAGCCGAGATGATTAACTGAGACAGGTTGGAAGACTTTTAGTGCCGGCGTTTGGCAGATTCAAAGTAGCGCACTGTTTAAAAAAAAAAAGCTCCTCGTTTCAAAGTATTTGTTTCATTTGCATTACAAGAAAATCATATCAAGTAATTGTATCTGACTCGTTCATTGATGAGATGTAAAGGGCTGTTCATGCTGCATTTCTACTAAATCTTCTGGTTTTATAGTTCATCCGCTCTCCTCTTGAATGACTTCAGAACATTTAGCATCAGGTGTGATGACTGAGCGCGATGGCACGATGTGTGTGTGAGCAGTGAGAAAGAGGTTTTTTTTTGTAATGTCCTCAGTTTCACAGGTGTGAGTGAATGTGTTCTGATGCGGATCTTTGGAGATCTGGTTTTGTTCTAGACACCAGCCTGGAGAACCAGTTTACAGCCGCGCTCATCACTTCAGGTTCTCGAACTATGAAATACTCCACGATCACATTTACAGATCGTCTGTTTGTACATGTTAACTGAGGACGGACACATGCTGTGGCTGGTTAAAAAGTGGGTAAAATATGTCTTCACTGCTGACATGGAGCTTAAATTCCCACTTAAAGACCTGTTGAATAAAAACATAATGAAAAGATCATTTGTGAGGTTTTTCATTAATTGTCCATAAATGTGTTGATGTGACTGATCTGATCCAATATCAAGAGCAGTTTTGCTGATTATCATCAATAAAACTCCAATCATCGAGTTACCTGTCAGTCTGTATGTCTTCATCTTTGCTCCTCTTGGTTTGTAAAATCAGGAACTGAACCAGAACTAAAATGAACTACAAGTGTGAAAACGCCCTAAATCTCTCTGAAGTCACCCAACTTAATGAAATTTGCTTTGAAAAAAATGAATACTTGCATTAATCTGAAGACAAAACTAATAGAATGAGCTCTCACATATTAATACTGCTCAAATAAGAGGTGACAAAAGTCCCCACATAAAGAATAAGACTTCGTATATGAATCAGTAAATGAATACACAGAGTATAAAACAACAACACAACACAGAAGAAGACCATGAGATGACAACGTCAAGAGCACTGTTTTTGTTTATTGCACGAATCGTACATATTTCCAACTGACCTGGTAGAACGCAACATTAGGCAGTGGTGGAAAAGAAATTGTTCATCAAAAGCCTTATTATGTATACAAGATGCCAAAAATAGCCAGTGGGAAAATCTGGGTAGAACAGTTTCAAATGATGGATTAAGATCTAGAAAGGAAATACTGTTTTTTTTTTTTTTCTTGAACAAGACAAACAAAACTCTGATACTTGAAACGACAGTTCTGTTCTTAACAGACAGACGTCATTCATCAAAGGAAAAACTGAGCAAAAATGGTGCCTCAAGTCAACGTTTTTTTTTTTCCTCTGGATTTTAAAAGTACTTTGTCCTCATATAGAATATAAACCTCTGCATCAATACCAATCAAATGTTTTGACATCTTTTTTTCCTTTTTTTTTGAAGTCAAATAGCATTTGCTAAAGTTGATTTTTTTTTTTACAGTTTAATATATATTTATATATGTACATATAAATTCAACTAACTAGAGTTCTCATAGAAAATGAGAAAAGCTGGACTTTATCGCTCTCACACAACAAATGACTGGCAAGCATATTGACCCTACCCCTGCTTCTGTCCTCCTCTTTGAGCCAATGTTGATACAGCACAGACAGAAGTTTCCTCACAAAGTGCTAATCTGGCTGCAAACACACGACCTGGTTCAAAGGAACTGAAAAATGTTACTTAGCAAATGATTTGAGACTGTTAGCATCACAGAAGGATTTGAAGGAACCACGTGGACAAGCAGAGTCCTTTAATAGTCCAATCTTGATTGGCACTCGGGCAGTCTTTCAATTATGGTTTGATCCAGGTCGGTTCTGGCTCTTTAAAACTACAGTTCCCCAACAGAGCCCAACATCAGTCCTTATATCCTATGCACATGCTGAACACCATCTACTTCTGTATTTTCATGTTCAACGACAGAGGTGAAGTGAAGAGTTCCTGTCAAAGATGGGTGTCAAAGTGAAGAGGGAGGAAGAGGAGGAAAGGCTGGTGGAAGCAAAAGGAACCTTCCTTTGTCAAAAAAACGCTCAAGTGCAAAAAAAAAAAAAACCCCCGCACTCCAAAAAAATTTAAGAAACTAAACTTCACCGTGGGTTTTCCGAGGAGATGCAGGACGAGACGAAAAGCTCTTCCCTCCACAATCACACACACACTCAGTGCACGTTTTGTCTGTGTCTCAAACTAAAGCATCCCTGATTCAAAGTGCACTCAGCAGTGAGGGGGAGGGCGATGGAAGGAGGAGGGGAGGGAGGTCGCTGAGGGCAGCATGTAGGGTGATGCAGCATGTAGGGATTTTTAGTAGTCCTCGGAGAGAAACTGTGTGGGGGGGGAAAAAAAAAAATGCAACTAGCTTCACAAGCTCAGGGACAGAAATCAGTATGAGACCGGGCGATACACTGAGGGGCTCCACGAGTTCAAATCTGGAAGAAAATCACATTTAGGGGATGGTTTGAGGGTACTGTTACTACACCATTCCTCCCTGCTGCACCCCTCTGTCATCAGCACAGAGGGCCCACGAGCGAGAAGAGTGTTACTAAGAGAGAGGGGGGTGTTGTGTGCTGGTGATGTATAGCTTCCTACAGGGCGCCTACAGAGGAGGTGCTTGTTGCCATACGTGCACACCACATTGTCATGGGGCCGGGCAGAGCATATAGATCATGTATGGACAAGCAGGGGCCTCCAAGTGGTTTATAGGGATGTAAGCACTCACTAAACCTCTTTGTACAATTCTCAAAAATCAGGATTCTGGAAGTGTGTCTGCAGTCTGCAGTCGCCATTCGCTTACTCACAACTGCTGGGAAACCAGGCGTTAAGCATCTGTGTCACGCTGCTTCAAATCTATGTTAAAGTAAATGTGTGTGTGTTTATCTGTTTGAGTTTGTATGTGTGTAAAAAAAACAAAACAAAACAAAAAAAAAACAAAGAAAAAAACAAAAACCCAAGTCTGTGGCTCGTCAGTGTTTGAGTGTGCCAGTGTGTCAATAGTGCTTGCCTATGTGCATCAATTCAAGGGCAATAAAGTGTGTATGTATGTGTGTGTATGTGTGCATGTCTAAGTGTGTGTGTGTGTGTGTGTGTGTGTGGCTCAGGAGGACATGCACTGGACGTGGTCTGGACCTCCTTCCTCTTCATCAGAGGAATCTGGAGAGCTCCAGGACTCATCTGTGTCAGGCTCTGCACCCTCACGGCGGGTCTGAAACCAGAGAAAGGAGAAGAGCAGTGAGAAACGTAAGAATGAGGCTGAAACAGTCGAAAACATCCTGCCGGCATGGTCCTTAACACAGATACTGTGTCTGTTAATTCAGATTATCCACAATCAGTAACAGCTTCCTGTGACCTCCAATTTTCATTGGACAGTGACCCAAAGACTGAAATCCAAGTGCAAAACCAAATGTACCCCTCATACATATTCATAAGGGCCTCTCCAGAAATGTAGAATAACTTGCTATAAAATTGAGGGTCCAAGAAGAAACCTTTCGTCACTATTGTGGTTCAAGCTCCAAAAACACTGGATCCTACATTTCCCATAATGCAACCAGTGGTATGTTTTTGTTCAGCCCTGCCTGCCTTTTAAATTCCCACATCTTTTCAACAGCACACCCCAGAACACGGTCAGTGTTTGTGGGTTTAGAGCTCACCCTCGGGGGCCGCCTGTTCCTCATGTGTCTCATCAGGAACCACAGCAGCTGGGTGTCGTACTGGTCGCCGTGGCGCACGCTGTCCTCATCGCGCTCCCGCTTGTTTTTCTTCATCACCTTGACGAACACAACAAAGTGTTTTTTTTAAACAGGTGTGAGCGAGAGCAGCGAGAGCATGCAAACACGTCCCTGATACATGAAGTTTCTGCAGCCTTAAAGAGCAGCCTGTTGTCTCCCTGCAGCTTATTAGACGCAGCCAGTCATTACATAAGAAAATGTACTACAGTCTTATTTGTTTTATGTCATGAAACTTAGCTTTTGTAATTTGTGCCACCATTCCTATTCTACATTATGCCACTTCAGAAAAACTGCACACAAAAGCAAATGTGAGCATGAAAATGACCCCACACAGCCACATTACAGAGCTGCCGCAGCACTGTACCACTGTTCTGCAGTGCAATGGAGAATTATATTGCACAATTCATTTTCATTTCAAATAATACTTTCAAATACTTTGAAATAAGTGGTTTAAACAAATAAGCTAATCTGGGTTTGTTTAACATCCGTCTGCACCACCTGTCAGCGTTCATCCCAGTGCCTCTGAAAGAAGTGACTGGAGTACCTCTTTTAGGCCCTTTAGTCCTGTGGGGCTTTCAGCGGTGGGGGCCCACAGTTTGATGTCGTGGTCCAGCCCACTGGTGGCCATGCCTGGCAGATGTGGATGCGGCTCCAAACAGTTCACCTGTAGTAGTCGAGGATAGAGAAAATGACCGGGATGATAATATGAAGAGATACAGTCTTTTGCTCGCATGAAAACAAATACTGGGTAATCGCCACTAACACAAAGAGATTACAGTCGAAACGCCGCCAACCACCAGTGTCTTCTGTCTCTCTTTGACTCACCACTCCTCCTCTGTCTCCCTCCATAAACTGGACGATGCGAGCGGAGTACTTGTCCCACAGGTAGATGTGTCCGCAGTCACTGCCGCTAACCACGAACTCACTGCACGGCCCGTAGAAGTTCACCCCCTTCACTGTGAGAGACAGGAGAAGATGACACAGTGTGAGCTGACCGACACTCCTCCTTACAGTCCTGCAGGATATGTTCAGGAAATAGTCATTGTCCAAATCAGAACAGCAAGAATAATCAGCTCAATGCTTGTGCAGCTGGGCTACAGCTGATGAGTCTGATTTCTTAAACTGTGTGTGGATCCAAAGGGCGCCTTTTTATTACTGCAATAAATGATTGCTGTAATTGGGAACGGAGCTGAACACCTGTGGCGTTATTGCGGTGTCCCTTGTATCTCCTGCGATAGTCGGCCCCATCGCTGTGGCTGGAGTCAAACAGGTAGATGTCCTCGTCGTTGTAACTGGCCAGGAGCTCTGCGCACAAAAAGGGACAAACGCTCATTTGTTTCATTCCCTTTAATGTCGGAGAGGCTGAGATGAAGACGATCTGGACTCTTCATCATACAGAGATGATCCCGACAAACAGATGTTCACTGAACCCGACCTTACTGCTGCAAAGACGAGAGCACACCAACACTTTACATTCAGCGAGACTCACTCTGTGAGAGTGTCACTGATGTTGCATTGCGGTTGCATCAGAGAGGCTAAGAGGGGCAGAAGTTTTAAGACAATGAATGAAGAAAGCATCCAGCGCAGGGCTCATTACGTTCAATATTTCTACAACATCTTAAGAACAGCACGAGAAATTAGGCGAGGATGATCAAATCGAATTCAAATCTAGATCTGAAGCAGGATTATGGAGATAGCAAGAAAACAAAAACACGTCACAGGGATACTGAATTATTTCTTTACATGCGAAAAATTCAATCTGCTGTGCTTCTGACGTGTGAGAGTGCTGCTTCTCTCTCTTTACCTGTGCCGTCGTGACTATACACAAGGCAGGTTATGTTGGTTTTGGACTCGCTGGAAACAAGATGTGAGGGGCAAAACTTTTTCAGAACACCATTGTTGTCGTTCTCATTGATCTTCCTCTGGTCGTAGATCCTGAAGAGGGTGAAGCGGAGAGAAAAGAAGCTCAACAACAATAGCAAACACTGTTTTGCTTTTGCACTATCAGAGACGTAATCAGCACTAGAGCGACACCCTGGTTCCTACCTCACATACTGGTCTCTTCCACCCACAGCGAAGTGTTGTGTCTTCGCCGGGTTGACGAAGATGGTGTACAGCCCTACTTTTTTATCGCCCTCCTTTACAACCACCAGTTTACTGCCACGCAAATGAGAGGAGATGAGAAGGAAACAGGTATTAGCTCCGGCAAGGGGAAAAGTTTTAGACAACATTTGAAAACTGGCGAAGGGGAGCGTGTTTAAAGGTGGACGTTCACCAGCACTGACTGAAAGAGGACACTTGCGCAACAGAACAGAGTTTTATCAACACCTCTGACTGTCTCAACAGAAATCAAACATTAAGAGTGTGGTAGCTTATGATATTTCGCCCTCCTATTGCACAAGCCAGTGAGTTTAGAAATCCAATTCCTGCGGTGACTATATTTACACTTGGTAAACTTCAGTAATGGTATCACTCACTTGGCGGGACGGTCTAGACGCAGGTCAATACCAAACACCACGGCATCCTCTCCGGCGGACAGAAAGGAGCAGGGGGAGTCTGGCTCCAGGGCCAGCTGGAACACAAACAGGGTCTTAAATGCGTCTGCCACGGCTGCAACTTACGGCACAACAATGCTCACGCACAGCGCAGCACAAACGCTCACCTTGTGCGCCGCCCCTTTGTGCTGCGCCACCCGCTTGGTGTTCTTGCAGCGCTGCGTGGCGGAGAGCTCGGCCACTCTGATCTGACCGTCTCGAGCGCACATGGCCAAGGTGGAGTCTCCGCTGTGAGGCAGGAACTTCGCCTGTGTGCGTTAAGGGCAGGGAGAAGACTTATTTCCAGTTTCTGACCACAGTGCACTTTGATTGGTCGCTCAGTCGGCCACTTCAATCTGTGCCTGTATCCTGTCTCGCAAGTTTTATCAATTAGAATTGATTAATATGAACCAATCACTAATCCTCACTGTTAAATCCATTTTCACCTGCTGTTCCCTCTCTTGAAGATTTCTATTTCGCCTTACCTGAAAGACATTGCTCTTGTGGCCGCTGTCAAACTCCAGCTCAGCGCGGCGGATGGCCCAGTCCCAGATCACCACCCGCAGGTCATCGCTGCCCGAAGCCAGGCGTGTGCCGGAAGGGTTGAAGTGCAACGTGTTGACGCAGCCCGTGTGCCTCTCCAGTCGGCCCTGGAGCTCCAGCCTCTGCACGAGGCCGCGGGCTCCGCACACGCGCCTCACAAACTGGTGCGAGTCCCTGCCGATCTCCCTGGAGCGCAGCGAGGGCACGGCCCGCCACACGGGGCCACGCAGGTCGCGCAGCTCTGCCCCCAGCCACGCCTCCATAGCCTCATCGTCATCTTCATCGTCCTTCTGTTCCTCCTCTTCTTCATCCTCATCGTCGTCGTCGTCTGAGCTGGTGGAGTGATTGGTGCCGCCGCTGGGCCTGTTCCTCTTCCTAGCCGCCCTTTTCCCACCATCTTTATCCTTCGCCCTCTCCCGCCTGCCTCCCTCACTCTCTCTTTCGCCGTCCTCAGTCAGCGAGTAAAGGCCGCTGCCATCCATGCTGTCTGTGTCTTCTTCCTCCTCTTCCTCTCTGTTTGCCCCCGTCTCTCCTTCCACATCTGGCATGGGCTTGTCTCCAGACGTCTCTCCTGTTTCTTTGGGAGCTACAGAAATAGTGAAAGAGCGATGGAGGATAAGGTTAAGACACTGCAAACCTCACTGGGAGATTCAATGAAAGGTGAAAGTCTGCTGCATAAAATCTGCTGTAAACGGCATCCATGTTAACCATCAGGCTGCAAAGACGGAGAGAATTAGACTCAGGAGCAGCATTATCCTGGTAGTAAAGATACAAGCATTTAAAATGAACATCTTTAAGATATACTGAAGCTAAGTTTCGGCCAAAAATGTCTGCAGCATGAGCTTTTTGAAGACTACAACAATGAGGTTACCATCATGAGAAGAAGACTGCGTTTGTCCCTCTCTGCTCCCGGAGGCATCTCCCTCCTTGGGCTGATCTTCTCCCGGTTCCTTTTCCTCCAAACCACCTGATAAAGACAAACACGTCGTCCGATTAACTGTCAGCGCCGAGGACCATGACAGCTCGACAGGTTATGGTCAGCGTGAGCACTTCCAGCCCTGATCCTTTACCGTTAAGCACAGTGGATTTGCCGTTCGCCTCAGCCATCCCGTCTCCTTTGTCCTGCGTCGACCCGAGGGAGAACCTGAGTGTCACACACAAAAACAATATTTACGTTTTTAATCAAACAAAGTCACAAACGCTCACATTAAGACAACCTGCAAGCAGAAGTCAGCCGACATCGCTGCTCGCACTCGCTCAACTGTTGTCAACTACCGACGGCGCACCGTGTGCCGTGGGACACAAGTTACCTGTTAGCTCCGTAGCTTCCAAACAAACAGCCAGGCTAGTTTTACAACCTACCTACGGCCGCACATAACGACATAAACAAAATTACTCGACTGCTAGCTGTCTCACAGGCCTGACTACTGCTCCATTTTGCTTTGTGATGTTTTATTGTCCCTTTGCAGCGCTCGACTGACCGACACCGTTATTAACGGCAGCTAACGCTAACCCGGCTGCGTGAAGCTAACACATTTCCAGACTTAAATACTGCTGTCAGTCCTGCTTCATAAGCTAATAACCAGTCAAAAAAGCGAGCGAGCAGCTAGCGTTAAAGTGGCTAACTAGCACGGCTAGCGTTACCTCTACTCGAAGGCCCGACGAGGCGTACTTCTTAGTTTAGTCCTAATCTTTATTGCAGATTTATTTTCTCCACCTCACTGCTTAGCAACTGAGCTAAGTGCCTCGACAAGGGATTCTCTGAAGGTGAACACACGACATCAGGTTTGCGTGCATAAAGCTTTTTGCAGAAGACAGACTTAATGCAAACTAGCTGCGTTCACACAAGGTTGACTGCTCTGTTTATGTTTTGACGGTTCAGCTTCTTCTTTTTTTTTTTCTTCTTTTTTTTTTCTTTGGTTCCATTTCCGGTGTCGTGCTCGCTTGGTTTTTTTCTCTCCGGAAGTTTACGCAGGATAAATGACAGACCAAATAATAATAAACATAATTTATTGATAAATAAAATAATAATACTAAATATTATTCTGAAATGACCTATTTGTTGATATACAGTCGTCCTCAAAATTATTCATACCCTTGCTAATTCTTGTGATTTTTTAATTTAGTGACGAAATATTACATTTTTTTTAAGTTTGTGTATCAGTTATATGTGAACAACAATTGAACGAATGACAACAATATAAAATTTAAGAAAATATTCATTTCAGGGGTATTTTATTGATGGATTCCCAAAAAATGCCATGTTCAAAATTATTCATACCCCTGACAATATTTCAACAAAAATGTACCAAATGTGGTAATCTTTGTCCAGTAGTTACTTTAAGGTGTCACAATGGAATAAAACCCTTTAACACTGTTGACCAAATGTTAAACACTGATTTAAAAACAAAAAAACCCATCCTTCCAGAAGAGTATAAATAGGGGAAAAGTGCTCAGGTCATTCTCAATTTCTGGTCATCATGGTCAAGAAGAAGGAGCTCAGCGAGGACCTACGTCACCGTCTTGTATGTGCCTACAGTGAAGGAAAGGGTTATAAGGCCATTTCCAAGCAGTATGATGTCCCTGTGTCAACCATCCAGAGCATCATCAACAAGCACAAGAGGTTCAACACTGTTAAAAACCTCAGTGGGCGTGGCAGAAAGCGTAAGGTGTCCTCTAAACTTGCCAGGAAAATCTGCCGAGAGGTCAACAACAACCCACAGACCACAACCAAGGCCCTAATTGAAATGCTTGACCAGGCAGGGACACAGGTGTCACGGTCCACCATCGAGCGAGTTCTGCACAGAGGAGGTCTCCATGGACGTACACCTCGGAAGACGCCGTTGCTCAGGAAGAAACATCTGGAAGCTCGCCTGGCCTTTTCTAGATGTCATCTGAAGCAAGATCCCAGCTTTTGGTCAACCATCCTGTGGTCTGACGAGACAAAGTTGGAGTTATTTGGCCATATGGATACTCAGTATGTCTGGAGAAAGAAAGGAGAAGCCTACAGACTGAAGAACACTGTGCCCACTGTCAAGTATGGTGGTGGGAACATAATGCTATGGGGATGTTTCTCCTCCAGTGGCACAGGGAATCTCGTCAAGGTCCAAGGAACCATGAAAAAGGAGGATTACATCAGGATCCTTGATGAAAATGTGAAGGAATCTGCTGAGAAACTCCAGCTTGGCCACAACTGGACGTTCCAGCAAGACAATGATCCTAAACACACTGCCAAGGTAGTGAAGAAATGGTTCAAAGACAATGATGTCAACGTCCTAGAATGGCCAAGTCAAAGTCCTGACCTGAACCCCATTGAAAACTTGTGGCATCACTTGAAGACCAGAGTGATGACTAGGAAACCGACCAATCTGACCCAGCTTGAGGCTTTCGCCAAGGAAGAGTGGGCCAACATCCCACAGGAGACATGCAGGAAGCTTGTGGACACGTACAAGAATCGTCTAGAAGCAGTCATAAAGAACAAAGGCTATGCGATTGACTATTAAAGAAAGACAAAGGACGAGGGTATGAATAAATTTGAACATGGCATTTTTTGGGAATCCATCAATAAAATACCTCTGAAATAAAGATTTTTTTTAATTTTGTATTGTTGTCATTCTTTCAATTGTTGGTGATTTATAACTGGTACACAAACTTGAAAAATTGCATTCATTTCATCACTAAATTAAAAAATCACAAGAATTAGCAAGGGTATGAATAATTTTGAGGACGACTGTACATACATCTAGTGTGGGGTTAAAGTGTGAGCTATTTTAAATTATTCAACAAATTCCACATTTAGCATTTTTTTAGTGTCACTTTATTTTATCTTACTTAAACCATGATCTTTTCCTAAACCTAGCAAGTAGTTTTGGTGCCTGAACCTAAGCAAAGCACGACTGTTTGTCATCGCTAACTGCGTCTATTAATAGGCTCAGTGAGCTTTATTTTGAAAGTATAACCGGACGTTGCTAACCGGTTGTTGTATATTTATCATTGCTAACTTTACCACAAAGCCCTGCACGTTGGGGTTCACAGTGTTGGTGAAATGCTACACAAAGCTACACATAGTCATTTGACCCATTGATTAGTGCAGTTTTCAAAAGCCTACATTTCGGATTAATTGTAAACTTTATTATAAACCTACGTTTTGATTTTTTTTTTTTTTTTTTTTTTTTTTTTTGTCACTGAGCAGGACAGATTGACCTGCAAATTGACCCTTGGGCAAAAATGAGCTTATTTCCTTCAAGTGTAACTTCTACCTTTTTTCTTTTCTACCTCAGCTATGGGACTATTCACAACATATCTCATTTTGGCAAATGCTATGCTGACATTAGATTAGGCGTTGGCTGGTGTTTGTGCAAGGAGTACTTTCTTTTGTGTTTTATGCCTGTAAGAGGGTATTAAGCACCATTAGATGCAATGGCAGAGACTGGCCATTTATGAATATGGGTTGCTGTGTCAAATTGCTGCAGATAGTATCAGATATGTAGTGTCAGGTGGATATTTACATGGTATTGGAGTATTATAAGTTTTCTTGCTTAACCTACTTCAATGTGCTGAAATGTATGAGCCTGCTCAGTGGATAAGGAAACATCTCTCTCTCTCTCTCTCTCTCTCTCTCTCTCTCTCAGGGTAACACAAGATGGGATCCCTCAGCTTCCTTCCTGTGTTTATGTCATGGGGATGATGACCGTGATCTACTGTAAATCCCAGGGCAGGAGGCTGTCCTTGCCTCTGTTAGGTCCCTTGATTCTTTCAGTTTAGCTAATGGCTATACTGAAACATAGAGATCTCAGCTTCCCAGCATACATGCCACAAAGAACTCAGATTATAGTCACCTGTCTATAATCCACATGGAATGTCAGCTGAGAGCAGGAGACTGAGGGGGAAGGATTATTCTGCAGCGCATATATAATTAATACAAATAAACGATGTGAATGATACAACATGTGTTGGTTGTTTAGGTAGGCTGTTATTATAAATTCAATATTTTGGTGTTTTAGATTGTTGGTCTGACAGTATAAACATCTGAAGATGCCACTTTGGACTCTGGAACTTGGGTGGCACGGTGGCAACTTTGTTATAACTGGAGTTTAGGCCTATACATTGAGCAATGCTGAATTAACTGAACTAATAATCTACATTTTATCTGATAATGTCAGCAATCAATAGTTGCAGCTCTAAGAGAAAGTCGACATTCATATATGTGAATGTGAAATGGTTTCATTTGCTGCCAACAGCTGGAGCTCCATATCTGAAGTTAAAAACTATGTCAAACAATGCAAACCCCGAAATCAGGTTAACATATCAATGATGGTAGAGATGAGAACCACCTGTCACCTCAAACTCCAATCTCAGAAATAACCAGCGTTCATTGAACCTTTCTGACGTGACAAAAAATATTAGAAACTTCACAAATATGGCAGGACTTAAGTCATTAGATTCTGCAGGTGTATAAACCGGCAACTCATTTCAGAAGAAACGGGGAAACAACCTGCACAGTAAAAAAAAAAAAAAAAAAAAAAAAAAAAAATCTCTTTTACGACCCCCTCTGTGGAAATATGACAGCAGAAGGAAGGGGAAGTTCACACAGACAGAGGGGGTTTCACGGCAGCCTTCCCCAGCTGTGCAGCGCTCATAAGCTGCAGCGGCTCAGTCTGTCCTCCAGAGGCGATGCTGGAGTTTGGAGCGACCGACGCACGGCGCTGAGCGCAGCTATCATGCCGCGCACAGGCTTTAAATAGCGATTAAGTTTATATACTTGGCATTAACCTGCTGTGTTCACCGCTCTCCGACAGCATGGAGTACTGGAGGCAATGCGCGATGTGGCTGATCAGCTGCAACGTGCTGCCCGCGAACCACCGGGTGACCGCGGACGCGGCGCAGGTGTTCGACCTGGCGCAAACCCTGCGGGACGGGGTGCTGCTGTGCCAGCTCCTGAACAACTTGAGACCTCGTACCATCAACCTGAAGGAGATCAATCTGAGGCCGCAGATGTCACAGGTAGACCGATCGTGTCCACGCTGCTTTCAGAGCAACTTGTGGTTGACATGCGCGCATGAGAACTACACAACTGCTGTGAAAGAGTAATGGTGTCTAAAAGCATGCCATGGTAGTAAACCTGGAGTTAGATGCCAACAGTAATGGAATGTAACTAAGTACAGCTCATGAAGTGAGCTCATGAAAAGACTCACAAGACAGCGATGCTACAAACAAATAATGATCTGAGAGGATATGATGCATGTCTGCAGTTTAAACCACACTAAAGTATAACATGGTTAAAATGAGCTCAGTCTTAAATATCTACTTGTCAAATGTTACATACAGCAGTAAAATTAATCCAAACACATCATATGTGATGATAAAACACTGACAGGGACCGTTTCTCTGCATACTTTTAGTTTTGAGACTGATGTGAATGTAGCTGATGACGGATCTCAATAGTTCTTCCACCAATGGATGTCAGCAACAGGCGAGCCCAGTCAGTGTTAGTTAATATACTTAATAATCAGGTGCTGCGGTTTAATTAGTTCTGTTAGTGGAAGAAACTCAATCATTGTCACTTTCATGCTTATGAACACTGTAAAGTGTCTTGAGGTATGCACAAGGTGGCAGCTGCTTTTCAAGAAATGTAAGGAGATAAAAAAAACACTGAGGTCTTTAAACACATCGCCACAGAAAAAAGTAGAATCAATGTAGACTTATCATTTTGTTTTGTTAAAACACCTGCAGGCAACAGCTCTACTTTGGACACGGAAGTCTTATTGCAGAGTTATTGAAAGCTGAGGAGGAGTTTTACCCGTTAGGTTATTCCATGACTTTAAAATAGGCCAGGACATTGTCATTTATCATCTGTCAACAAACATTATACTCAAGCCCGGTCTGGGAACACAGAGCACATCCTCTCTCTTCTAGCTTTGTATCACTGTCGACATTTTAGAAAGTAATGCCACACAGTGACCTCTGACAGCTTCATTTGGAGATTATTACAGATGTTGACACGTCTCCATCAGTTTACTCCTGCTGAATATGATCATTATCCCAAACTAATTTATTGTTTACCTCTCTACATGCCTTTATTTATTTACCTTTTTTTTTAAGATTTAACTTTAAACAGACTCGTTCTCTCTCTTAATGTCCCTCAGCCTGTGAGACCCAAAGGAATGGCCCATGGCTTGACCTCTCTTTACCCATAATTCTTCCGTCTGCCGCTGGAGAGGCCTGATAAAATCCTGGCTTTGATCCACCCATTAGTTAAGGAACTTTTACTATGTGTGCAGAAGCTTGTAGTTCGCTTGCGACAGAGTACGAAGCTGCTGCTGTTATTTTGACCAGGATGCTCTGGAAGAAGTGTAATTAAACAGAAGAAAATATAACAGCTTAATGTGGTGACAAGTAAATTTCACTTGATATAATAGAGACAGACATTTTTAGCGGCATGTCTCCTTTAGGGGGCAAATAAACTCCAAATACTCGCTAATAATTTTCGTGCCTTTTTGTAACATGTGACTGTAAGACTTCCTGTGCATCGACTTGTACCCACTTCATTTAGACAACATTGCCGGTGATTAGATCTTTATCAGTGAGACACATGTGACAAATGTATCATTGTCAGACTCTGAAGACGCTTGATTCCAAGAAATCTCCAACACTCTTTTTAGCGTCTTAGAAAAGACCATGAAACGAAGCACATACACAAAAAAGCTCTACATAAGTAGACCTAATAATTTATTACAGGACTTCACATGGTTAGTTTTTGAGAGATGAGATTAATCAATTTTTAGTTGATGTATGATTGAAATTCTGTGTCGCCACAGATTTCTTAAAACTGATTTAATCAAAGAAGCCGTTTTTAATTTTATCTGCCATAAATAAATGGAGATATCTAGCCAAAATTACCAGTTTTGCCTCCAGAAAGCTTCTGTGACAAATAGAATCCAGTTTCCCAGCCAGGCTGTGTTGTGTATGTTCTCTGTCAGTGCACTTCCACTCGTCTTTTATATTCTTGATAGACAGTCAAAGCAAACCCAGGCCGTAATGTGCTGAACAATGGACAGTCATAGCCTGCAGCTGTAGGGCATCTGAGCATGGTCGAGAAAGGCATGTGTGTCAGTGGGCTCCGGATTTTAAATGGTCCTTTCATTGTGCCCTGCTGACCCACGATCTTAGAAAGGAATCAAGGGCATGAAGGTAATGGACGGGAGGACAAGAGTGTAGTGTGCTTTGAAGAAAACGCACCCAGAAGTGCTATTTTTGTCATTCTGTGTTTTAGGCTAAGGTGCAAACGTATAACACAGAATGTGACAATGAAATTCTGATGTATGGATTATAAATACAGACACACTCAATATCATCGCTGCTTTTGTTGCTTTATGGAGGCTTCAGCATCAGACCAAACTATGCTGGTAAACATTAATACATATGAGCACAAACAAGATAATAAGTGATGTCAAAAGTTAGAAAATAAAAGCATAAAAAGCATATCAAGCCAGCAGGAAGAGGATCCCGACTAAATGCTGCATCAAGAAACCTCCCTGACGACGCTTCACGATCATTTTAAACATACTGCACCAAGAAATACATGCACTTTTACTTTATAGTTTTTAATCTGAGAAGGTCTGGAAGCAGCGTTTATTCTCAAAGTGAAGAAGGTGAATACCACCAGAGCTGTGACTGTAGTCAGGAGCACGAAGCTGGTGGTGGTGCAAAGCCATCATGTCGATGCACTTCCTCCTCAGACAAACAGGGCCCTGGGGGGCGGAGGAGTGATTACAGGCGTCTCCACGATGAGCTGACGTGATAAAAAGGAGCCTATCTGTTCTCAAGAATCTTTGTACGGCTCTGTTTTTACTGCAAATGACCACACATGCATTCCCTAGTTTAGTCATCACTTAATAACGCGCAGAACGGCAAACTATGCTGCGGTTGTTTATTGTTAGAATAGTTTACTGGGTGTATTTAATGGCTCGAGCTTGACTCAGAGACCAACCTTGAGCCCAAACCCTGGACCACAAGAGCATTGTCTTTGTGAAAGCTTGACTGCACGCTTCCCACTGAGGCAGATCCTACTAGGAAGTGACACCAGAAGAGCACATGCTTAGCGGTTTCACTTCACACGGTGAAACCTTGAGTTTTCATTTTCGTTTTGCTGTGTGTGAGTGTGTGGTTCACCTTCACTTTTAGAGAGGCAACTTCCAATTTCACTGTGCTCTCATTATACCGTTAGTTTAATTCAGATTTTGGCTAAAATTACAGATCTGGAAGAGGCTTTCAACTTAGCTCAGTGGTATCTAGCCTTAAGATCTGCAGGAGCTTGAATGGTAAATGGTAAATAGATGGTATTTATGCAGTGCTTTTCTAGTCTGAGGACCACTCAAAGTGCTTTTACAACACAAGTCTGCATTCACCCTTTCACACACATTCATACCATGGCTAGGCCACCTGCTCATTACAAGCTTTTAACCATTCTCACACACTCACACACCAATGGTAAGCATCAGGGGCAATTTAGGGTTCAGTATCTTTCCCAAGGAAACTTTGACATGTAGGCTGCTGAGGTCAGGGGTCGAACCACCGACCCTCTCATAAGTGGATGAAGCTCCACCTCCTGAGCCACAACCGCTGAACCTGTCTGAGATTTCTGCAATGGAGGCACATGAACGCCTGTGCTTTTATGTGCTGCTCAACTCATGAAAAACTAAAACTATGTCTTCCATTCAAGTACCTCCAATGAAAACTGTTGGCAGCTTATTCTGTGACACTGTTTGTCTAATGTAAGGAAGATATGACAAGGTTTTATTTGTTTTTCTGTGAGCGCTGAAAAATCTGAGACACGACCCTTTAATTGTGCTTCTGGTACAGGTGGTGGTAGTGAGAAACTACTACTTTTGAGTAAATGAAGTATAGAAATGATCTGCATGGCAAGAAAGCACTAAAACTCAGTTTGACCTGTTATTTCTATAATTATGGATAGTTCAATGAGCATTTTCTCTCTAGCATAATTCTATAAAGTGAAAAAATACAAAAACGTCTGTAAGTGCTTTATGAGGGCAAAAGATACTAAATCAAATTTTTGCCCTTTGCAGTTCCTGTGCTTGAAGAACATCCGCACTTTCCTGACGTCTTGCAATGTGGTGTTTGCGATGAAGAAAAGTGACTTATTTGAAGCCTTCGACCTGTTCGATGTTCGAGACTTTGGGAAGGTAACACTCACATCTAATCTACTCTTCTTCTGCGTCAATGGTCAAATTTCCTCTCTTCTGTTCTCATTTCCTCTTTTAGCTGACTTCTCTGGTAGCAATGATTCATGAAAGTCTTCAAGCTTTTCAGGATCTCACACCTTTACAAGCTGTTTTACAAGAGAATCAGTTCGAGTGTCTGTTAATTTCACGAGACATCTATTACAGCTGGGTGGTGATGATGGTTGTGCCGGCTGGCTGTGGAATTAATAGTGCATTTTACAGCGTTTCTCCATTGTTCAGATGTTATAGTTTTGGGAGAATTGGTGACACAACTATCAAAACTGTGTTATAGTTTGCAAAACAGGAAGAGAGTTCCTTGTTGCCAAAACTCTAATTGCACCATGAAAAACTCCTCAAAGACAGCAACTGAAAAAAAAAACAGAACATTGTACTTCAAATCTTTGGTTTGCAGCATTATTCAGAAGTGAAAAATCAAAATTTTTTCATGTATTTTGTATTCACAGAGAAAAATCTGCACACTGTGCCTGCACTTCTGTTCAAGCTTTTTGCAAACTATTCTCTATTCTGTATGAAATGAGAGAAAAGTAAACACACCTGCTGAAGGAGGACTGGAGATCATTAAACATGAGGTGCATCACTGCATTGCTGTGTTTGCAATCTGCATCTGAACATGGTGGAAAAATGGCAATTCATACTGTAAGTCATAATGAGAGCCAAGCGATATGGAGCCAGAGGTGTGACGTCTTTGCCTCTGATGGAGGCGTGTGTGTGTGTGTGTGAAGAAGAGAGAGTTGAATTTTACTTGTCATTTTAGTCGTCATATTACTGATGCACTTCTGCAAGGATTGGTCGACTTCTATTTACTGCTGTGGTATTGTGAGAGCTGGTTTCAGTGTGTGCGTACACAGTGTTACCAGGTCAGTGGGTCTGCAGTGCGCTCCTCCACTCAGCGGACTCTCGCTCGCAGCGCAGGAGCCTGATTTAAGTCCGCCGGAGAAAGCACACTCTGACCAGCCTTATTCCCACGTTCCCTTACTTCAGTGCATGAAGAGCGTTTGTGGGTTATCCACAGGGAAGTACATTGTTGTTTGTTTCTAAACCATTTCATGATTGGAATGTATTTGCTTTGTATTAATCTGCACCGAACATATTTATTTTATGATTCAGTGCATTTAAAATACAAAATACGGTGGATTAATTCTGTAAAAGTGTTTTAATGAAATCAGTTATTTTGCCAGAGAAGATATTGAATCGGTTTTATTATAGTAATGCATGCAGTTTGAGAGCTTTAGTTATATTTTGTTTATGTGTGAGCAGATTTTAATTAAAAGAAATGTTCTCCAGGCAAAAAGTATTTCAGAAGTCCTTTAGTCAGGCATATTATACCTGATTAAAACTTTTAATTCACTTCCCTGCAGACAGTAAACAGTGGTCCTTGGTTCTCTCTGTAAGTGTGATTGCATATTGAGCTTTGCGTGCAGTTTCCCACACAGACTCTTTTCTTTCAGTTCAGTGTGTTGTGCTCTAAAGAAGCTTCCAGTTAATCTGGCTGCTGATAATCCCACAGGGGAGGTGCTGCCTCCAAATATGTACAGTACATCCAAGCCAGGCTGCATAATCTCAGTCATGTTCAAGGGTTGTCCGTCAAACCAACAAGCTTCCGGAGGGCGAAGATTGCGTTACATCATTACTTTTTTTTTTCATCAGTAGTTAAAAATATGGGTGCCTGCAGGTTGGATTGGCTCCAGGAAGGGTTGTACAGCCGAACAAGAAATGCTCAATCTCTTCCTTATTTTCCAGAAAACATCCAAAAGAGAACATCTCAAATCTCAGTCAGTCTAATCTGCTCGGGTTGTGCCAACTCTGCCCGTAAACTGAGCATTAGTCCAGTGAATATCTAATGAGAGCTCTCTAACCTACATTCCTCTGCTGGGTTACTACAGGCTTCACCCCGGGCAGCCACGCTGAGTGCATGCAGCAGCCTGGAGGCCGCAGAGATGAAGGGAAGAGGCAAGAAATGCGTTTGTTTCTTACCTCAACCTAAAATGACGTCAACCTTGACTGTAAAAGCAAAAGGTTTGCTTTCTAAATTCGAGTGAACAGAGAAGGATTGACTGTAAGGAACAGTTCAGTGGTTTTGTAAATACATTTATTCACTCTCATGCCGAGAGTTAGATGACTAGACCGTACGTTAAATATGAGCCAGAATTAGCTTAGCTTAGCATAAAGACTGGAAACAGGGGGAAACAGCTAGCCTGGCTTTGTACGAAAGTCACAAAATCCACCTTTCCTCTAAAGCTCGTTATTTAAAATGTTACATCTGGTTTGTTTGATCTGCTGGAGGCTTCATTGGTTTCCTGTGGGAAAACTATTGTGCCCAGTCATGAAATAGTCCGGCACGTAACCCCCCATAATCCAAAAATGAGATGTTTTTATGATTTGGTTTTTGTACGGATTAAATGAAAAAAGATACCTTTAATTTCCTTAATGTTCTTAGAAATCAGGCCTATAGGATTTGATAATAGGTTATAGTTAGTACGTCAATGTGTTTAATGTAGATGACAAAAAGAAACATGTAACATTATATTCCAACTTGTCTCCCATCTGCTTTCCTTTTCTCGGTGCTCTGGGGATTTAAGATAAACTTTGTAAATAGGCCACACTCACCTCGGTGGTTGGTCTGCAGCTCAGCTTGTGGCTTTACTTCCCAACTCATGTGTGGTTTAAAGAAAGTGTCAGAGCATGGCATGAGACAGCTGTGAGAATATTTTTAAGACAACCAAGAATTTACACTTCATCACACCAAGTAAACAAATGCTTGATTTTTCACGGTTTTTGATTCTCTCCTCGCGAACTCTTACTCTGCTTCTTCCTCTTAAATTATTCGTCCTTCTAAACTGATCAATCCCGCACCCCGTCGGCTATCGCAACTGTTAAATCACTTGCGACAGATGTGATGCGTGAGAATGAAATTTACTCTGATAGTGACAAAGTTCTTCCTTTTGCAAAAATGCCACAGAAATCAAATCACATGCAAAATTTCCTCTCTTAGTACTTAATGTTGGCGAATCAAAAGCCAGTGGAGAATCTAATACCAATCGATTTTCTGTCTATTGTCAATCTATCACTCTGCACAACTAAATATTAGAGCTGCAAGTACAGAACACCACATTTCAAATGAGTGAAATCGTCTCACATCAAAGTCAAAATTTCTGTTTTGCTCTGTGAAAGACATAAAGCTGGCCCCTCACTCTACACATGGGTCTTTCAAGTCACATGCACACCTGGGTTCAGCCAAAGCCACAGCACTCATTCACACAGGAAGAGGCAATAAACTGCAGATAGAAGGGCTGTTATATCTAACCCCATCGACTCATCTTTTTTTAACCCTGCCTGCGAATCCAAATCCTGAGAACAGAGTCGTTTGCAGCGTTGATGCTTGAAGCTGACTTGAAGAAATCATTAAGTGAGTGAGTTAACCGTCAGATGAATCACTGTCGTCCTCTGCTAATCTGGCCGTTTCTTTAGATAAAAGCATGAAATCATTAAATTTGCTGCATATGTAATGACATAAAATGCTCGCTGCACAGTCTCCTGATTTTTACTCTGGTGGCTTTCTATCATGTCATCTTCATCGAACACACTTTATATTTCCCATTTCTCCAAGAGCATCCGCTGCCTGCAAGTTCCCGCATCGACAAGTCGATTACAACATCCTCTGCTCGGTCTGTTTGGTCAGTTATGATCTCGTATCTGAGCGGATGAAATTGATATACAGTCTTCATGGTCTCAGATTTTTACGAGCCCCGATAAAGGAACACTAGAGATTATTATAGCACAGAATTTTGATCACTTCTGCTCTCCAGTTTCATTTGTGTTTGCAGACTTCAGACACATATGATGCATGATTATCACTCACAGGGAAAATCCGTAATTATCAACACAAGGTGTACTTTTTTACATGCATAATAATAATGTGTTTACTTAAAATGTGAAAAAAGTGACTTTCAATTAATTTTAATGATATGTTATATTGGTGAAAGAAGCAGCATGCAAGGTTTTAACTTGTTGATTTATTGATATAGTAGCTGCAGTACAGATCTATTAACCAGACTTCTCTCACTTTCTTTTTCTCTTTTTCTCTATCACACACACACACACACACACACACACACACACACACACACACACACACACACACACGGAGCCAGATGCATAGGTGTGAGATTCTGAGGTTGCATGACCATTTCCTGCAGACCATGCTCGCCTTTCTCTGTCACACTGTCTCTCCGTCTCTCCATCTGTCTGTCTGTCTGTCTTTCTGTCTCTTGCTGTCCATTTGAGTCGTATGAAAACAGAAAACATGCACAATTTAAGTATAGTAATTTAAGATATAATAAAATTAAAGACAACAAGTTGTTGTTGTGCACATTTCTTCACAACATAACATTGCTGTATATAACGAGTCGGGTCTTGAAGGCGCTCGGTAACCTTTCACACGAAGCTGTTTGCTCTGACATATTTTGCTGCTATGATGGCAAAATACAGATTTTTTTATGGTCTGAAAGTGAAGCAAATTCTTGGTACTTTATCCTGGTGAAGGAATCTGTTGCTGCTAGCTTGTTTTTGTTGCCAATTTATGTCTTTATTAGAAAGTGACAGCGGGGAGAAGACAGAAAATGAGCGACAAGCAGAGGCAGAAAAGGTCTTCAGCTGGATTCTAACGGCCAAATTGCAGTTCATGTCGGTATCTCAGTTCTTTAGCCACTGAGGAACCACTACTTTAGATTTTCACAGAGGCAGCTAATCTATTTCTACCTGTTAAGACTTTGATTATAACCTTACAGCACCAGTCAAAGGTTTGGGCACACTTTTGCATTTCCTTGAATGAGGAAGTGTGTGCTAAAGAGTTGCTAAGATGTTTCAAATATTTCTAGCTAGTTGGTTGTTGAGTCATTACTAGTGTGTTGTTGTTAGTGTGTTTATCGACATGGTTTCTTTGGCCTTTGGGGTGATTATATGCTGAAATAGGTGTTTGCTAAATGGTTGAGAAGCAGTAGCTAGTTGACCGCTAAGTCATTGCAAGCGTGTTTTATTTCTTTTTTCTTTTTTAACATAATTTGAGCCTCAAAATTTTTTCTGTTTCTTCACTCCTCTCTGACGGTAAACTGAATATCTTCGGGTTGTGGACAAAACTAATCATTAGAGACTTAGTGAAACAATAATCAACATCTTTCACTGTTTTCTGACAACCGATCAATTAATCGAGAAAATACTCAACAGATTAATCGTGTGTAACGCTGCATCCATTAAATCTGTGTTTAATCAGATAGAATGATGGACTGATGTGAGGCATCCTTATGCATTTGGTTTCAGGCTCTCTATTATTAAGCAGCAAGTAGTGTATATCAGGGCTTTAAGAAATTACAAGTTTCCCAGCCGTAATTAAGGGTTGGACGTTGATGTGAATGTTATTTACAACCACAAGCTGGTAATTACAATAACTCCAATATGAGCTGAATGCAGCATTAGCATAGCGTAGCATTAGCCTCTTCTCTCTCTCTCTGAGGCTCTGTCTGTCTCTGAGCCTTTCAAAAACATGAATTAACACACCGTTTTTTCCCACCAGGTCATGGACACTCTATCCAAGCTCTCTCACACAGCAATAGCTCAGCAGGGAGGATTCAAGTAAGTCACCCAGTATTGAAAATAATGAAAGAGACTTGGATGTCTGTAAAGCTACTTAAAAAACAGTGCTTACACATTTTAGAAAATGTGTCCTCCAACCCTCGAGTGCCTGCACGTCCACTTCACCTCCACCTCCTCACCCCTTTACACTGCAGCCACACTTCACTCACTAATTTCCAGTCTTACCAGATGTTGTTCTTCATGTTCGGAAACGAGAAACAGCGGTTGATTTTTCTTGGTTTTTAAACAATGTGTTTCTTGAAAAGTTTCAAGTAAACAAAACGCAATCACTAACAACAGCAATATATCAAATAAGACATGACAAATATGACTGCTATCCATCAGCTCTGACCTTTTTTTGTGGGTTTAACTACTTTATGTTTGCATTATGTGGATGTTTTTTCAGTTCCATGTATTTTTTTTTAATTTGACATCTTTAATAGGACTACACCAGCATCCACTGAATGAGATAATGGGGGGTTTGCACGTCTCCATTTAAAAAAACATTAGCCCAGTGGCCCCAGTTTCTGGTTTTTAAGCTGCTCTGATAAATTTGTAAATTTGTCCAAATGAGTTGTGTCCAACTTGTGTCCTTTTCTGCTGCACAGAAACATTTTTGGGCTTTAAGGCTGATATTTGAATACATTTTAATACATCAAAAGTTTCCTGCCCTCAGTCACTCATTAATCAGAGTTTCTTTATGGTGATTTTTCTGTTCAACACTGAGTCTCACGCTGCTTTGCTGTCATTTTCAGGCCATTCCCAACCGAGGAGAGCCTAAAAGACGAGGACATTTATAATAATCTGGAAGACTTGATTGAGTATGTATGAGGCTCCTCTCTGCGGGCCCATTACTGGTGTTGATAGAACATGATTATTTTGCTCAGTAGCAGAACCAGCTCCGCTTATCATCCTTGCTCTCCAGGGGTCTGGACACCCACATGTTTTGGTAAAAGGCTTGGCTCCGTTTCTCTGTTACTGTCAGAGGCAACGAATGAGTAATTCTGCATGTTTTGCTGAGTGCTTGCATACCACCCACATCAATGCTCTGGATGGGTGCTGCTGACAGTTTGATTGATAGATAAAGACACACAAGGCTAATGTATAGAACATATGTATAGAATAGATGCAATATTTGTATTATTTTTATCTCACATCAGAGTTTCAGAGCCTGTTTTCTTTGAATTGTGTGTTATGCCTTTCGAAAGTATTCAATTATCACATTAGTAGTTAATGATGAGTTAATGAATATGAGAAGAGGAGCAGCCCAAGTTATTCTTTGTGTGCTATTCTATTACTGCGTTATGTTTCAGAATGGGAGAAAACTATTAAACACTGTGCATAAAATGCGTTTCCTTTTGTTAATATCTGTGCATGTTTCTCCCCGTTAAATGTTGCACTCAGCTTATAATCGTCTACATTAGCCACAAATTGCTCCCCCCTGCTTTTACAGTGCAAGAAGTAATTTGTGACTGATAACACATTTTAGGAACATTAATATGTGTGTGTGTGTGTGTGTGTGTGTGTGTGTGTGTGTGTGTACATGTAATAGTGAGAATGCCCCCGAGGACGAGGATGAGTTGTATGCAGCTGTGTACGGTCTGGAAGAAGACAACGCAGGTGGAGAGATCTATGAAGACCTCATGAGGACTGAGCACCATCCCCCGTTGGTACTGCAATGAGTCACAAATGCACACACACACACACACACACACACACACAAACCCACACACACTCAATGATGGGCAGAATTCTTGAACATCGTCAAATGGTCTATCACAATCTCAGCTTTGATGTTGGACTATAATCTACAAAGTCCTAACTGCTAAAATTTCATTCTTCAACTTCTCACCTGGTACAGTTACAATAAATGGAGTAATGTAGCTGGTTACAAGTATTTATTTATTCTGTTGGATAACAGCGTTTTATATTTTACAAGCTCATCATGTTTGTATGTAGAGTTTAAACCCATTAAAGTAACTGGATTGAACATAAAACAACATTTGCACCGAAACGTGTTGGAGTGGAAGCATTAAGTAAGATAAAATGGAAATAAAGTACAAGTACCTCAAAGCTGCATCTAAGCACTGTCGCTGAGTAAAGGTGCTTTGTTGTTTTTCACCACTGTTATTAATTTGGAGTACCACAGGGGTCTATTTTGGGACAATTACAGTTTGACCTTTGCTGTTACCTGTTGCCTGCAGATAAACGTGAAAAAGAAAGTCACATTCGTCTCCACGGGATAGTCATTACCGAGCAACATATTCTAAGGTGTGTGTCTTTCCAGAAGCAGGCGGAGGTGGATGTCCGGAGCTGCTGCCTTACGGAGATCAAACAGACGGAGGAGAAGTACACAGAGACTCTGGAGTCCATCGAGAAGGTACTGACCCTCCGTTAACTGTCTCCTCTGCACTGAGATCACATACTTTTACATGAAAAATGTTGAATGGTGGGTTTTTGTTGTTGTCAAATAATGAAGTCATAGTCTGATCGGCTGTAAGTGTTTAATTGATCTTTTAACACTGAAGACATCATTGTTTTTCTCCACAGGAGGTGTCAAACTTCTTTCAAACAGAAAAATCAATCCGTAAATAAAGCTAATTCAAATGTGAAGCACGTGACACCATTTCGGGGAAATTCTCACTGCTTGTTATGAATTAGCATGATTGTTTCTCGTTGAATGATCAGTCATTGAGGGAGTCTGAGCAGAAGAGCTCAAATGCTTCATTCAGGTTTTTAATTGTTTCTTTCTCCAGTATTTCCTGAATCCTCTGAAGAAATTTTTCTCTGCGGCTGAAATTGACAAAGTTTTTGTCAACATTCCAGTAAGTCTCCCCTCTCGTCACATGACCTGAAGATAAAAGGTTTTTTGTCCAGATGCTGATTTCCTCTCTCTCTCATGCAGGACCTGGTTAAAGTTCACAAGAGCCTGATGGTCGATGTGCAGGACTCCATCCTGAACAAAAATGCCTTAAATCTCTACCAGATTTTCATCAGTTACAAGGAGAGGTATCATTTCACTTCCATTGTTTGAGTTTCCTGGGGTGTGTTTAGAATTTAAAAAGCCATAAGTGAACAAAACTGCTTCTTGCTCCTGTTCTGTGCAGTTATTTCTTAGTAATCAGCTTAACATGAACAGAAGGTTTCATGTAACCTGACCATTATACGTAGACTTTGTAAAACATGTCCGGCGTCCCAGCTGTTTTGGAGTCATGCTTCACTGAGACATTCTGACCTGTGGATCTGCTCTGCACACAGGCTGTTAGCCACTTGCCAGTATTACTTTATGTGAATTAAAAAGGCTCAGATTTTATGCAGTTTGCTCTATTTCAGTTCTCTGAAAAACTCAGGGTCAAACTCAAAGTGCTACAAAATGCAGTGAATAGATGCCGAGTGTGATCGACACCTGCTTTTTGAGAAATAATCTTGCATGTCAGAGGGCGGATTTCCTTGTTACTTACATCATGATGTAGTTCAGAATCTTGACTGTCTTGCAGCAGAATCTCTAGCAGAAGATCACTTGATAGCATCTTTGTCACGAGCGACATGATCACAACAGCTTATGAGTTACACTGTAGCTCTTAATTTTGTGTATATTTGTATCTCTGTCGGTACTAGACCCTCTGCTCATCCTCCCCGTCTTTCTTGTGAATTGCAGACTGCTCATTTATGGGGTTTACTGCAGTCGGGTGGAGATCGCCATCGCTGTCTTAGACCTCATTTGCAAAGAGAAAGAGGATGTTCGTCTAAAGCTGGAGGTGAGCCACCTGAAGGGGCTGTAACAATAACATACATTTACAGATCTAGTTTTCCAGCGACCCCTAGTGTTTACATTGTGCACTACACATATATTAGGGTGCATTTTTTTGATGTGAGATATTGATCCCCAGAGTTGTGAAAGCAGCACATGGACAGAAGTCAGTACAGAAAAATAGAGAAAGTAAAAAGAAGAAGAGGTTTATAAAACTGAAATATGACTTCAAGTAAAAATAGAAACTGTACAAGAGCAATTCAAGACAAAATTACAAGGTGAAAGTGACTCAAAGTGATTAATAGCAGCAATGTGTCTTTCTGCAATCACAGATACCTTAAATTTGCACATTTCACATGCAATAGGTATCAAAGTGACATAGCTGAGAGTACTAGTAAATGGATATTGGAGCCGTGTTTCTTGCATCAATACTGAGTGTTTTTACTAAGACGTTGGACGTTTTCCAGCCGTGTTTATGGCAGCAAACCTGGGCCAAAACATAACCAAGTGGTTTTCCGTGCCTAAACCTAATCACACCTAAAAATAAAGCTGAAAATTGAAATGTAAAGAAACAAAAAAATTGAATGAGCTCTTTCTGTCATAAATGTGTGTCTTGTATTTGCTCCAGGAGTGCTCAAAGAGAGCCAACAATGGGAAGTTTACACTGAGGGACCTGCTGGTTGTCCCGATGCAGAGAGTCCTCAAGTACCATCTGCTTCTTCAGGTAGGGAAGTTTGACCAATTTAAAGCAAGAGCATCAGACCACACGTCATAAAGACTGAGACTGGGGCCAGTTTTTTAAAAGAAAGCAGCTCATTTCATTTCATTTCTCTTTTCCCACAAAATAATTGCAAGTTTTTCTGAAGTTTTGTCAGTTATTTCAGTTGGTTCAACTTGCATGAGGTTTTTCCTGTCAGTATAGAAGTGGCCACTTGGGGGCGACATTCTCCACGTTTGCTTCATGTTTGTCTCCCTTCACATCTATTTTGACTCCCTTACAGAAGGTCCTGCATTTAGCATTTGTATCTCACAGCTCTCAAAGAAATTAATGGAGCAACATAACTTCAGTCTTAAGTCATAGAATTTCAAGGTTTTTACTCAAACATGGATTTTTCAGAAGATCATTTATTCCTGGAGTGTCCGTCACCTGATTACAAAATACGTTTCCGAGTGAAATTATGATTGCATCGGGTATTGATTTTAAAAATGATTGCAGTCCTTGCACACAGACATGTCTTGCAGTGTAATTGCACTCTTGCTTCCTGTAGAAACCAGACATGCAGCCTTTCAAAATCCCCCAGAATTCACTGCCTACTGATAACTGTGTGACATCGTCTCCCCTGGTTAGTATGAATCAGAGGTCAGACTGTAGCTGGCAAGGCAGATGAGGACAATGACGAGAGAGCTGTTTAAAATTGTTGTGGAGGGTAAAGGCCTGCTTGGTAACGGGTGGTGTCACAGCGGCCCTCTGAGGAGAGACTTTGGGAAGGGGGTGAAAAGAGAATAGTTAATCTAGAAAAACAAGTGTAAACAGGCCTTAAGCGATTCTATCCATTGGTTCATCGGTATTAGATGTAATGTATGTATTGCTGTCATTGTGTTTAAGTGTTAATGATATAATTTTCTACTATGCAAGGCACATACTGCACAGCAAATACAGTGCAGCACGTCATTAACAAGCAGCATCTGTCCAGCGAGCCAGAATCAGATGTACACTACAACAAAAATTAAGCATGACGCTGCAAAAAAAAAAAAATGGTGAGACTGGTGCCACAGAGTTACGTAATGATATTTAATCATATCGACTGTGGAAGTAACTCAGCATGGACTAATATAAGGTTATTGGTCTCGCGCCTTCTTTGCTGTTTGATTGGTGTTTTGACGGCAGTGAAACCAAAGTCTTCCACAGGAGACTCTGGACAGATTTCATGGTGCCTCTGTGCAGGCTGCACTCCCAACAATAACTTCCATGTGTTGAGTAATCAAATAAACGTGTGCGTGGGTGTTGGCAGCATGATGATTGAACACGTCGTTTCTTTTTATTTCTGGCATTACAATGACATTTTACAGCATTTGTACAATGTAAAGAAAGAGAAATACTGTGTACTTGTCTACTAACTTTATTTTTCTGTTTTAAAGCACATTACTCGAGTACAAGTATGTTAGCTTAAGTATCAAAAGTATTCACAATCCAGAAAAAAGGTGTTTTATTTTCTCTATTACTGGATTGTTGTTGCTGATCCATTCACGTGTGGCTGGCTGAGGTGGTGTCAATTTTAACCAGCTTCTATATTAACATGAACTTTATTCAAAACACTGCATCAAATTTTTGGAAATGATCTTATGTTTAGTAAGTTAAATCTTAACCTGTTGTGAGTTAAGAAGTACTTCTGAAATGTTCTGGAAGAGAAACATAAAGTCGTGTAAAATGGAAATACTCAAGTCGTTACTTCAAATTCGTACTTAAGTACTGCACTGTACTCGAGGGCATTACTTCACAGATGTTTGCTTTACAGCTTCATGCATGATATAGTATGTTTTTACACAGAGAAACAAACCAGAGGAAAAAAAATCCTTTCAATCTGTTTGTCTATTTGGCCTCACTTTTAGTGAATTAATATAGATTTTTTATGCCATCAGCTGAAGCATGCGTATCAGTGTTTCTGCTCTGTCCACCTCTAACAGGAGCTTGTCAAACACACTCACGATGCCGCTGACAAGAGCAACTTGAAGATCGCCCTTGATGCCATGAAAGTAAGTGCAGTTCTTATGGTAAATGGTCTGTAATCACTGTGATTTCATCTTGTTACCAATCGCAGGCTGATTCGGAGGGTAATTCCAAACAGTCCCTGCCACTCCACTGCCAGCTTTTATCAGATCCAGAAAAGCCAGAAGTCATAAATCATCATGTTTCTCTTCTACAAATGGGCCTGAATTGACAAAACTTTATGTTTGCATCACATTAGTGGAACGCTGAGCAGCCTTTCCACGTCTCCACTGCTGAGGAGGCTGATAGGCAGCTGACTTGAGGATTTACTAGCACAAATTCAGGAAATGTCAGTTTTATTTTTGTGCCCCAAAATCATAAATCTCCTCGAGGGGCTTTACAGTCCGTACAGCATACAACACACTCTGTCCATAGACCCCCGCATGCATAACTTTAGACAGCTTGAAGGCTTGATTCATTTTTAATATTTATTAAGATTTATTAATATTAATATTTAAACGGCATGCATGTTCAGATCACAGAAGCACAGTGTAGAAAATGAGAGAAAGAGGTCGACATTTTATGAAGTGCGTGTATTTGCTTTCTTGCCAAGATTAATATGACTCTCATGTCTGTATGTTAAATATGAAGCGACAGCCTGCAGTCGATTAGCTTATCTTAGCACAGAAGCTGGAAACGGTAAAAAAAATCTGCCTGACACCTCTGAAACTCGGCAGTTGGCACTTTTGGTCCTTTAGTCTGTACCTCAAATGAAGTAATTTCCTCAGTAATCCCCCATAAAACCAACAACACTTTGGTTTCAAAGGGCTAGCTGTTTCCACCTGTTTCCAGTCTTTATGCTAAGCTAAGATGAGCTTGGCTAAAAGTCTCCTGGCTCCAGCTTCATATTGAACGGGCAGATACTAGAGTGGTATCGATCGTCTCGTCTAACTCTCTGCAAGACAGCGAATAAGTGCATTTTGAATAAGTGTATTTCCCAAAATGCACAAACTATTCCTGACCATGTACAATACAGCATGTCAGTGTTTTTTCCTCGAGGCTTTGCAAATAAATGCAGCCTGAATTTTCTGACATATTTCACAACCTCCAGACTGAACTAACCCAACAAAATGTGTGTATTCGTCTGTGTGTGTCTGTGTTGCCCAGGACCTGGCTCAGTATGTCAACGAGGTGAAGAGAGATAATGAGACTCTAAGGGAGATCGACCAGTACCAGAGGTCTATTGAAAACCTGGTAAACCGAGAATCTTTTTCTTCAGCTATCAGCCGCTGTTAGTTTTCACTGTAAGAGGGCAAAATATCAGGAAGACGTGTTGTTTCCTTTTTGTCAAGCGTCATCTTCGCAAGTCAAGTTTCACCCAACAAGGTCAGTCTTCTTCCAAATCAGCTGAAGAAATCAGCCAGTAACACAGGATTCAGCTTAAGCACCACCACGTACGAGACGCCTTCACTGACTTAGAGGTTACTGCCGGTAAATGTTATCATACAGATTACATACGCTGACTTCGCCTGGATTAACCTAATCATCAGCAACTATGGGGTCCCTGAAGCATTGGAGATTTTTCTGTTACATATTTTCCTTTAATTTGGGTTTTTTTTCCCTTCTTTAGTTTCTCTTCTTAGGGATAATAAAGATAAAGTCTGTTTAGCTTTAATTAGTTGGTAATCAATCAGTGAAATATTCATTGATTAGTAACTACTTAAATAACTTAATTTTTTTTTTTCTTTTTTGCAAAAATGCCAAACATTCCTGGGTTTCAACTTCTAAGATGTGAAGAACTGTTGATGTTCTTTGACATATATGATTTTAGACTATTACTACGACTAAAGAACAAGACATTTGAATGTGTCACTTTATGCTTTGGCAAATGATAAAGAAAATTTTTCAAAATTTTGCGACAATGTATGGAAAACGATAATAGAAAACAGAGAAAATAATCAGCAAAATAAGCGATAATGAAAATAATCATTAGTTGCAGCCATATATCAGTCAAAAATATTCCTCATTGCAACTGCATCTCAGTATTTTTTTAAATATCAAACAGCTTTTATATTTCGGTGATAAACACATTTTAGCTTCCAAATGGACCGCAGTAAACCTCGTCCCAGGGCCATACAGAGCACACCACGAGCATATCATATGTGAGGTAGAACATATGAAATACACCTCATACATAAGGCAAGAGAGGCCATCACAGAGTGTGGTAATAAGAAAGCTGAGCAGGATGAGATAAGGTGGCGAAGGAAGAAATCAGCGGACAGAAGCAGCAGCAAGCACAACCAGCAGCAGAGGTGTCATGAGTCTGGTCTGGATTGAACAACATTTATGATTTGAGTGAATGTCGTTGGTGATAACAGGAGTCAGCTGTTACTGATCAACTTACATGGTGATGCAGTAGGAACGCCTCAGTGTGCATCAGCAACCAGTCATGTGTTATGTGTCTGCTGTTAGAGTTTTTGAGATATTTAATGCAGCTGACTGAGACTGAGTTGATTTCTCAAACACGTTCATGAAATACTCAGATCTTCTTTTAAGCAACATAATGGAAGTAGAACGTCTAGCGGATCCCAGCTCTGCATCAAAGGGTCGGCAAAAATATGATGAGTTTTCAGAGCTGCAGACAAATGAGACACTTTCTGTGCAGAGGATGGTTGTTAAAGCTGGAAACGTGTCCCCAGTGGTTCATTTTAACTGAGCTTAAATGATGCTTTTGACCAGAATGGGTTACTAATTAATGCATTTATTTCATACATATTTCATATTCATTTTAACCCTCTCTTGTTTTATTTGCAGAATCAGCCCCTAATCAGCTACGGCCGACCAAAAGGTGACGGCGAGGTGCGCATGATGTCCAGCGTTGACAAGAGGAAACAAGACAGGTGGTTCTAATTCATTGTCCAGAGGAGGAAATGAGGTGTAGGTTCAAGTGTAGCTATACAGTACATTTACCAGATGTGTCAACTGTGTACAAGAGCTCCTTTCTGTTACTCAGGCGCATCACTTATTTTCCCACTCACCTATTGAATACAGGTGTACAAAGATTTCTGTTAAATACACAGTAAAAACAGTATGTGAACACAGCTTCAAGGCAAAATAAAGCTCATAATAAATCATTGCTATTTAATCAGTTCTATATATTCTCATATAGTCCAGATGAGTACTTGCTCAAACGTACAGATGCATATATAATAAAAAAAAAAAAACTCATTAGATATCTGCAAAATAATATATCAACATAACAGTTTGCTTTCTTATTGTACAGACACATCTTTTTATTTGATGTGGCTGTCATTGTTTGCAAGAGAAGAGGAGACAACTATGAGATGAAGGACATACTCGACCTCAACTACTTCAAGATCACGAACAACCCCACCTCTGACAGAGAGGGTAAAAAGGTCAGTGGGCTGGGGAAACACACAATACCTCCATACGTGTAAATAAACAGATGTTGTTGCTGGTCAACATCCGTTTGCCTGCAGATGTTATTGCTAAAATAAATGTCCGTCAGCTAGAGTGATATTCTCTCCCGTCCTGCTTTGCTTTCTCCTTCCTGAAAAATGCTCATTTAGAGAACTGCGAAGCTCCCTTTGGTCACCCCGCACAGTTTATACAGCATGCTATTTTTTGCCTTGTGGGAACGTTTGCAGGCCGTATTGTAGTGGAAGGGACTTGTTGATGTCTTGTTGATGTATGCCCACAGATGGTGTCTTCTCACCCCGGTGCTGATTGCTAATGTGAAACTGACAGCTTGCCAGAATGGGATGGTTCTGCGGTATTTTATCAAAGGGACTCCGTTATCATCCCCATTTACTCTATTGTGCAATCATGATGTGTTTGAGTGTTTAGGTGTTGTGTGGGACATTTGTTTGGCAGTGATTGGCATTTAACATGCATGGTCTTGTCTTTGCTGTATGTGCGTGTTTGCCATTACTCGTATTTAACGCTCAACATTCAACACTGGAGCTAGTACATCCAGGTTTCTCAAAACCAGGATTGGGTCTTATCCAGGTTTCTGAAACTGGGATAAGCTGTTCACACGTGCAAAACCTAACCAGGATACTTGTGAATGCAAACACACTCATTATTTCTAGATTAACAGCCTTGTAATAGACATGCAGTGATAAATGACAAAGACATAAGTCGTTACCCTTTATTTGTAACCTGTATCCATTTTGCTGCACATAAAGACACAGACGTGTGAACAAGAATTCATCTGTAACGAGCCTTGCACACAGAAACACAGAAAGAGACAAATATTCACAGTCAAACAGATACTGTGTACCTATGTCCACATCAATACACACACCCACAAACACACACACTGCAGGACGGAGATGCTAATATCAGGTGATGAATGTGTGCAGTCCTCCAAGGCTGCTTATAGCTATATATCATTTTCGGCTAAATGAAACTTCAGAGTGTGAATGCGGTGCCACTGAGCACCCACCCAGTCATCAATGATTTAACACTCAGCAGAGCTCTAAAACACTCAGGACTTTGCAGGGCCGGCCAATCACTGACGGGTAAACCCCACCACTTCTCCTGTTATTAGATATGACACAACAAGCTGGGATAGATTAGGGTGGCGAAAGCCGAGAGGATTGGGAATTGATCGAAACTTGTTCCCAAAAATGCACATGGGCAAGGCGTTTAACCTGTAAGTGCTGCTGTGGCAGCAGATGTGTGGCAGCCGGCTGTGAATATGTTGCTTAAGAGAGAACAAGAAAGCAATTGTTAGATTTTTACAGCCAGAGTTTTCTATCAGTGGTTGAGGTATAGTTGAGGTCTTTGGTGACTGTGGCTCAGAAGTTTTGGTGGTGTTTCTAAATGTAGGATATGTCTGGAAAAGAAAGATCGAATGCTGCCTTTTGGATCCTCCGAGGCAGATTAGCAGACTCTGCCCCGCTGTCATCACATCTTAAGTCCTCTTTGGGCACAACTCTGGTTAACTCTGCTGCTCTCCTGACAAAAACCAGCAGCCAACCCACTCTGGTCGGTCTGTGAGCCTGGTGACATCGAGACACATGAACCAAAGCCAGTGAGGATTGATGGCAGCATTAGCGGTTGCACCTCAGGGAGAGTGGTGTCTGATGAAGTCATCTTTGTTGTCAATGCAGGAACTGAAAAAGTGGATGATTAACATCTTTAAGGTTGGCTCAGTGTAATGCGAGTGGCCAATCAAGCAGAATCAGGCTTTGCAGTATTTTTGATTGTTTTGAGATTGGCATAAATCAGACTAGACAATTTAATTAATGCGTCTTGGTCTGATAGGACAATATATGTTAGACAATACGGCAGATAGTGATCAAGGAAGAGGGTAGAAGGGGGAATTTAGACGAGATAAGTATGACAGGGGAACGTCAAACAAGGCAAACAATACTTCACCACAATACTCCCAAAAATTCTGACATTCTCAGCTTTGGGGCAGCTTGTTTTCTCATATGTCAGACCAGACAAAATAAAACAGCTGTCAGATATGTCGCGGCGAAGGAGTGGAACTGATTAACGAAACGGTGTTTGACATTGTGAGAAATGCTGCGAGTTGAATGAAAAGACTGAAAGCACTCTCAGAAGTAAGAAGGAGGCTACCACCAACAGCTAGTTAGCTTAGCAGAAAGACTGGAAACAGATGGAAATAGCTAGCCTGTCACTATCTAAAGGCAACAAATATAATATACATTATATTTGATATAATACACATTATATTTGTGTATGCTAAGCTAAGCTTCCAGCAACCTGCGATTAATTGTCTTGGGTATGTTTTATTTCCTCACCAGTTTTTAGCGTTTGGCTCGGTAGCGAATATTGCATCTATTTACTATATGTATGAGTATCATGTACTTTTTAGTCTTAAACCGACAAATACCTCATAACAAGCTGCCATGGTTAGTTTTATTTATGATGCAAAGGTAAAACTTGCCGTGCCACCCACCACTGAAAGTGTGCATTCTGTGAGATAATCACCACACTGTACATTTTTCCACAGTGGTTTCCTTTATGCACACATAAATATGCAAAAACTACATTTGCATGCATGAGAAAATACATTTAGCTTGATTGCTGTCTTCTTCCTGACCTCCACAGTGGTGCTACGGGTTCTACGTGACTCACCAGCAGGGGCACACGGGCTTTGAACTCTTTTTTAAGACCAGAGAGCTGAAGAAGAAGTGGCTGGATCAGTTTGAAATGGCCATGTAAGTACACGGAGACATGAACACCACAGTCACGACAGTTGGTAATCAAGGCGGAGGGCCGCTGTGTGTATCATAGGAAAAACAAACTGTGCACTTGTATGTGCGTGTGTGTGTGTGTGTGGGGTGTTTGTTTGTCTTTGTTTGCATGCGTGTTTTTCCAAGGCCGACAGAGGTGTTGACTCTTTCATGTGCAATGTTTGATCAGGCCTTTGCTGTAATCAAGCACACACTGCTGACAACAGTATGATAACACACACCTACACACCAACACCAACACACACACTCACACAAAGGTTGGTATGTTTCTGTCACTTTGTCATAGACCTACATTCTTTACCTGGAGACTTCACCTGACCATGACCCTAAACCCTAACTCTAAAATTTAATGATTTACATTATAGCGGACTGATCCCCGTAAGGAAGGCGAGTCCCAACAAACTGACTGTGTAAACACATCTATGTCCCCACACACACACTCTCACTCACACACACACACAAACATAAACTGTTCCAAAGAGCTGCAGAACTACAAAGGAGTCTCTCTGCCTCGATGTTTCTTCAAATCAATGCTTTATGGAGGTATATCTTTTGTATTATTTTGTAACAGTGGGAGGTTTTTCTCAGGCAGATATCCTGTCTGCAGCCTTTGTTATGTTGATTTGGGAGAATACAGTGTTGTTTTGACATTACGCTGTGATTGACTGAACAAATGCTTTTGTGTTTGGGGTGGATATGTATGAAAACATCCCTGATATGCATGCTGACTACCTGCTATGGCCGTCCTGAATATATTTTCACTTCTCAAAGTGTGCTGGATTTTGGTTGCATGCACTGTAGCAAAACAATACAGTGTGTGGGGACGTGCGTTCAACAACTCGCAATTTAGACGCCTCTCGTTCTCTAACTTGGACTGAAAGTAGTCGGTATGTATGAGTTCAGAGACTAACATGACCACCGGGCCCTCCACACATGCTCAAAACCTCATGTGTAATTTACAGAATTTAGGGAAGAAATAGCATTTTTCATCCTCGTATTGAGACAGTGTTTTACACAGGTGCAGGGTTTGTGTCTGAACACAGCTATGTGTGCCTCTGTGCATTGGGTAATGACACCAGAAGGGGCCCATTCAGAAAGTGAAAATTGTACCTGTAAAGAGGATGTGGGCTCCTGATGAAGGACTCACTTCTGGGAGCACTCAGTGTAAGTGGCTTCTGGTTGGTGTGTTCAATACGAAAAGGCGTTTTTGTGTCAGTGGTGTTTGTTCACGTTCCAGAAAGGCTGCTTATTTCCACTATGCATGTTTCCCCTCTCATGTTTGAACACATGCAGCTCAAAATTGGATTTGTCTGGGCTGATTCAAGCCCTCTTCATTTACACATACACATGCAGTGGGGCTAAGATTGCTTTTATTTTAGTCAGTGGAAGAAATAAACTGTTTGGCCACAACAAAGAAGTTTTATGCAGTTGATAAAGAGGTGATTAGGAGTGTTTTGTATGTTGGCTAAATTGAAAGGAAATTGTTCCCACTATTGAGACACACATTGCCTCTTGCTAGCAGCATGGCTCTATGATGATATTGGTCACTCAGTTATTACACTGCTCTGCTTTAGACTGGAATATCTCCACCAGTATCAGGCGGGTTACAGTGGAATTTTGTACACATGTTCGAATCCCCCTCAGGGTGACTTGTATTAACGTCCCCTGGCTTTTCATCTAGTCACATCAACAGGTCAAATTCTCTGGACTGAACATGTTGCCATTAGCCTTAGCTGTGCTTTGTAGAATGTCAGCAGGCTAATACACCAAACTAAGATTGTAAACGTGGTAAATTGACTGTGGTTGTACTGGGCAGCCTCCAGGTGTGAATGTGTACATATGTGATCGGGGTGTTCCTGCAAAAGAGAGGCTTCTTCCCAGTGAAACTTCCCTGAATAAATAAAGGTTAAAAAAAAAAAACCTCACCGAGCAGCTAGAGTGACTGTTGACTACTTTTTCCTTTCACCATTTTTTGTTTTTACTCCCTGATCTCAGATCAAATATCCGACCAGAGAAAGCCAACCACAACTCCCACCAGTTCAAGATGCACACCTTTGAAAGGATCACTTCCTGCAGTTTCTGTCACCTTTTGCTCAGGTAATATTCAGCGTGTACAGACTCTTCTGTTCTGGAGAATGGTGAAGTCCCAGCTGAGTAAAAATCTTTCTACATGGGGCTCAATCCCATGTCTGAGACAGGGTGAACTGAAACTACACATGTTGTTCTAGGATGGCAAATTTAGTGTTTTCTGTTCTTTTGAAAATATACTTTTGCATATTTTTCATGTTGAAGGTATAAAAGGAACACCATGACATTTCAGTCTTCAGCCAGTTTTCTTCAGGCACTTTAGGGAAAAGGAAGATATCTGACTTTAGCCTCTCACTTAACTGGAAGTATCTTATTAGCACTGGGTTTAATTGAAATAAATAAGGACTGCAGACTGTTAGCGGTCTCAGTTTTCAGCATCATTTTTATGGTTCTGGAAAGCTGAAGGACAGTGTCATTTTCTCTTATCTTGAGACTGTGACAGAAGCCTGAAAATTCAAAATGCCAAGGTATTTCTCTTGAGGAGGCTGCTATACATGAAATATATCCTGTGGTTTATTGTGTCCAGGGGCATCTTTAACCAGGGTTATCTCTGTCTAAAGTGTGGGCTGGGGGCTCATAAGGAGTGTCTGGGTCGACTGGGAGTCTGTGGGAGAACAGGTGAGACGGAGGCCTCCAAAACTCATCGTGTTGCACTTTTCCTACATTTTGAAACAAGCTTCAGTATGTTGAAAACTAATGGCATCATTTTCATGATATTTGCTGTGCATTTTTATGTCCCTCAGAGAATATTTCCTAATTTTCTGGTGACCTTTCCTCTAGCGCCATCACCAGGCCACAAATTCCACGTAAAATATCAAAATCTAAAAGGCAGATTGCCTTGAAATTTACTGAACACATTCATGCTCCCTAGAGGAGGACCCCTTTACATTTTAGGCGCTCCATGTGCTTTCCTCTAACACCACACACTCAAGTCAGATTGCCAACTTCGTGCAAAAGGTATCTAACAGCTGGTATACTATGAAATATGTTATAAATATTGATGGTATGTGGTAACCCTTTGACCTTCTCTTACAAGCTCAATTCGCCCTTAAAGAGATCTAAATTCTATATTAGAAAAACAGCAAATTACACATTTTTTTTGACTTTTTTTGTCAATTTGTCGAGCTTTAAAAATAGTCACCAGTCTGCAGGGCTGTAGTTCAGGTACACTGCCCTCTGTGAATACGCAGAGAGCTAAAGGCAGCTCAGGCCTTTGACAAGCCTTCTTAGCCGAAGCACTGTGGTCTTTATGCATTCTGAGGTGTGATGAGGGCCAGCAGAGGTTGACAGTTGAGGTTGTATGTCAGGAAGCCACCATGCGCTGATATTGTATTCCTCTCACTGTGTCCGTCTCTCACCCGACTGCAGATTCTGCCAAGCCGAAGCCCAAGGTAAGACCTGGACAGTTTCTCTTCTTTGACTTAGACACCACAGCGAACATAATTAATGAAGCGTAACATAGCAGGTATCACAGAGCACAAGTACACTCACTCAGCAGTGGACAAAAGGATTTTGTTACCCACAGTAACAATTCAACAATTGGTAACGCTGGTGAACGGATCTAGCTAGCTTTACTGTTCATTGTTGTGTTCATTGATAATCACAACATACGTTGATATGTTTTAAAAGTCATTAGTAATTCATTCGTTAAATTTGGTTTTAAATGATGCTTTAAAAACGTTAAGAACAAATGAATAGTAATAAAATCTATCTCATGATTTCTGTGTCTCCATCTGCACCATTTTAACCATTGCGTCAATTTGAAGACAGCTTTCTTTGATTAAAAGATGTAGAAGCTAAAAAAATCAAAAATACTGAAATGTAACCCACAAAGCAGCAGGAGGAGTTCGGACTGCCCAGACTCCCAGTAACATACAACAGCTGGCCAATCAGAGCTCCTGCTGCTGCTCTGTGGGTTGGACATCATTTAATTTTTTGGTGGCACACTGCTTAAAAGTCTTTAATTAATCAAGGGACATACATCAGAATGAAACTAAACTAAACTACAGTTAAAAACTTTGAAAGTCTGTATACTGTTTTTCCTGCAGCACGCACAACGCGGACTGCCCTGTAACCCTTCAGCTACCAAGACGCTCCCAAAAACAGAGCTTCTAAATTTTACTCTTGAAGTCTTTCCCTTTTCAAACAGTTTGACCGCACTTCTAAAGATTCGGACACTCACAGACAATTGTAATAAGAGTATGACTCATTCTTCAGGTCAGGCTGATCCTGCACAATGACCTCAACTGTCCATTTATCAATCTCTTCCTCTTGTTAATTCTTTCTTCCTTCCTGGTTTTTCTCCATCTTGCTTACTGTCTCCCTCCGTCCACAGGAAAGCACAACACCACCAGACCCAGGTCAGTATGGCTTGACCACTTTTCCACTTTTGTGAACCTGCCAAGAGCTTTACGTGGTACCTCTTAAGCTGCTTTCATCTGGGCTCTGTAACAAAACAGAGACACAGGTAGGATGAAAACGAGCCGGATGGTCAGAGGCCAGAGTGAGACCTGGAGGAGATAGATGGTGGTTGAAAGCTAACCCTCAGATGTTATCATACCCCTCCTCTCATTTATGATCAAATATTACCCCCCCCCCCCCCAAAAAAAAAAAAAACCCTGAAGATGTTTTCTTAGAAATGCGCTGATATGATTCTCTCCTGCTCACATAAAGGGTTCAAAGGCAAAAATGAACAACATCAGTTTCCTCTCCACAAATATATTTGAGATAGAATAACCAATGAATAATAGCACGCAGAAGGAATCCTTAACCAAAGCACAAAAAAGCCCTTTTCTTACCACATGCCGCGATGCCTAAACCCAAGCCAGCATTGAGATGAATTGGAGTGGGTGGAATCATTATGAAGATGGCGGCAGGAGAAATACTGGCAGAAAAGCACTTCCAGCAGTCTATATGCCTCAGCTTCAATCGCTGAGCTCTGCCTTTGTGATAAATCAATTTCCATAAGGGGCTTTATGAGCAAGACATCCGTGCTTATTGTTCTTATTAAAAACATGAATGTGAGATATTCCATTCATCTGAGGTCACTGTCAGCTAATAGTTTCCCCGGGCTGGGTTGCAGGGGAGCCGTGGCTGGAAGGGAGATGTGTCTGAGGGGGCTAGATGTGTGAGTCTGGGGAGAGTAAGTGGCTGTGTCTTTTAAGTTGGCAGGGGTGTTTAGTCTTAGCCTTAGCCGGATGCTCCTGGCTGTATTTGTCTGCCACGCTGAGGAAAGATTGGAGCTGCACCATACAGGAATCGAAAAGATGAATTTCCTGCGAGAGTAAATTGCTGCTTTTTAGGATGGTGCCATTCTGGTGGTTTAGCCCTCAATCAAAGAGACTGTCGGGGCGGCCACATTTATGTACCTTGTACTGAAACCTTTCGGATAGTGACAGAAAGGGAATTTGCTTTGTTGACATGATTAGTGCAAGAAATACAAATAATTAATGAAACAGGAAAAAAGCTTTAACCCATCTCTGGTGGTATCTAGTCATGCAGACAGCTTTTATTTGTCCATGTTTTGACATATCTGCCTCTGAGATTTCTGCTGTCAGCCCAAATCTAATGGAGATGTGATGGAGAATTGTGTTTCTTTGGCTTACAGTTAAAATAAAAAAACAGCAAAATAGCTACTTAAAGGTCTCATATTGGTCTATGTGCTATAACAATCCTGTGAAAGTACCAAGTTGCGCAATCTAGTGAGAAATGCTCACAGCCTGTATTCAGACACTGTGCCTTTAAATGGGTCGTCACAACTACACAGTGACCAATCAGAGCAGACTGGGCTTTTCAGGAACGTCCTCGCTTTCATTAATACTTTAATATACATTTTTCTACATTTCTAAGAATTTTCATTGTTTCCACTCAGGTTTTTTTTGTGCAAATTGAAAGTGTGCATAAAACAGGTGGATGGAAACCCACCGAGCAAACTGGTCACAATGAGAGGTGCAACACACTTGAGACCGTCAGTCAGTGAACACATTGAAATGTGGCTTTTAGGAAGAAAAGCAAAATGAGAGAAAATGCATCAGAATATATTGTTGCATTCGAATCACACATTTAGCTCTGCCAGTGCCTCTACCTACGCTTCACCTGTGTCAATATTCATTTTTGATTGATCAAATATTTTAACATGCAGGTCTAGAAGCTTCACATTTTAGTCTGAGTCTAAGCAACAAATGCCTTCTATTTTTTCATAGATCTCATCAGTCGTGCCCTCTTTGTTAGTTCATTTTCAGAAAGTCATTCACGGTCACAGTATTTTTAATCTATTACCCAGACTTGAAGATTAATCAATCAGGCTGCACCAGGTATTACTGCTCTTGCACTGTTGTATATTCCCCTGTATAAGACTCCCTGATAAATGTCTAACAAAGTATAAATGCATCTGTACTCCCTGTCTGCTAGGTTTACCCAGGATGGTTGTGATCAGAGACTACAGTGGCATCCCTTATCCCCACTGTGGGCCCCCACTAAGCATTCATGCGGGGGATGTCATTGAACTGATGTTTGCCGACCTGCACAGCTCCTGGTGGCAGGTGCGTGTCACTCAGCTCATCCTCGTTTTATCTCAACATCTGTGACTCTATGAAAAAATAACATGTTATGGCTCACCGGGTTGCCTCGGCGCACGCAATGTCTTTGCAGTGTCATCGGTTTGAATCCGCGCTGCATGTCATCTCCTCTCTCTTTCCTGCTGGTTGTCCCACTATCTGACAGAGAAAAAAAAAGCTTTCAAAAACATATGAAAGGGATGACATCCACAATTTGTCTCCCTTTGGCCATTATTGTTTATATATGGTATTGTGGTTGTTTATCACATGCTGTGTCAGATGAGCCATAAATAAGACAATATGATGAGGTCAATGCCAATTAGAAGAATCAGTGAAAGATCTGTATGAACTCCCCCGAACCCCAGTTAAATTACACTGGATTGTCTGTCCTTTCACTCCTCAGATTGAATCATAGCCTACATCAGATGATCTAACCAATTAGCGGCTTCAGTTGATTAATTGAGTGCCACAGTGAGACAATAAAACAGCACACACTTCAGCCTCTGGAGGATGTTTTAATGGTAGTGCACAACCTCATGTACAGGCGCATTTAGCAACCATCTCACGAGGTCAGCCAACGGTTGACAGCGTTTGACCTTATCTATTTTTGAAAGGATGCCGATTTATCTGGGGTCTTCCGGCAGCCTCCCTAGCTGTTTCTCACTCTGCTTTACGGCAGCATTAAAGCCTCATCCTCCTTCTGGTGCTGCTCCAATCAGACTGCAGTCTTTGCCAAAGGCACGGCTGGGAGTTGGCTGTTAGCCTGATTTCCTATGCTCCATGTTTCTCTCTGTTGTGACAGAGCACAAGGTGGAGGGTGAGGGCACGAATGCCAGGAGACTTCTTGTAAGCCGATTGGACAGCTAGCATACCGCAGACCTGATGGCACTGCATTGTTTGCTGTCATGGTAACCATGCACACTGGGAGGAGATAATTAAATGAGTTAAATGACAATACGCATTTGTGTGCACTCCTGTCCTGGGCATAGTGGTACTGTAACACGGCTGCTATCCTGTTTCCATATTGTCTGCATTATGTGTTTTATCAGTGCACATAAGAGGATTGACAAACTGCAGATTTCTGAAGCAGAGAAGGCAGAGAGCTGAAGAGGCAGTGAAGTTAAGAAAAAGGGGACGTGAGGGGAAACTGCTACAAACAAAATGTGTTTCATGAACTTTCTTGTCCATTTTAAAGCGAGTTTTTAAGAGAATTAACACCTGTTTGATTAATTACAGCCCATAAATGCATCTCTGCTTTGCTAGCTATCTGTCTCTCTGTTTAGCATTTTTATATTGAACTTATCCACAGTTGAATACATTTAAATATGTGATTAAAACGTAGCCTAGTTTTAACACACCAAATCACATGAACTCCACTAAAGTCAGATGTAGAGGTGGAAGTTACTGATGATCTGTTAAGCTAGTTATCTTTTAGCTTAGTTGTTCTTTTCTCCCTCATGATTAGATTTTGCTACAGCCTCGATTTAGTTTTGTGGGATAATAAACTAAGCATAAGATGTTGGTTCATTAAAGTGGATATTTCCAATAACAGATAACACCTAGAGACAGAATAAGTACGAAAACTTGATGTTAGCTTTAGCGGATAGCCGTGGCTAACTCACTGGCTAGCTTTTGCTTGATGCAGCTTGCTAGTCTAGTTGACGTTTGATGGCTTGATGTTTAGCTCTGTTTTATATTTACTGCAAGGAGTCTTCACAGAAAATTGCTCATTTCTATAGCGTAATAAATGGTTAAACAGACACAAAAATGTGAGATTCCAGTTAGCCTGTTGTGCTTTTTGTGGGTCAGCGAAACTGTGTCAGCCATGATCAAAATGTTGACTGATTATGGTTTGGAGTGTTACTTTTTCCAAGATTCACATTTCTGCGAAAATTCTGCAGAGAGCGTTAGTGCTCATCAACAGTTGGTGGCAGTCGTGAGCTTTAACATGTGGGATGCAGTAATGAAAGAGGAGAAGATTAAGAAGACTGCAATCCGGTATAAACAATGCAAGTTACAAGGCGTACAAAAATGAGGCTTTGCAAGTGTTTCCAACAAGTTTGTTAAGTCTTCCGGTCACACACAATGCTTTTTGGTTGGAAACCCTGAATCTAAACAAAACCGTGTTTGTTTACAATGAAAACTCCACAGGGTACCTTTAATCTCCAGCATCCCCGGTGGCGCCAGAGGATGGAATTACAGAACATTGAGAATTCATATCCCCTGTTAGCCAGGAGGCAATTATCCCCCATCCCACTGGCAGAACAATACAATCAATCACTGTAATTTCATTTGATCCTTTGGCTGCTGCCTGTTTATGCCAACAGAGTAATAAGTTTAATCTTTATCATACGCTTATCAAAGGCATAACAAATAGAGAGGGGCTCTCAAAAAAGCTTTGATGAAATGTTATTACACAGAATGAATCATAGAGATGGGTAAAGATTCGCTTTCCAATCTAGTTACTGCCGGGGCTTGCACGGTCCCAAAAAGCATTTCATACCCTAATAAAGAGGAGTGAGGAGGAAAGCATAAACAGGGCAGGAAGCTGAATCAAGAGCTCCACATACCCTCAACACTCACTGTCTTCTCAGATTGACTCAATGGACTTCAAATTGACCTCAAACTCAGAACTGGAAACTCAAATTGTCTTGAGCTTAATGCTGATGTATGTGCTTATTACTGTCTATAAGATAATGTAAATGTAAATGGTCAAGAATGAAGATAAAAAAATACACTGAACTTCTAAGTAGCAGCTAGACTGTATTAAAATTAATTTGTTTAACCGATTTAGTTTTGTTTTGGCAGAGAAAAAAACAATGTCTACTATATGTTTGTTGAAGGAATTAATGACTTTCATCTAAAACTTGTGTTTGCTTGAGGCGGGTTAGCTAAAATGCAATTGTTAGTCTTTAGTGTGAGCCAGAGAGCTCACGCTGTATGGGTATTCAAAGACCAGAATAAGATCCATTATTTAGTGTTAAACGAGGCTCTTGTTTTGATGCAGTACAAATCTAACTGCCGGCAGAGTTTGAACCATAATTAACTTGGGCTGCAAATTAGATGCACTGCTTGTTGTGTGCTAATTGCTGAGGATTTATTGAAGCGAGTGTGGGAGGGGAAGAGAAAAGGAAGAGAGGGAGAGAGAGACGTGTAGTTGCTCCCAGACATATATAATGCGATTAACAGCCAGTTGCCATTGCAGGGCAAAATTCTGGCGACAAGCAAGATTGGCTTCTTTCCAAGTGATGCTGTGAGACCTTGCCCATGTGTAAGTGTGCATATTTTTCGTAATCAATAAGACACATTTAGTGTGATTATAATGCATTCAGTGGATAATGGCTACTATTGATGTCTTAGCGAAGGAATGTAGTGCTTTTCAACTGCACTTTTTCGCCGTAGAAGACTGATTTTAGCCATTAGATGTGGCTTGAATATCGCATTACCACAAATGACCTCCACCCCTCTGTATTGACTCCATTAAGACACAAAATAACCACATTTCTTTTCTGTGCCAGGTTCCAAAACCTGTCGATTACTCTGCCCAGCTCTGGTAAGTGATGAAAACAAATGACTGCAGATTGCTAACAATAACCACAAGTCATTCTTACTCCATTTTATTGATTGTATTGACTGTCCTCATCCTCGTGTTCAGAATGATTGATTGCAGTGTAAGTGCAGCTGTTGTTCACGGTTTGTTCAGGTTTGCTGGGCCTATGGAGAGATACCAGGCTGAGTTGGAGCTCCTGGACCGGGAAAACAGCACTTATCTGGTTCGACACAGGAGTAAGGAGTGCACTGAATATGCCCTCAGTATAAAGTAAGTGACAGGATGTTTTGTTTTCCATTTATTTCCATTCTAAATCTCATACAGTTTTCACGCACTACAGTTTAGCGAGAATGGTGGAGTAAACAAGACGCATGCAGTCAGCAGCAGTCTTGTGGGCAGGAACACCTTGTTGTGAGAAGTGAGTGGCAAGAATCGTTCAAGCTAACAAAATGCCCACATGCAAATAACAGCTCCGTACGACAACGGTGCAGTATTTCAAAACAGCTCATCAAATGTTGAAGTGGATGGGCTCCAACAGAAGGAGATCATACTGTGTTCCTCTCATGTGAATGACAAACAAGAAGTTATGGTGGCTACGTAATTATCAACAGCCACAGCTGAAGAATGGAAAAAGTTGGCAGACTCTGATGAATCACAGTTGATGCTGAAATGCAGATGGCGGGGGACAGAATTTAATTTAAAGGGTTGTTTCAGCCAAATTGCAAAAAAATGCATTTTCTCACTCACCTCGTGGTGTCAAGCAAATTGTTTTGGCGAGGTTTTCAGTTATCTGTCTCAGAGTACCAAACCCAGAGTTAAATTCCACCATAATAAACAACAACAGAAGTACAACTAGAATTATATTTAGCTATATATCTCGGTTTGTAATGATAATGCTATTGCTAACATAGCCTTGGCATAATCTGGTCTCTGTGGCAATGGTTGAAGCAGGATGTCGCCATAATGTTAGCCATCACATTAGTGAATTAAGTAAAAACTGGGATTCCTTGTGTGGGATAAACCTGAACTGAGACTTTACTTATTTGTAGCTGCTTTTACATCTATGATTTAGTCTTTATTACTTTTTTATTCATCACCTTTGCAGTGGGAATTGTGCACAAGGTCGCTAACATTGACCTCAGCTGTTGCTAAATTTTAGCTGAGGTTGCAGGTGAAGACATGCTAGTATTTGTAGGCATGAGAACACCTGAAAAGAGACTATATGCAGTAAGCATCACAGCGCCTGCTGTGTGTATTTCAAGTATTTCACCACTGTTTGTGAGTGGTAGAAGTGGTCAGAAGGTGAAAACCATCACCATTTAATAAATGACAAAAATGAATACAATAGAAATAAAGAAAACAGTGAATCAGCCATTGTGCATGGACACAGATTGCCTCCACCCTTCAATACAGCTCTTGAAAAACTATTTCCAAGTACTGTTTGGAGTGCATAATTCTCAGAACTTGCTTCAAACTGTTTTCATTGGAACTAGAAGAAATAGTCCCTATGAATACTTTTGAAAACTGAGGTCAGTTTCTGTTTCTGGAGAGAGATGCATGTACATTAAATTCTGCCGCAATTATACTGGTAGAAAAATATGTCTAAAAAAAAAATCTATAATTCTTAACTTTGGCCTAGAAAACCCAAACTTGGAGAATGTTTTCCTGTGTCAATGGTCCAGGCTTCATTTTAACCCAAAGTTACATCACTGTTGCTGTTAATTTTAGTTTACTCTGTTGGTCCGAGTCCATACATCTCAGCTGAATGCGGCAGGGGGAAGAGGTGGAATTGGATGATCTATTTTACCATGTTTCTATTGTCTGTCTCCTCTGCGCAGACATATGTTCAAGGCGAGCCTGATAGCTTTGCATCATACTATTTGCTGCTCTTTGACTATCAGTCTTAGAAATGTATTTCAAAAGAAAGCGAGCAACGCACTTGAATTGTAGATAAAGCATCCATTCCTTTAGGCCTTAATAAATGGCTGCTTTATCTGCAAGTTGAGTGCCTCGGTATCCCTCTTTTGAAATACAACACTGTCCATTTCACCAGCGAATATCTTTCAGGCTACATCAAAGCTTGTTCAGTCCTTTAAAAAAAGAAAGGACTGTCGAGTCCTCCTGACCTGGCATGACGGCTCCGAGAGATTATAACGATTGAGGGTGCACTCTGAAATAGTGTTTGGATGTTAAGACTATTTAGCCAGTGACACACCATTCCAACCCATTTGGTTTGGTGGACTCATACCGTCCCTCATTCAAAGCTTTGATGTGCAGGGCCAGTTTCTGAATGCTCCAATCCTAATTGCCTGTCTTACTGCTTAAGATCATTATCGGGACGGCCGTTTGAGATAATGGAGGTTTATACAGAGAGCTGCTACTAATCAGCTGGAACCGTCTAATGTCAAACATGAGTCGTCAGTTTGTGCGCGTGCGAATGATGTTTGTGTGTATATACGCAGCCATTGGAGCCTATAGGAGGACAGGAATGCTCAGCCTTCACCAAACAGGGCCTGTCTGTCTCTGTGTGTTATGCACCATATAACTCAACACACATCAATAATGTATTACCATATATTCATAATGTATCCGTGAATTTGCAACATGACCATATTCTTCTCATCCTTTACACACTGCATTGAGAAATTTACATTGTGGATCCATCTCCAGTGTAGCTTGCACATCACCATATGGGACACATGCAATATACAGAACTGTGCTTGCAATTGGCTTCACAGGACATTCCCATTTCAAGGTTAACCCACTTACTTTTCAACAAGGTACTCAGCCTGAGCTATGATTCTCACATGACATGATTATTTAATCACTTAATTATTAAATCAGGCCTATAGCAAAGTATGCTCTCAAGTACTGTGCAGTGTGTTCGACAGTCAGTTGTCATACAGTTTTCTGTCTTGGATTAAGTGAACACGCTAGATGACGTCTTGAAAGAAAAGGGATGCTTGGTAAACAAATTTTAAAAAATCCCCAGAATCACCTGCAATAATTATTTAAAACCTGTTCTAAAATGCACACTTAACATGTTACAGCTTGAGTAATGTAAAGCATTTTTCTACCTAATGTTGATTACAGCCAGAGGATTCAAACAATCTAAACAGGAAAGAAAACTATTGTGTCAGCTGATGCATATAGTGAATTACATTGAGGATCAGATTTCTTTTTCTTTTTTTTTTTTTTAATTTATGCCTGCATTGCATTGTCAGCACGCACACTCAATGGACTGATGGACTCTATTATCCCACAATGCTTTTCACAGAGGAGCTGCTCACACCTTGAAAGCTTAAAAAAACAGCACCCATTTTTACACAGCAGGAAACCCTAAATGTAATTAATAATAACAAGGGCTACACTCCATTTAGCTTTGCTAGTTTCAGAGCCCCGCCGCTGTGTGAGCTGGCTTAGTCATACACTTAAAGGGAACAAAGCCGTTGTTAATGTTATTAATTACAGCTGTGCTTTTCCTGCTATGAGTCAAACTGCTTGCTGTGAAAAAGCCCCGTTACACACCAAAAGCATCACAGAAAACAAACAATCATGCAGCAAATCTTGAAAGTCATTTTTGCTTTGTTGTTGCCTGTTGGCAGACTTCCTGTATCAGTTTCTGTTAGTGCAGAAAAGTAATTCTTTAGTAGATTAGGAGAGTGAACACAGCACAAGCCACAGAACTAGTGACTAGTGTGGAAGTGGGTGTGTCTTATTGGGCTGTGAGTAGTTCTCCACACCTGACACTAATCAGTCAATCACTTCTAGGTGGGTGGAACAAAAGCCAGGACACTTGGATTTAGATGATAAATGAGACTGCTTTTGGAGACTTTCCTTCATTTTCTTTTGTGGGGGATTTTTGTTTCTTTAAATACTTCAAGTTTTGCTTCAAACTGTTTGATTTACAAGATGAATGCACTGTTACCAAACAAAACAACACACTATCAAGACAGTTCATAAGGGTTTTATTGGGTCAGGCAGTATTTCAAAGTCAGTTTATCCTCATTAGAATACACATCAGTGGTTTCCATACCGGGGTTCATGTCTGAGAGAAATCTGACATGTCATAAAATGATGAAAGGGAAAAAAACACTTTTCTGTTTGAAAATCATGTTTCTTGTGAAATTTCTGTGATTCTGTAATTTCTTGCTTTTTTGTGAAATAGTAGATACTTTAAGCTCTTAATGCATCTAAAAACATTTCAAATGAAACAGTCTAAGGAGGAAAACCACTGTTTCCTAAAACTGCTCACTACTCATGCCCACTTTAAGGCACTACCTGTGATGAAGGGCCACAAGTAGCCTCTTCTTCATTTTAGGAGTTGATAAGCCAGTGAATGAGCAGATCTTGCATGGTAAATCTGATCAGAGTGAGCTGAATCTGATTTTCTCAGCATGGTAACTGACAGTCATCTCAGGCAGACCTCCGTGATGGCTCACCATAGAGACGGGGTTGATGTGGAAGCATGTATAGTTGATTAGCAGCCCGTGTCTCATTGATCCTCCCCAGGTTCAACGATAAAGTCAAGCACATTAAGATTCTGACTAAGGATGGCTGCTTTTACATCGCTGAGAGCCGGCTGTTCAAGACTGTGCTGGTAAGGTTTTAACTTTGTATGGATTTTTGTATCCTATGAAGCACTGTAGCTTTAATGAGTGTAATCATTTTGACATTACATTACTTTTGCAGCACTCCCTTGAGATAAACCCCTGCATGCAAATGGAAATGTTTTATTTTGTACAGTGATAAAAATATGGCTCCTAGTGGTTTATTTCTATATTTGTGTTTGCACTCACAAAGCCACAGAGGCATGTTGTTAGCAGCTTCCTGTGGTATTCTATGGCAGTCACTACTATTAGCTTGTTTACAGAACTTGAAATGTGCAGATAGAAACATATATAGTGGTTACTTGCTTTGCTCAGGAACACTTCCTCAGTACTGCTTGTTGTTGTATTGTCAAGATCAAACTAGCAGCTCCTCCATAACAACCACAAGTGTTTGCTTTCATTTCTGTACATTAGCACACAATGCCATCGAGTTTCACTGTGCCTTATCATTGTTAAGGGTGTGTTTTGTTTTATTGGGCTTGTTTTACACAGGACCTGGTGGAATACTACAAGCAATACTCTCTGAAGGAGGGGTTCAGCAGTCTTGACACCACTCTGCAGGTCCCCTATAGGGAATTTTCCAATGGAAACATGCCTACGGCCATTACCAAGGCTGGCAGTGGTGAGTCTGCTTTACAAACATCCAGGTTCCCTGACTGACATCTGTCTGACAGGTGGAAATGCTACCCGTTCAGATCAGATCGTGAAGTCAAAAATAATGGTTGAAAGTTATTCTGAGCATTTGTTTTGACCTGTTTGGGGTACTGGAGGAGTGGGTTTTGCTACAACAGTCCAGTTTAGATAAAGCGGTGCAAGTTGTCTTGCAAAGCCTCTCTACAAGAGCAAAACAGTCAATGTCTATTTCCCAGGTCAACAAATAGAAATAACAGAACAGGCTGTCAATCCCACTTGCTATGTTTTGTTATTACAAGCGGCTAATGTACTGCATGCCCTCACCTCGAAGAACTGTGGAAAAATGTCCCAGCTTACATTACAAAATCATGCTGACAGAGCATTTGCTTGGTTATTAGACACTGAAGTTAAAACTGTGTCTTGATACCCGAGGCAGGCCTGTCTTTGACGTGTGAAACATGCTAGAAATATTTAGTACAGCATAATGAGCCAACACGATTCCCTGCAGAACAGTGCAGGGCAGAAGACAGCAGCAGTTTACCTTGTGAGATGTGCCTCTTCAGTCTTGCTTGTTTCATCCTTTTTGTCATTATCTTAATGAAGTCAAACAGAACATTTTTAGCACATGTGTAATCTCATTTAGATTTGACCACATGTGTTGTACACAGGACCTCATGTCTTATGATATGGATCTAGATCTTGATCAGGAAGTGTGGATATGAAATGTTTGCTATGGTGCCTATGCTTAGTTCAATGATGCAAGATGACAGACATTTAAAAAAAATCGAAGCATTGTGGTTTAAACTGGCTCCACAATAACTCTGAGATGATGACTTTTTAGTGTTTTTGTGTCCTAATATGTTCCAGTTTTAATTTTTTCAAGATGTCATTGATTGTAATGTATCATGTCTATTTATTCACACTCAGTGATGAATTGAAAGGCTGTTGAAATTCACACCATCAAATGATGCATTGCTGTCAGTGTACATTCAGCCTCAATTAAGCTGTAGTTTTTCTGGAGCTGTTTCACACAATCTCCGTCAGCAGATGGAGTTTGCACAGCTGTCGTATATTTGTAGGTGTCAGAGAATTTCCATTTTTTCTGTACATGTGATTTAACAGTACTGACCTTCTGTGTGGTTATTTTAGGTTATCTGATTGATGTAATGCATATTATGTGGCAGCCCCTATCCATCTGTGTCGAACTAACATTAAATGTTATATGAGTACAATGTGATAAGCTCTCACAGGGTCAGAATAAAACATGCACTCGGTATTGTATAGCTAAAGGCCCATCCCGTGAGAGGTTAAGTAGCATCTTTGATTCCAACCTGCCCACACTAACAGGCATGAATAAATGCATTCCTGTGCTTACCTTAAACAAGTCCAGTCACTGCGTCATAACTGGCCCTCAGAGACAGAAGCAGATGCCTGCTCACTCTCTGCAAGCATGCAAAGTAGAAAAGGGTCTTGAGGAAGAAGAGGCAGGGGGAGGGAGGGAGAGAGATTTAATGTAGGGAGAGCAGGAGGAAGAAGAGAGGCATGAAGAGGTGGGATCGGCAAAAGGGCTGAGGAAAAGAAGAGAGGAGAGCAGGAATGAAAGACGTTGACGTGAGGACGAGTGAGAGAGATGGGAGAGAGTAAAGAAAAGGGAAGAGGTATCGATTGAGGGGAATGAAAAAACAAAGATCCCCTTCAGGAGAGGGTCATTTGTAGGTTTTTCTGGTGGAGTTAAATAGCCTAAAACTAAAGACTTTGATGAGAAGATTGATGCATTTATATAGAGCTGTTTATGCTATCTTAGCTTAGCATAAAGACTGGAAACAGGGGGAAACAGCTAGCCTGGTTCTGCACCTCAAAAACCAAACCACCAAAATCCCACTAGTTAGCACAAAATATCTCATTTGTAATGTAAAAAACAAAAATCTTCTATCATGACGTATGTAATCTTATATCAAAGTAACGATATATATCATGGTATAGTAATGTTTATGTAAATTAAATTGAGAAATGGTTTAAAACAACCATACTGTACCATACTTCATCACATTTGATTATTTTCTTTTCTTTTTTCTGAGCTACAATCAATGTGATGTCATCAATACATCCACTCGCTCTGTAGCAGGGTAGCAGTGCGTACACTGTGAATGACAGCGTGTAAATACAGCTTAAGGGATAGCTCCTGCAGTGGAGATGGTATTGCCAAATCTCTACTGGTGGACACATTTCTACTGTCGCACTGTATGTACCGTCACACTGCCCAACCCTTGCTCCAAACAAGCAACAAGAAGGTTGCTGCTCCTGGCCAGAAAATGGTCAAGAGTGACATCAGTCAATCTTGGCAAGGAAACAAATGTGTATTTGCAAAAATGTTGAACTATTCCTTTAAAAATGCAGCTGTACAGATTACATTTACAACCTCCAGATGTGATCTGTCTGATGAAATCATACTCTGCGTTTGCACTCTGAATTGATGTGTTTTTGCTTACCCAGATAAGATATCCAGATGCAGATGGCATGCTAATACCAAGTGGAAATGGGTTAAAAGAGAGACACAGGTACAAAGGGACGATATGGGGTAAGAGTGATGGAGGTAGAACAAAAGACAAAAGAGGGAGCGACAGAGACAGTGAGTGAAGGAAATAGAAAGGAGCCTCGGCAGCTCACCAGGCTTGGCGGAGAGGTCCCAGTTAGGGCCCAATGCCCCAGGCAAGCACCAGGAGCCTGCTACTCCAAACGTCATACTCCGCACGCTGCTCAGCTCTGAGATGGCTTCACAATTTTCCTGACAGGACATGACATTTCACTTGGGCTGGCAGCGGAGAAAACTGTGTGACAGCCGCCTGCTGACATGCTCCTGGGGGATACCCCTGGTCCAACTGAGGGACTGCGCCTGTTTCCACATAAATTGGGAAAAGTTTGCAAATATGATCTGATGTAAAAGAGCAGAAAGCAGCTGGAGGTAAACTGTCGTAACTTAAAGAGAGATGTACGTGAAAACAACCACAGCCGCTGCAACAGCAGCCGAGGCAAACAGATGAACGCTGGAACAAAGTCAAAGTTAGCCCTTTGTGTCTGTTCGGATGTGAAATTCTGCTACATCCTTGTCCCTCTGCCTCTTTTGGAAGCGTCGGTCTCCCAGCGCATCAGGCTTCAAAGCAGCTCTGCAAGAGGCATGTTTGTGCATCGCTGCCATTCAACGCGCTTCCTTCTGTGAGAAAGCCTTGACAGACCTGCCGTTGCCTCAGTGCATTCTGGGATAGATTATTATTGCCTTAAGTCGTCCACCCCCATAGACAGACTTAGTGTGGGCACCGCGTTCTGTCTGGTAAACAGCCTCCGTGGAAAGACAGATGTCATGCCAAAACAAAAAAAAAAGAAAAAAAAAAACACACACAAAATGGTTTGGATCTCAAAACAGACACCTCATAGCAAAGAAAACAGAATGCAAGTCTGAGTAAACAATCACAAGATGAAGAACTGCTGAAAAACCATCAGAACTCTGGAGTAATTTGTTTGGAAAAGCCCCAGCCAGCATCTTTAATTAAGTCTGACTGAGTGCTTTTCGCCTGTGAATGTTAGGACTGGGAAATAATTAAAAATATCTTTTATTGTCTGTCAGGCGGATCATTTTGTATTTTTGTTATCACTGTTATATACAATTCTATTATCTTAAATTAATGAATGTAAGTGAATATTATTCATAATGAGAATTTATCAGAGGAATATTGAAAACATTAAAGCATATTATAGGCATATATAGGTTGATCTAACCTCTATCAACTTCAAGTATCAAATGCTAATGCTAGTTTATGCTTGTATGAACAGCACATGTACAGTATATTTATACATGTACACATACCGTATGTGCCTGTTTATGCAGTGTATACTGCATCCGGCAGGTGTATGTGTAGTTGTTTGTGTGCACACTGACCAGACAAACAGTTGACACATATTGGCCTGCATTTACTTATCTCTGTGGGGGAGAGGAGGAAGGCACGGCACCATATTGTTGTGATGACAGGAGGTGGTTTTCTCAGTGTGAGGGTCTGCTGGCTCATATGGGATTTCATGTGGGAGCAGAGGTTGTTGGCTCTGCAGCGTCGATTCCCAGCCGTTGCCTTGTCAGGGCGCCGTGCTGTGCCCAGACGTATACTTACACCCATGCTGCTGCTTTGGCTCACCTGGTCTGGAGCGCATAAGGTTGTTTTTGCTGATTATTATGCAGTATGACCTGGGGAAGGTTGTAGAAGCTATACGACACGGCAAACGTATGTAGACAGCTGAACACCTGATCTTTACACCCATGTGATTCTTGCACATCCCTTTCAAAAAACATGGGCAACAACACAGTACGCTGCTGCAATGGCCTCAACTCATCTGGGAAAGCTGTCCACAAGATTTTGAAGCCTGGCTGCGGGGATTTGCTCCCATTCAGCCACAAGAGCATCAGTGAGGATCGAAAACAGTGGTGCGTTAACACAACACAAGGGGATGTTGCTTCAGGTTCTATAATGGGATAATTTAAGTTTTCAGGAATTCCAGTTTGAGTAACATATCAATGAGTCTGAAGGACTTTCAGAAGCAAAAACACAGTTCGCATTACAAAGTAGAGGCTTTCACGGGTCCAAAAACTCATGCCCAAACCCAAAAAGACCTTGAGATGTACTACCCCGAACCGACCTGGACCTGTCTATTATTTGAAAGTTGGGACCTGGACCCACATGGAAATGAGATGTTGGATCCAAACTTGGCCATGGAGACAGAAACCAGATTCACACGGATTTTACATCTGAACAAGAACAAGTTAACGTTAATTTACCCGTCAAGGCGAAAGTTTGTGTCTGACCAAATGCTATGTTAGTAGCCTTCTCCCCCGGGCCTGGCCGTGATGCATCCTCCTTGCCAAGGGAGTTGGTAAAAGACTTCCAGATTTTCGGTTGTCCTCTCTTACTGATTGAAACAGCATGGCTGATCGACTCGTTATTTCAGCTTAAAAGTCCACTTGCTGTCATGGTGATGGATGACAAACGCGACTTGTTTAGAATCAGTTTTGCAGTTTTGTTGCATCTTGCATAATGAAGATAACTGTGGCTGTTTGCCCTTTTCAACTATAATGAGCGCTTGTTTGTTGCCACAGCTGCTTTTGTTAGCATTGCTGATTTGCTCTCTGAGACGAGTCTGTTGTGGTTTTTTCACCTTATTTTCCGGCTGCGCCTTCTCATCCTATTGTTACAATGTTGCGAGTTAAAATATACCCGCGCACCCACACGGATGCACACACACAGCACTTCCTTCATGATCAGTGCTGTCCGATCACGACAGGGTTTTCTCTGATCCACTTTGGGCATTACACATAATGTTAAACAGACCCAGGACTTGTGGTGAAAGAAGGGACCCAACTTGACCTGAATGTCCGTATAAAACCATCCGAACCAGTACGGGTCACAGGTTGGGCTTTGGGTCTTCAAGTTTGGGTGGACCCATGAAGACCATTATTACAAAGCAGTCTACCAATAATGTGTGCTTGCATGTACAATATTTGATTGGCCACTGCAGCCCTGCGCTGGATGACACTGCATCCAGAGGTGCTTAAGTTTTTGTGCACCAAACTCAGGAAAACCGTGTCTTCTTCTATGGCCCTGGCTTTGTGCAGGGGGACATAGTCATGTTGGGACAGGAAAGGACCCTTTTCAAACGTGGATGTACGTGTCCATGTGATTTTGGACATGTGACTGTTTGTTAATTACTCAGTGCCCACCTTCTTTTGGTTGATATTAGATAAAAATCACGTGCCAGGTGAAGTGACAAATTGTCTGATGCTGTCACTGTTTTGCCCTCCGCTTTCACTCTTATTTCCCACCCGTCCTTGCTTTTTGCTTGTTCTTTGACTTTGCCAACTTTTCCATTCTCTCTCTCTCTCTCCTTTACCATCTTTCACACTCTCTTTCTGTCAAACTTGTGTTTACTTTGCTTATGTTCTCTCTTTGCTCCCACTACGGCCTGAACCTCCCCATCACTCGCCCCGTTTCTCTGTAGTTCCTCCTGGCGGCTGCAGCTTTGTTCCTCCCTCTTCCTCGCCTTTCTGGTCAGGTACAGGTACAACTTTTCTACCCTCTTTGTCTCTCTCTTGCTGTATGCGCACATTTCCAGGTTTCCAAAGACGAACTGTCTTGTTTTTCCTGTCTCTGTCAAATAATATAGTCTAATAATGCCTCCTTTTACGTCATACTGCACAAACCGTATGAGTTGCAATGTGGGAAAAAACATTCATGTCAGCCATCTGTGATTTAATATCGGAAATATTGTGAATTTCTGACAGCTGTGATATCTCCCACTTGGCAAAAATAACTGCAGAATTATCAGCAAATGAGTGGCCAAGAGCTGCCAAGCCACCATTACTGGCATTTACATTGTGCTAAAATTCAACAATGACATTATCAAATCAGCTAATTAAAAGGGGACATACTGTTTTGTTTGTATGGCTTCTCTTTTTAAGGAACCACAGCAAATATTTAACATGATAAAAATGTTAATTGAGGTTTAATATACATTTTTAGGTGTTACTACAAGGCTAGGAATAGCAGTAACCATCTCGGAAAAATAAGTACATACTCCCAAGTTAGAATAGCGGGAGGTTTTCCCATTCTTCCCATTCCGCCGATGTGGCATGAATACAGCATAATAGTAGCTGAATAATATAATAGCCTGCCTTTGTGTGCGCTTCCTATGTGCATGAGCATACATATGCATGCATGCATGTGTGGGCTGGAGCGTCTGTGTTGGCATGATGTGCCTGTGTGTGCATTTGGGAGTAGATGTACTCCTTTCATCCAGCATATCTTCCCAGTCGTGTCACCTGTATTTGACAGATAACGTAAACAAACCTATGCACACCCGTGTTCATGTGTGATATGAGCCCTGACCTGCATGTGTAGGAATAACCTTGTATAACCTGAAGTGTTGATGCAATGCATGAGCTGTGCTGAAGATTAACTTTTACTAATATCAACAAATGACTTGTGTGCTTGGAACTGTCAAGCTGGGCAGCTGTATATACAGTATTTCTCCTCTCTCACTTGTGAACATGATTTATTCTCTCATCCCTGTCTCTGTGGTTTTGCTTTTACACCTCGTATGACTCAGGCTCAAGAGACAAGGCTCTTTGCTACCTTATCATCCTCACAGTACAGCCATAGTCATTTTAGTGAGGATACCAGTGATTGAAGTGTTTCCTACCATTGTAAACCTTATAGAAACTACTCAAATAAATTATTGCTCAAATAAATAGAATAACATATTAAATTAAAATAAATTAAAGGTAGAAAAAACACAGTTTAGTTTAACTGAGTTTGCCCTCTCATTGCCCTTGTAGTCCCAAAATGCTTAATAGTATTAAAGTCAGTTACTGTAGTTTGACAACATCCTGACTGAAGGTCCTGAATTGTTTGGAGTGGACCTTGAGTTAATGTTTTTCTTGTCAGTTTGAGGTAAAAAGTCAGTCACCAAGCATCCTTGCATTTACAAGTGCTCCCAAGGTGACAAATGTAAGAGTTAAGAGGATAACTTTTAGAAAGTATTTCCAAATGCAGAGGAAAAAGTAACTTCAAGAGGCCGATGCAGGTGATATATTTTCCAAACGCTGAATGACTGGGTGCTACAGATTAGACTGTGCAGAAGGAGAATGTTTTTTTTTTTTTTTTTTTTTCATTTCAAAGTTAGTGAGTATTTAACTTTTAAAAATAGTTAGGTTGCACTACCCTGAGGGAACATCTGTTGATCATTTAGATTTTGGTTAAATTGAATATGTGACAGTTCTTTGTGGAGTTCTTGAATACAACAAGATCTCTTTGTCTCAGTGTTTTCTCCCAGGGTGGTGGGCATAGCAGTGGCTCGCTATGACTTCTGCTCCAGAGACACACGAGAGCTCTCCCTGCTGCAGGGAGACATCATCAAGATCTACACCAAGATGTCCAACGGGTGGTGGAAAGGAGAGGTCGACGGCAGGGTAGGTCTGCTGTCACATCCTGTTGCCATGATGAATTTCTCTTCACATTTTATTTCATCTTTACACATCTATCGTGCGTATTCATATTATTACACATCCAATTGATTGGACAGGTCCCTCTTGAGTATCATACATTATAATTGCTGTAAAGTGGCCTAAAATTCGGCTGTTAATAAAGTTGAGTACTTAATGTCTACCCTGTCAGTCATCTTGGCGGTTTAATCGTCCAAGCAGAGTTCCAGTTGATGTATTGACCTAAATAATCTACAAATATTTTGGTGTTGAAACTAATTAAAACACAGTCAATATAACATGTATACTTGATATTTGAGTGCCTAGGTGGTGGGGTAACAGAATCATGCAACATAATTGAGAGCAGTTGGTGGTGGGAAGCCAGTGAGGGATCATATTTGGTTGGCAGTGGTACCTGCATGGAGGGTTGATCTTTGCAGGGAGGGAACGGGTAGTGTGAAACTCCCTGTGTGCATCATTATTCAACCTCAGTGAAGATCCTCAAGGCTTGCATCATGTGTAGGCCAGGCCACGAGTAAGAGATGAGGTAACAGTGACTGCAGTGTGAGGACGAGTCACCATTCAAAATTGGGAGAAAGAGGGGAAACATGCAAAAGGTGCACAAAAAATATGTTTCCTGTTTAATATGTGTGCAGTTGAGTGCTGTTGCCTGAATTATACCCTATTTTCTGCTTCTCAGGTGGGCTGGTTTCCGTCTACCTACGTGGAAGAGGAGGACTGACTGCTCTGTACGAATGACGTCTTTTCAGCGTCCATTCAAAGCTTACCACCTCCAGTGAGCGCCACGCTGCTCAGCCACTCTCTGTGCCCTGCAAGTCAGATCTCTTTGATAAAACCCAGAGACTCGGACTGAAGAGGAAGCGGCAGTGCCGTCAAAAACCTTCTCCTGCCCTCTGACAGACTCACAAACAGAGCAGATGTCAAATCACAGATTCCAGCAGCGTCATGCCATATCTGGCCTCTCTGCGGCCCTGTCTGCCCCCACGGCCCGCTGGGAAGTGCATGTGCTGTGCCCAGATATCCCTCCCCCCTCCTTTCCTGCTCACCTTGTCTTATTATTGATGACTCCATTGGCTTGTGTGAGACTTGCCGTCACTGTCATCATGTTTCAATACCAGGAAGGCTCAACCACCGAACTGGAACACAGGTCCTGTTGATGGTGCACCGCCCAGGTACTCCACCACATTGACATGCAGGAGCTGAGGAACTGCGACTGTCGTTGGAACACTATAGCCCTCTTGGTTGTTGGGACTTTTGTGTTTAACTTCCTGTCTAAGACCAATTTTATTTTTCTAATTTTCAGTGACTGATATGAACAGTGTGATATTTAAATGCAATCCCTGATTTGTAGTTTGACGCCGTTTGAAAAAGGGTGGAAAGATTTCAGCACCGCAGCGCGAAGGACTGATCCGTCATCCACATGTCATGTGTTTGCAGTCTATTATGACTATTAGTCTTGCGGAGCGAGAAGCATTTCGGCCATATGATGGCAGGGGACCACACCTGTAGAAAAAGCAGTTGATCCTGTGGTTGTGGAAAGGGTTGAACTGCACAGCTGGAACAGCGACGTCTCTAAGCTTTCCTCTTCTGATATCATTTCTTCTAAATCTTTGTTTATTTGAATCACCACCTAGTGCACCCAAAGTACCATCTTGTTGCGGCACTGGATGGGTGCACTGTTCCCGCCTAAATGTAAAGCAGTACTTCAACATTATAGGAAATACACTTAGCAGCCAGCAGCTGGTTAGCTTAGCTTATCATAGAGACTGGAAACAGTGGGAAACAGCCTGGCCTCCCTTAAAGCTCACTAATTCACATGTTATATGTTGTTTAATTCATGAAAAAATTAATTCTTCAAACAACAATCTGTGGTTTTATGGGGAATTGTTGAGCTTTAGAGGAATCCACTGACCAGGGTGGTGAATTCTGTCATTCTCAGACTTAGCCAGGCTAGCTGTCTGCCCCATTTTCCAGTCTGTGTGCTAAGCTAACCGCCTGCTGGCTGTAGTTTCATATTTAGTGGACAAACTTGAAAGTGCTGTCAATCTTCTGACTGACTCTTGTCAAGGAAGCGAGTAATTGTATTTCCCAAAATGTTGATTTGAGCCAAACCTGACTGGTGTCACGGCTGGACCCATGAGAGTGAATATGGTGAATCATTTAAAGGAAGAAGGAACACACACTGGGATAATGTTTCACAATGTTAACGGCACTGAAGGGAAAAAAAAAAAAATGATATCCAGATCTCATGTTCGGCTTCAGACATGTCAAGTCATCAAAGAGAAAAAATATGCACAAAAGGAATTACAAAGTCAAATAAGTCTGAAAAGTGCATGTGTTGTAGGTCTGTACTTCACTGTGAGCTCCTTCATCTTTTGATCATTCACTGTGGAAACCGGAGAGCCATTTTACATTCCACAGATTTTGTGTTTACCTCAACTCTTTTTGGTTTCAGAATGAATGATTCAAGGGTGATGTAACAGCTGTTCACTGTAGAGCAAGGTAGCACAAGGGCGTTAAGTGATGCTGTTTTCCTTCAAACGTTAACATCCCGCTAACCATGTGTGTGACATCAATATTTAATAAAAGAATACTCTTTGAATTGTATTTCTGAAATTTGATAGGCTATTTTCCCCCTCTTCAGACAAATGTTACATTGCAGGAACAAAGCCTTTGCAGTTGCATCACAAATCACAGTCGTGTCTGACGCGGTGGTGGAGGTGCAGTGGAGTTCCTGTGCTCAAATAATGGCTAAACAAACAGAACAGAAAAGAGACGCCTGGAAACTGTTGCCGTATAGAACACCTAAGTTCAGTCAGAGTCCATGTTTTCTTTGTGTGTCACTGACAGTCTCACCAGATTTGCAACACGCAAGCTGCTATTTGCAACATGGGATCATTCCTGTCGTTAGTTTTGAACACATTTCATTAAATAAAACCAACACCATACCTGCGACCAATGGATGAGCACGAGAGAGCCCTTCAGGACTCCCAGATGAATCTCCCATTTACAGGCGAAGGTCAATTGTGAAATGTGACATTTCTACCATTTGTATGGCTCGCTTTTGTGAAACAAGTCATTTGTCTTCAGGCCTTTCTCGCAGATCCTGTGCTTGAAATCACCAAATAATAGCTATAGCTTGCGAAGAGCAGCTAATCTAAAGTTAAAGAATGTAGTGAAGATGTTGAAGTCTCACCACGTGTCAGATATCTAGAAGTTATTTTCTCTGAGAAAGGTAAGACAGTGTTTTGGCTAATAACTCTCGTATCTCATGCGGAAATAAAGAATTTGAACTTGTCCAGTACTGCATGGAAGGAATCTGCAGAGGGGTTAAGAAGAAAATCAGCTCTTTTTCAGGATTTTCAAAATCAGCTTCTAATAAACAAGAAGTAACACAAAATACAGCCCAATAACACGACTTTACACATTGCGTGCAGTGCATATGCCAGAGTCAAATTTTCATGCAGGTGGAACATCAGTCCCTGCCTTTTACTTCTGTGGAGAGCAGATGTCTTCAAATACCATACAAAATATCAGGTGACATAGTACAAAGAGTGAGAAAGTCTTCTTCACACAACTTTAATCTAGGAGACTAGGATGTTCGACAGGTACCTAATTTGCATCACGTTTGTCATGTAAATTAATGCACTTACTTTCATGTTAACCATGTCTTTTATTTTTGTTACCATGATGGTGAAGATCACCTGACTGTGGATCTGCTCTCCACAGAAGTCAATAAGAAGGATTGGTGTTCTCACCTGTATGCCTTTGGACTTTGCATTTGCACTGCATGCAATTTGAAAGTGTAAAGTTATGTAATGCCATTTGTATGCAGACTGAAGAGACTGTGTTGCATAATGAATTCAAATTGACTTGAACACAACTCATATAGCTTAATCCTAAATGGTAGAATTGACCTTGGTCTGCATCTTGGTCAGCCAACAGACTTATGATTTCACCATCCATGTTACAGGATCCAGAATGCTCCACACTAAACCTGTGCTGACCTGACAACGTGGCATTCAGTCGGTCTGACCGACAATGAAGACATCAGATGTTTGGTTGTTGCTACCAAGCCAAAAACATTGTTTTTTTTTGGAAGTCAAGAACTGGAGCTATGCGTTGTCTGCAAGGAGTAATTTGTATATTTGCTGGTCAGTTTTCTCTCCAATCTCCAATCTCTCCAAACTGCCACAGCTAAGCAGCTATCTAGCCTACCCAACAACATGAGCAAGAGCACCAACTCATCTTGCATATGTATCTGTGGTCACGGACAAAAAGAGATATCACAAAAGTAAACTAACATTTGTTGTTTTATACATGCATGGCTCGTTTGTGTCATGCCAATAACAGACAACTGCAGCTGTATCCAAATAAGTTCTTCATCAACGTACATGAATCCCAAATGGCATACAGGTAAATATGCTAAGTGCTACATTTGCTGCTAGTAGCAACATTAATGTCCTTTAGACAAGAGATTCAGCAGACATACAGTTAATTCAGCGTGATTAAGCTCTTTTTTGCTCTTTTTTCTCATCATTGTCAGAAATTGTCTATAACAATAACAATCCTACTTGTTTTTGTCATATTTTCCTTCTGATGCTCTGAACATGTTTTCATTATTACTGTGCTGTCTGACATCTGTTTGTCAGTTCATGTGCTCTTTCTACTGTTCTTTTTTTAAAATACAAGATTCAACAGAAACACACTGCCAAATATGAGATTGCATTTATACACTAGAGTCTCACAATATCAGTATTCTTGTAATGCAAACACTCCCTCAGGCTTACTTTCCCCCGACTGCTCTGCAGCCTCTCTAATGACCAAACTCAGCTGAGGGAGGGCTCTGCTGTGCTAACAGTAACCCTCCCGTCACAAAGAGGCAGAAAGAATGGCTCCCCTAATACTCCTCCTCTCCTTAATCTGCCTGTTCCTGTCTTAGCCAACGAGAAGAAAGGCGACGACAGAGAAGTTGGACAGCAGCCAGAGAGAGAGAGAAATGGGTGTTCAAGGTTGCATGGATGGATGGTGTGTGTGGATATGTGTGTGCATCTGAGAGAGAGAGAGACAGCAAAGGCAGACACTGAGAGAGTGAAGGAAGCCATGCATCATCTTCATCTGTCTGAATGATCTCCTTAACCCCCGGTTTTTGCCAGTCAGCCCCTCTGGATCTCTATATGGGGTTAAACAGGGATTTAGCAAAAGCTGAAGCTGCCCTCAAATACGGTGAGCTCTCAGTTCCTCTCAAAAGGGTTCGACTGTGAAAGACTTTATCTGTAAGATTTATATTCAACTGCTGACTTGTGACCCTCAACCCCCCTTACAAAAATCATAAAACTACACAATGAGTTTTTCTGTATTTAGACAAGACATATAATGCTTCCTTGGAGGAGAGAGAGGAATATAGAAAAAAGACATCCAGTCCTGTTACAAAACACACACAAGCTGTTGAAGCTGACAGTTACTGTTCAATGGCCAGAATGACATGATGCAGCAAAATCAGAATTGGACTTGATCAAAGAGGACTCAAGCAAATACTTAACCAATATAACCAACATAAGCAGAAGTGGCAGGATGTTGTTACACCACTGCAAAAAGTCTGGATGGGGTGAATGGATTGATGTACAAAAACGTTCACTTTAACAGTGGATGTTCACATCCAGCTCAACGCTGGTTTCTTTTAATCATGAAGACAGTCTTTTCTAGCTTTAACCATGACCTCAGGAGAGATCGTGAGTTGTTATGGGCTAAGGGCTTTCACGAGCGCAGCCAGTAGCTCAAATTTATCATTCCTCCAGCGAAATATATCTGTATCTTTTTTTGGATGGATTAGCACAAAAAAAAATTTTCATGGTGAAATACCTGGAAAATAATTCTACTCCAATGAGCTTCTACTGCACTTTGCCTTTAGTTTGTGTAGTTAGCAAAAATTAGCACGCTAACACAATGAACTCACCCACAGATGCCACAGATTTTGTTCCGTCCTCCGCATGACTCCACGCATGTCAGAAGCAGAGCGCTTTGCCTGTCTGATTTTGTTGACTTGGCAATTTTTATCTATTTTTAAACGCGTTTATTGTCGATGTACGATTAGGGGTCTGCACCAGGTGTTTTATTTTGAAAATTGACTGGATTCTCTACACTGTTCCTGTGTCTGACTGACTTCCTGCTCGGCTCCATCAGCTCTGTGCGTCTCGATGTGGCTTCTGTCAAAAATACACTATGTGCGTATTTTCCACGTAGCTGAGCGGAGAGCTGCTTCTGACGGAATCACAAGCGTTGTCTGGACTGGCTGCAATGAGCTCCGATGGTCGCTTCGCGTTCTGGTTGCGGTGCAGCCGTGCTCGGTGGAATTTGCAGGTATGATGGTGAACATCACTACCTACTAAATATCACCATGGCAGCATGCTGATTTAAGCATTTCAATCAAAGCACTGCTGTGCCGAAGTACAACCTCCCAGAACTCCCCGCGTGGTGGACGACGCGTATTCGCTTCAATTATTAATAGAAATACAATTAAATAAGAATGTCCAGGATTTGAGATGAGTGTATCCAGAGAAAAAAGGAATGAGGAAAAGAAGGTAAGGACATGACCACCCTCTTCGCCAGCATAGTGTTGCTAAGTCTCTGTGAGGACTCTATCAGCGCTACCCAGCAATTAAGATCTCACAGATCAAAGCAGTCTAAATGAGCTAATCCTCAGAGAACTGCTCCTCTCCCCTCCTCTGTCTACCCCTCTCTTTCCCTCTCCATCTCTCCCTCACCCTAGTTACTTCCTCTTGACTCATGGCTCCATGTGCTGACTGCGCTTTGATGCTTGACAGCGGTGGGTCTCTTAAATGTAAAATGGTGAATAAATGTGCATTAATGGGTAACACTTTCATATCCTTAACGCCAATTTGCACAGGCTGGGGAGCATGTTTTCAAAGGTCTTAAGACATAATTGGTGATTATGAATCTGTAGCTACTCTATCTGATGCCCACACGCAGCGCAGCTGAGTGCACAAGCCGAACACAAACTAAGACCATATCAGCGGAGAGACATTTTCTGCGTTTGATAACAAGCAATATTAATACATCTAGGCCCACATTAAAACTTATGGCGCAACAAGCCCCTTCTGAGTGTGGCGAGCTGGAACCAGCACTGGCGTGAAACCGAGTGACAGCTTTGAGGTCAATAGTTGTTCAAAGGAGCGTGACGCCGCTGGCTGCTTAGCAGGTCGGTCATTATCATAGAAAAAGCAGAGCATCTGCCTGTGACTCCTGCGGACAGGTTTAACGAGGTGGCGCTGCTCGTCATGGGGGCCGCTTTGGCAGGGCCTGTCTGTGTCTCACCCCTCCTGCTCCTTCTCTCTCCCCCCTCTGTCTCCCTCTTTTCCTCCAATCTCTTCCTCCGGCTCTGCCAAACAGGGGTGTTCGTGTGTACTGCTGCCTCTTTCCATCAGGGAACTATTGTTTCATGGCGGGCTTTTGTGATGAAGGCTTCTGTCTTCCCTCCTTTATTTCTCCCCTCTTTAACTTGAATCTCTTTGTTTTTGTGTGCCCGTTGTTTGCCTCTAAACTACCTCTCCTTGTGTCCCTGTCAGTCTGTCTCTCTGACTATCTTTCTGTGTGTCTGTTTCTTCTCTAACTGCTTCTTGGGATTTTCTGCCACCGCCACCACCTGTGCCTTTCTTTTCTCCAGTACATGAGACAATAGTCCTTGGCGTCCCCAGTGCCATCGTCAACACTGGTTTGTAACACATGGAACAAATACTTTTTGTTAAAATAACAAACTTGTTGAAATAATGTCACTTTTGGCAAAATTGCATATAAAAACATATATTATCACTTAACCTGAGTGGTATCTAAGTCATGCAAATAGTTGTGTTTTTATTCTGAGATCCATTTCTGGTGCCATCCTAGTACAGCAGAGGTGACTTTTTTTGCAGAAGAAATAGTCCCTTTGAAAACTGACAGTGAGCTCTGTGAATTATCCAGGCGAAGGAGGACATTGCCTCTAGAAAGTCTGTAAGCAAATGGCAACACACTATTAAAACACCTGTATCCATTGCCCTCTACAAATTTGACCACTTTGGAGTCAACACATCAGGATACATTACTGTTCTACTTTGCTGCATGTCGGTTCTTCAGAAAAACAGCGATTGTATCACATTTCCTCCACCAATCAGCAGATTTTATCACCTCAGCAGCTTCATCTGTCCTCATGATGCGTTCAGTGTGGTGCAGACGTGGAACTGACATGGTCCAAATGATGCTACATTCTGCCGTGCTGAGAAATGAATGTTTCTTGCACTTCTTTTGAACACAGATATTTAAATTAATTTCACCTCCACTGTAAGGTGGATGCAGCCTCATACATGCCCATGTTTTTGGTATTTGAGTGAACCCACTGTTTTTTTGGAGGGGTAAGGGGCAAAAGGGCAAAATACTGCACCTCTGATGCAAAGTGTAATCAATCATTGACACTCTGCTTTTGCAAAATATGTATGTGCTTTCCACAGCCATGCTTACAGCTTAACAACCTTTGTATTCACATGCCTCTGTCAATGTTTTATTGAATCAAAACTTAAAGTACTAATTACTCATTGAACCTAAACTCAAACTCAAACTCTACAGTATCCTTTCTTATGATCAGGGTGACATCAGACAAAACCCAACTCGTCCAGTGCCTTCTTTAAGAATGGTAGGGCAAAATACTGAATTGCTGTAGGTATGATTTTTAGGACTCAGTGTGTAGTGAAATTGATATCAGTCATCGTGTGCAATGTGCTTTGGAACAGGCGATAATCTTCTCCACATTCTCCAGGTATGTTATTTTTGTTTTCCCAGTCAGAAGTGTTTATATGAAACCCAGGGACCAACACAAACCCCCACATCCCTCCCAGCACGTGAAAACTGAGGATAAACTGTTTTCTTCGAAGCTCTCTGGAACAGACTGTGAATGGTATCTTTTATTTATGGACGGATTGGCTGTGATACATAAATAATTTCTTCAACAGGGCGTCGGGGGCTTGCGGTGCCAATCCCAGCCGGGGCTGATTTGCAATTTAGGTGTGGCACTGAAGGCCAGAAGTGCTGGATTTGGCATTGAGAAAAAATAGACAAAAGCTGTGATCGTGCGTGACACTGAATAGGATTACCATCTGTAGCCGAAGAGCCGATTGCTGCCCTAGATTGTATTGAAATGAGGGGACATCAGATTGGTTTGCGGTCGTGACAAGAAAGCAGATTTCTTTTTATAGGTTTATGTTGGTGCCAGAATCTAAACAGTCCTACTTAAAGCTGCTTCTGCATTTCAAATGAATAATTTAATTCCATATTTCCTGCAACAACTGTAGTGCAGATTGACACCAATATCGACTCCACCATCTCAAGCAAAGTTTATAGTATAAGTCCTCAGCGATACAAGGATAGTTTTGAATGAAATAGGTGACCTGCGTAATATATGTGCAGTATCTTTCACATCTTTCTTGAACTAATGGGGGAAGAGCAGAAACATTTCTTCCTGTTTAGTCAGTTCCAAGAACTGAAAGAGCAGTAGGAAGAAAGGTATTTCCATTATGTTCCAGCTGAGGCAGCTTAACTTCCTCTCTGTTCTGTCTATTGATTCTAGTGTACTCTGGCTCTGAGCGCCAAGCTAGCGAACCACCCACCAGCTGTCCTTGCGATGTCAGGGATGTGAATAGGAGTTTGATAAAGCCACAGATGGCATGCTGCTCCCTCCCCACCATAAGTGCCATTCCTGATGTGTTGCCACATAAATGGAGTCGATACAGTTTCTACAGCTGGAGCTGAAAAATTGATTTGGATGGAGAGGGCGGAGGGTCCTTATAGATGTTGGTGAGTCAGTGTGCCGCATGCATGTACAATCTGTGTTGTATATAAAAACACATGAGGTGCACTTTTGCATGGGTGTGCGCTTCAAGCTGCCTCATGATTTTCAGCCTATTTTTACATGACCAAACAACACTTATCTACTGCACATCTAATAAAAGTTGAATCACTTTTCTCTGCACAAAAGCATTATCATTGCCTATTCAGTTTCTGTCTTTGTATTGTACATGGCTTAGAAAGTAAATCTTCAGTTGTAGAGTTTTTATTCATTTCTTAAACATTAAGTTAAATCAAATAAAAAAATAGTGTCAAGCGTGTGGTAGAATGTGATAGATGGGCTGATATGCAAAAGATGGATAGATTGTGAGAAAAATAGAACAGTGAGAAAAATCCTACCCTGGATACTGATTTCTCCACATGGAGCTCCTTTGAGCTTCTACACCCTTTTAATATAAGCTTGCTGTATCTCAGAAGGGGAGAACTCTGATGAAATGATTTGCTCATATGCAGGTTACTGAATGAAGCTGAAATCCTCTGTAATGCCCTGTCACACCAGCATTTAAAAGAATCAGATTTTGCAGTGAAATCACTTAATTTCCATGGAACTACGACGATCGGTCGATTCGCTTGTGGGGACGATGTGCATCTGCAATGCTTCATGTGGAGTGCGCTGAACTTGACTGACACACAAATGATTAATGAATTAATGAATATCAGGGCATCTTGATCAGTGGAGATGGACGTAACATCGCATCCACTTACCCAAGTATCTCCTCATGGTTTGGTTTGCCCTGTGGCTCAGGCTGAACCATACAACACTACTCCGGCCAATCAGCTACAGGTGGCGTTCATGCTCGGGGAGGGGAGATAGCAAGACGGGCGGTAAATCTTGCATGCTAACATTGTGTAATTGCATTATGAAGGAGACAAATTTCACCAACCTTTCTCCAGAGTGACTCACTCCACATTTAACCCTCCTCTGCTGGGTTGCAAACGAGATTAAAAATTCAATCCAACATCTCAAAACCCATCATTTCTGAACTATCTCACGTATGTACTGCACAGAAATTAGTTTTGATTTCACTCACATCGCAATACTAGGTGTAAGTTTTCTTCAAATGGTGGCTACCTCTTGCAACAAATCTCTCTGAACAAACAAACTGAGAAGCTAATAAATAAATAAATGAAGTGGCTTCCATTGTCAAGCAGCAGGCAGCTTTTCCTCTATGAAAATAGAAAATATACCGCCGCTCAAAGGAAGAGAAGGTCTGTGTGGAAACTGCAACGCTCCATATGGAGCCACACTGGTAGTTGCATTGCTTTTGTTACAGTGACGGTCGAGCTGGCAGCTGAAGCTTGCTCAGTGACGGGTCAAGGACGACTTACTGATACAGCACAGAAGTGGACCCGCAACCTCTAACTTATATTCTGAGCTGTAAATCGCTGTATATATTCTAAACATTCATGAAATTCATGAAGCAAAATACATGCTGTACTGTCTTTATAACGCTTGGTTTGAAAACAGCTGGGGGAAGAAATGAACCAGGCTTTGCATCCCCATTTTTAGCACAAGCATTAGCAGTATTCTAATGGTTTAGGAAAAAAAAAAAAAAAAAGAGTCCCGCTCCACAGCACCAATTTGTGTTTTGAATTTGACTGCTGTGCATTTCAAAGGGTATCACTGATGAACTGAATGTGGATACTGGATTGCTAATAAGCAGTGTTCCAGTCATGTTGCTGAGCCTCTTCTTTCCTAGATACTGAATACCCCTTGTCTTATGTTATATAACTTTCTGTTGGTGCCACCAGTGCTGACAGTGGCAGAACACAAGGACTGCTCGTGTCTAAAAATGTCCCCCTAATACCCCCTCCTGAGTCTTAGAAGTGAAAGGAGGAAGGACAAGGCGCTGCGGTGACACGGAACCGTGGGGAACATAACTAGCAAATAAAATCCTCAGGTCTTTTCTTTGTGCACTGGATTCTGACCCCCTGAAATAAAGCCTCATGATGCACTCCAAAACTGTACCAAAAATCATTACCATAAAATGCTCCACTGCTGCCATATGTAGCTTTAAATGTCAGCATTTCTGTTCAGCTATTTATGATAGTGTCAGGAAATATATTCATGCAGTTGTTCAATAACAACGTGCATTTTAGTTACCACAACTTTTTCTGTCTCTAAATCTGCTGTACAAGAAGAAAGTTGTTTTAAATATTCCCATGTCTGCACTGACTACAACAAGCAGGTCATGTAGAGGAATTATGGTGCTCATTTTCCTCTGAAGCTGAGAATGTCAATGTTGGCAGTGTGTTGCACTTGCTCTTGAGGCAGAGCAATGGTCTCCATCCAGTACTTCATCAACCTTTTGTGTCATAATCTGCATTTAAGTGCAAGAGACTTGGATTTAACCTTAAAAACTTTTTGGTGCTAATAGCTTAATACAGCACAAAGCCAAGAGCAAGTGTCATAAAACACCCATTTTATTGCACTAACATGTCATAAAGGTAATTGTCTTTCGTGCGCACACACACACACACACACACACACACACACACACACAGACACACACACACTGCCTCTTAAACACTGCTCTAAAGCTTCTTTTCCTCAAACTGTCACCACAAATGGTCTCAAGTGTGCCGCTTCACGTTCTGCAGAGCCAGTTCAAAGAGAGAAACCTTGAACAAAACTATTAAATCACACAGGGCGATACAACTTTAATGTTGGATAGATATGATGTTGAACTGTATTTGGAGTAAGAGCACAGTTTTTGTCATTTTAAGTCACATCTGCAATCTTGAATCTCTGCAGCTGACCTTTTGTTAAGTTGCTGTTGGAGCTTATTGAGCTTTGTCTTCTTGCATGGCATGAATGCTGTTTACAAAGATAACTGAGGCAGATTTAACTTTAACATTTTTGTTAATAAGAAAAAAATGGGTCCATGTATTCAGACACATAGACAAAAATAGGCTTTTCCATTTCTAGCTGGCATCTTTTTGCGCCTTTAACGACAACTATCGCTATTTTATCCACTGTAGGTAGCTAGCTCACTCGCTCGCTATTTAAGCTAGCTTAACATTAGCGCCATTAGGTGATTGAAAATGCTGCCTCCAGTTCAATTATTCCAGATTCAAAATGAGTTGTTTTAAAACCAGAACTCTGAAAAAGAGTCTTAAACATGAACTTTGGGTCTCTGCATGGCGCAAACAGAAAGTCGGCATCTTCACCAACTCATGATCTACATGGAAGAAAATCAAGAATCAGCATTGCTCCTGTATTGCAGCGTAGCACTGGTTACATGATAAGCTGTGCATTGCTTAGCTTACATCCTTTAACAAGCAAGACAGACAATACATGCTTCATTTTCTTCACTTTAAATGAAAGAAAAAGCTTTACGTATAAGGGTTAATCAGTGTGTTTGGTGAACGTAACATCTCTTTTTAAAGTAACCCACAAAGTATGAAATGCTTCACGGCCACGACGTAATGCTAGATCAGGCTACTCTTGCAGTAAGGTAGTCAACCAGACATGTTAACGTTTGCACCATTCCTTAGACATTTGCTTGTGTATTTTTGGTTTGGAAAGATTAAAAATTTCTTATATAGTTGCTCTTAATAAAGTTCACTACTTCAACGTGTGGATCTGACGCTTGACAGGCCTGCTGCACATTTTTGTTAACCTATGCCTGTTTGTTAACCATGACAGGCTAATTGCTGTTTTGGAGAGAAGTTTAGCAAATGGTCAGTTCTTCAAGGATTTATTGATGTATTTTTTAATTAAAATCACTGACTATCACATACTTGCTTCACGTGCTTCCTCAGCAGACTATTCCTCTTAGTTTTTTTTTTTACACAACAGTATTGACCCATTTTAAATAGGCCCATCTTATCATAGTCCAAAAGTTGCTTTTCCAGGCTCTCCGTCAAAAAAGGCATTCGCTACTCTTTTCATCGACAGTGTCATTTAATGAGAGGCACTTACAATTGACTGTAACACAATTAGGTGTTTCATAATCTCGGGAGGAAAATTAATCTCTCAAATGAAATTGGTCTCAGTGCTCAATATGTCACCCAGTGGGATGCGACTTCATTTTTATTCATTGACCCTCCATGAATTAAAGCTCATTTCCTGAACGTGTCGCCTCTCGGAGGCTCCCGCAGCAGGATGCAGGCTTTCAACCGTACCAGCTCAGAAAACCTTTCCCTCTTCCCATTTGATTCAAGGATTAGATCTGATTAAAGATTTGAGCTGGACAACCTCTGCGACAGCCGTGCAATCTCATTTTTCCAGAGTCTTCTCGTGATATTTACATATAGCTGATGAGATTTTGGCTTGAGATTCTTCTGATTCTGCCACGTTTCATGAGCACAACAAGGATGGGTTACAGCACGCTGGAAAACACAACCTCAGTCATAGAACTTGGACGTCATTTGTTGATGATCTATTGTTACCAGCAACGTTGCTTCAGTGAATGGGTCAACGATTGGCATTGACAGCTTTCAAAAATCCTTTCAAATCACATTCAGCTACTGTCATTGGCTTGTGCCTATCTACAAACAATACACGTCTACATCTTGTTTCAAATTCCATATTACCATTGGATAAAATTACTACTGTTCAACAACAAGACAAAGACATGATTTTCTTTTTCCCTTTGGTGGAAGTGTATTGTGTAAGTGTGTATGTAAACATAGTTTTGACAGCAGCTCTCAAATGAGGAGAACCATGTGCCACACAAGCAAAGAAATAATACAACCAAACTCCTTACGCACTCATAGTCCACATCTAGGACAGGTCGGCAGCAATAGAAAACAAGTAATACATCTTTTTGTTTTGCGTAGTCATGAAAATATCTGTTTTATACAAAAATTAAATACAGTTACAGTATGTTACAACTTTTTTTTTCCCATACAGGTGAGCTCAAGCATGACTACAAAGCCTCTGAAAAAGAAAACGAAAAAGTACTAGATCGGTACTTGTCGAGGGGCTTGATAATAATACATGTGCAGCATTTGGCAAAACAACAGACACCCTTCAGCAAAGTAAAATCACCAGAGTCACCAAAGCACAGGGGGGAGAAAGTGAGGGGGGAAAGGGGAAGAGTGAGGGAAAGGAGGAGAGAAGAAGAAGGTTAACAAGTAAGGAAGGAGGCAGTGAGGCAAGATGTTTTAAGATGTCCCCGTCCACATTATTATTTTTTAATAACCTCAGATGATACTTAGAAATCATGTGTCTAGTTTTGTACAGTTTGCTCTCAGAATGTGGGTAGCTCTATCCGAGTCTCCAGCCTGCCTTTAAAGAAGTATCAGCCAATGACATAATCACACAGCGAGGGCTCCAACTGTTTCCTCTGCGACTAAGACAGCAGTGACTTCACCAAGCCTTTCATAAATCCAACTAGTACTCAGTCTAACAGATCAGTGCACAACCTGTTGCACAAGTAATACTGTCACCCAACATGTGGCCTTGGCGATATAAAAGAGTTACTTATATTGTATTCTTAGCACATTGTCCAGACATCCTTTGTCCTTTATTTCCTTAGGGTTGAGAGTTCACTCTCAACATATGTGGTCTAAGGGTTTCGGTAGAGGATGGGAGGTTCTCCAGGTCTCTCAGCAAAGGGAAACAATCAATAGCGGGAGCACTACGAGGGTAAGAGCGAGCTGGCGGACGATGGGGGGATGATTGAAGGAGCCCCGTCCAGACAATTGGTCATCACACTCCCCGGGGCCCTGGCAGCGAGCTCTCTCGCACAGGACGCCCGTGAAGCCGGGGGAACAATGGCACCGCTGATGGTGGTGGCACGTGCCACCGTTCTGACAGCGCAGCATCGCGTTGTCGCACACCCGAGCTGTGGAGACAAAGCAAAAAGGGCAGGGGAGACAGGGAGGGGTGATTAATAGATCACTCAGGGATAGGGAGGCAGAGAACATCAACAGGCAAGTTCACAGGGCACAAGCTGCCTCTTCTTGTCCTGTCTGCATGTCCTTAGAGCACAGCTGACACATTAGGGAGGGTGAAACCAAGGACTTTTGTGTAGGAGTGCGCAGACGGAGAGGAGACAGATAACCAGGGCACATACTGTATGAATACTAGAATGCAGCCCACTGCCTGTGAAAACCCTTTCTATGAATGATTGTTTATGACAAAAGAACACAGACAGACATTTTATGGATATTTTTAGGAGCACCAAAGGGACTTTAGAGCAAATAATCCTGGCAAAACAAAAGAGCAAACAAACCATGGCAGTGATGAGGTGAAATTAATGATTAGTGAACCAAAGGATGCCAGCGTATTGTGAGACAGACCCTCTCTGCTGGACAGGAGAATTGAATTTTGCTTCCCATGGGCACAATGACACTCAAAGAAGAGAAAGAGGAGAGGACATGGGATGGATACCTGGCTCCACCTGCACCACCACTACCTTTGGTATGCAAATAAGCATTGCCAGGTAGTTCACCAATTGCTGTTGTTTTCCTCGCTGCGGTTAACCTTACAACAAATGATAAAACCCTGTAAGGATGTAACATCCCAGACTGCACTGCTTTGCTGGCCACCAAACATTTATTTGTTTTGATATAGAGTGATTAGGACTACATAAGCTGATTTTCACATTTCCAGACAAAAACTCACGACTCAATTATCCCAGGAAGCCCCTCTGCTGGCAGAGGTGAAATCCTGGAAGAGGTAATATTTGCCAAGAGATTTCAGTGTAATTGGATATCTCTCCCTGCATAAATAGTAATCACATTTTTGGTTTTCAGTAATGTGGCTCATGCATCAGAATAAAGCCAACAAATAATCATTGCTCCTGCTAAAACTGATTAAAAAGGCATTGCTATTGCATTTAACTTAGTAATATTCCAATCCTTTTCACACAGACACCACTGTCATGTGCTTTAAATGGAAATTCCACCTGTGGATGTAGGGTTTTATTGTCAGTGTGGGATTTTAAGGAATTCTGTGGCCAAGTGTTATAAATTACTCTTTTGGTGAGCCTTGCCTTGTCTGCCTCTACTATGGAAAACCGTGTGCGACTTGGTGCAACAGTTTCTTTTTAATAGAAAGATTTATAATGATAGCGTTATAAGAGCAAATGTATCAGTTTGTCCAGTCAGTCAAACTCCTTGCTTAAAATGCAGCAGGTTCTGGGGCTGCGTTGCATGATAGATTTCTCCCTGTATGATTTCTGAACACTGGTGCAAAATAATGAGTCTGGCAAGAAGCCACTGCTTTTTGATTCAGAGACTGACACCGAAATCTGACATTTACAATTGATGTTCTAGATAGATTAAACATTTTCGGCCACAAAACTTCGAATCGATGCCGGGAACGCGACATCATAAAGTTTATATTTAGATTAAACTCACACACACATATATGCACACACACACACACAAAACACCAGAGACCCTGATCTGCAAATCATATCATGAATAAGCTGTTTGTTTACATTCATCTTCCTTTAAAGGCCAAATCAATACTGAGCAAGAAAAAGAATTATGGTCCAGATGCAAGTGAGTGTGATGAACACATTTTTGATAATTTTCATAATTAGAGGCAGCTGTGAAAGGGGTTGAATAAGAATTACGTTATTATTAGGTATAATAGGGGCTGGCACCATAATCATGGCTTGTAGCATCAACTCCTCTCATTCCCTTTAAAGACCTGTTCCAATGAAAATCAAGATTTTAACCTTGTTAACATGGCCATATGGTGTTTTTTATATGCTACAAGACATATCATGAGCAAAATAAGCAGTCCACGCCACAGCTGAGCATGTCTGTCTTGGAACTGCAGTGGACCAATGACTCACAAACACAGATTCACATTCAGACTGTCACGGTTTCATATGTAACATACCTAAAGAGCCAATCCCGTTCCAATGAAACGAGGGGTACTGGAGAAGAAGCCAGGTGTAGCTACGTATCAGTAATTTCTAAGCTAAATTTCACTGTTTTCCAAACGATGAAAGGGATGTGGCTCTCTTTTCAGCTGCAATGTTGCAAAAGGACAAATGGTGAGCCTTCATGTATTCCCAAAGGATCTGAAAATCCGAGAGCCAAAATCAGCTTGCAGTGGCCTTTTCCAGATCACTGTTTTGAAATTTTTAGACAAAAACACAGATTTTGCCACAAAATGTACACTGAAGCCCAACGCTTCTCCATCTATTAATCCTGGGGACACAGCGAGTATGAACCAACACGTTGGTAAGTATTTTTCTTTTCCTAACCTTAACTAGTCCCCAAAAATTCCATCAAATACAGGCTTACGCCCAGCCCAAATACGTCTCAGGCCCTGACAGTGTCTGCCAGTGACAAGTGTCTGTACCTGCTCTTTGCATGCATAATGATGGACCTCTGAATCTTAAAGTGCAGCTGCCCGGCCCTCAGTGGATTCAAATATTAATGGCCTCCTGACTTCACCACAATCAGTAACGTCAGCTTTCTAATTTTACAGCTAATGGAAAACACCTGCTCTGTCTGTTTTGGTAAAGATTTCCATGGGATTAGCTAAATCTCCTACGTCTAGCCTACACATTAACTTTGTTGCCTGTGGCCAGAGGATAATCTGTGTGTCCTCCAGCAAACCCTCAGGACCATTGTCTTTCTAAAAGCATCTGTAGCCCAATTAGTTTTCTTTTCCACAGGCTGAAGCCGGCGGTGTCTTTGCAGCCACAAAATATAGTATAAAATAAGTCAATTATCTTGTGTTACTTAGACTATGTGTGAAACACTAAAAAGTCCTTTAGCATCTTCAGTTCCTATCTATTATAGATAAGATGAACATGTGACAGAGTGAGGCAAAATTTGGGACTAGGGTGAAATAAGGTGTATTTACACATGCATAGTAATCAAAATCATCAAAATAACTAATTTAAACCTGAAATGTAAAATATGATTATAATCTGTTAAAGGATGTTTGAAGGGGCACTTGACTAATTAGTATTGCACTTCCATAAGATTGGGGGGCTTAGAGGAGATGGATTTTAAAAAGAAACATCAAAATTAAGGCAGCAGAACCTCAGATATCCTCACGTTTATCTAGCATAAGTAAGTGCAGGACAAGCCCCCAAAACACTGGATCCGACAAATGAGCTTGCTTTTCAAACTCCATGCCCCAGTTTGTAACACAGGATCTTTGCTTAGAGATTGTAGTCTCAAGCCAAACCCTGGTGATATCAGTATGGGTTCCTCTTTATACAACTGTTTGGCAGGCTGAGACGAGGGCACTGAACCTGATGTGTAAAATCACTCTTTGATCGGAGATGCTAAAATACAATATCATGCTTCTTGAATGATTTTCTACATACGGCTTTACCTTGACATCACTCGCACTCAGACTTGTGCTGGAAGCAGGTGAGAACACAGCAATTCAAAACTGGGCCAAGCACTGGCGTACTCTCTCTGACACATACGTGCACCTGACATGTCTGTCAGATGTGTGACATTTTAGCAATTTAACTGTTATAACAGATCCATCTCTGTGCGTTGGTGTTGCACAAAGCAACAAGGCGAAGATTCAATGAAGTCACAGGACAAAAATGATAGATAGAAAAGACAAAGAGCTGAATTAAATTTCCCACTGCTGCTTGTGTGACTGGAGGCATGATGCAATCGAACGGTACGTTCATTCTATCACACACTATTGACGGGATTATTGGGTCACTTAGGACACATTTCATGTACTATGATACTGAAACATTGGACATTTTGTTCCTTCTGTTCACTTTTTTGGAGAATCTAGCAGTCAGTTTATGTCCTAGACATACTCAGGCAGTTCTGTAATCCTCTCATCTCAGTGAACTCTTGATGGCCTCAGACACTGTGCAACTGAAGTCTCTGAGATACAGCAAATATCAGCACGATATCAGGTTATTAGTCACAAATGGATGTCCTAGACCGAAGCTCCTGTCACTCCTTTTGTGGAAGATCTAAACCTTATGTCATAGAAACAAGTTTGAATAGCCCATGTTTTTAAATCAAATCTCTGAGTTTCACTGCAGTCGTGCACAGCCTGAAAGGGACTTATGGTATTAAAGATAGCCCCCCCCCCTTTTTTTTTCACAAGAAAGACCCTGGAGAGACCCAGCACCTCCATTTAATTACATACAGTGAAGAAAAAAAAATCATATTCACAGTGATTAATTTAATAGTTTTTAAAAAGCCTTTATAGCTATAGATTCAGCAATTAACTATAGCTGGAGACAGTTTTCAGATACAGGATCTGCTAATTATATGCTCTGAGACAGAACAGTGTTGCTTCAATTACGCTGAATCAATAACTTTTGCCATGATGTCAGGGTAAACTGAAACCTGCGTTCAGCCTTCTGTTATCATATTAACATGAAGGCTTCATCATAAGTCATGACTCGAGGCGCTGAAGTTCAATATAAATCGTCAGCTGTGTGTTGGCACTTGACGGTGGCAGGGATAGAATACTGCAGCTAAAGACAGAAGTGCCGCTGTGACTTTCCTTTGAATCAAGTCCTGTGCTTGTGTATGCTTGACAAGTCGCAACTGGAAGATTAGAAAGTTAAAGGTACAGTTAAAAATTTGGGGATATATTCCCTTTCCTGCTAAGAGAACATTGATGCCACAATCATGGAGTTGAATGTGAAGCTACAGCCTATTAGCTTAGCTTAGCACAAAGAGTGGCAGCACAGGGAAACAGCTAACCTGGCTTTGTTTAAAAATATGCCTACCAGCAGTAATAATGCACACTCATTAACATGCTGTGTCTTGTTTCCTTAGTGTGTTCACAAGCACTAATGTAAAATCATAAGTTGTGTTTTTTTCTGGGGGGAGTAATATGCTGCAAGTATTTCTTGGAAAACTTTCCACTGACTCTTTACGGCCATTTTTGAACAGAGTCTGACTAACTGTTTCCCTTCGCTTCCAGTGTTTATGCTAAGCTAAGATAGGCAAGATAGCAAATAAATGTATTTCCCAAAGTGTCTTCGTAAGTTATTAAAATATTGCTTTCAACATTTGTACAAAATGTTGGTTACTTCTTAATTATGACAAAATTATGTTTTGTTTTGTTTTTTTCTCCCAGTAATACCATTTGCAATCAAACCTTGTTGCCCATGCCACATTTGACTCTTGAGGTGTTTTTTGTTCTATTTGAAGGGTTTTTTTTTCTATGACATTTGAAATGGCAAACTACAGATTCATCAATATAATTTGTAAATGAATCAAAAATAATTGCTAGTTGTAGTCCCACATGATAGTTTGTATTGCATCTGCTAAATAGGTTCCTTGTGTTTATTTCAGAGACCCTGCTGCTGCACTATGTCGCCTCTTCACTTAAGAAAATGTCACCTCTCCTTGCACTGAAGGATTTTCTCATGAAAACACCTAGTGACATGGGGCATTTACAACTGCTAATATACTGTAAGTGCAGCAAATACAATACACCTACATGCAAAAGCTTTTCATGAAATAGCTACAGGTTGCTACTGTGGTCTGACACTTTACATGAGAGCGATGCAGATGACACAGGAAGGCAGAACTGTTTGTGATCCACTCCAGCACAGTAGCTGGTTTTGTATCACCTCTGACTCATTCCCAGCTTTGTGAATCCAGAAGAGAGAGTCAGATATGCCCTCCCTTGATTGTGAAAATCCTGAAAGTCCTCTTTTAATTTTTTTCTCCTCTGGCTTTGAGAGCAGTGGTGCAGATGCAACTTAACACTCACTACACAGGATATATCTGGGCCTGAGGATTAGCTGGAGATAGCTGGAGATCAATCTACATAAACCCCCCTGGAGCTCCTTCTCTCCTTCCCTCTCCTTCTCCTCTTTCCTTTTTTTTTTTTTTTTTCCTTTAGAGCAAGGCAGAAAGGGTGCACCCCCAGAGAGAATTCTGGGTATTTAAAAAGAGGGCATGATCAAAGGGGTTAGGAGGCTGTGGACTCTGTGATCACGAGGCATGTGGTCCATTCCCTGCAGTGTTCTCACAACAAAAGGTCTGCCTTGTAAGGACCAGCATGTGTTTGTGTGTATGCAGGATGAAAGCGTCTGGGCTTTGGGAAAAACAACCCATTGCATGCCGCTGTTTGCATATTCTACATTGCACTTTCCTCTTCGAATTCCCAATCAATCAATTCTTTCTATGTACTGTTGGTGTCATGCTGAAGTTGCAAAGCCTATAAGCCTACCTTGGTTACGATTTGCAACACCGAGAGATGAAGCATTTGCTCGATCTGTGTAAAAATGGGAAAGATTATATATTACACTGAGTTGTCATATAATTCATGCTTTTATGTAGTTAAAGCACTGATGGGCTGCATGCATCTCCTTTTTGCAATAATAAGTGTTTGTTATCTGGGCTAATTTGCCTATGAATTATTGGAAAATTTCTGCCACGTGTCTGGAATAATAAATGCACTAATGTAGAAGGCATGCAGCTTAAATGAGTGAATGTTCCACAAGACAAAGGCAGGGACAGGTACACAAAGTAGCTGCTTTTGTTATCCAGTATCAGTGAGTCACCTTCAGGCATCAACATGTGTAGGGATGCATGGTGGGAACCACGTCTTCATAAAAAATGCTATTCTCTTCTCTGGCTTTGGGCAAATATCTGTCTGTGCGCTTAGAGCAAATATTGTAGTGTAGAGGGAAAATGACTCTCAGGAGTGCCTGCTGATACGCTCGCCCAAACATGCAGGACTCCTACAGTAATTCATGAGCTAGCAAGTCATTTAATCTTAAAGTGTATTAGTGTTTTAGCTTGTTAAATACAAATCATATAGTTAATATAACCGCTGATCATTTTGCAAACCATACTGCAGAGTTTGAAGGGATTTTCTGCAATGGATGCCTGCAGGCTGGGAAATCTTTCAGGCATCCTTTGATTTCCATTCATTTCTGCACAATATGAAAATCAAAGCGCTGCTTAAAACCTAATTGGGTTTGTAATTCAACACAAAGTTTTACAAAGCTCCATGGCCATTAGGTCAAGTGCTCATTGATTTAATGCTACATGGAAATAATTGGAAATCAGCCAGTAAAACAAGATGGAAATTTTGACAGTGGGAAAATAAAATTCTAGTTGTTTGTAATTCTTTTCCTTGAATTTCACTAGTAACAATTGAGACTATTAAAGCTGCATTGGAGAACAGCTTTCTCACACCATGCATTGGATCACTTCCATTCATAAAAGTAGGACATTAAAAAGTAAATTCTACATTAATGGTTTGTTAGAATGGATTTCTTCCAGTGTGTAAAACATACTTCTGAACCATTATGTTAATGTACGGCACAAATTCACAAACGAGAGTTAGCCAAACCACAAGTCAGCATGCCATTTTAAAGAGCTTGATCAACTTACGCACTGGTCCATGATTACTGGGAACACCTGCAGAAACAGAGAGGAAACAATGTTAATTAAAGCATGACTCATGTCATTTCACTCTTGAAACTTTGGCCATGGAACTGCAGGAGAAAACATTGTTTTGTGTGTTGTTTGCCTTGAATAATTCAAAGCCCACTTGGTCTCCAGTTGGTCTCCTCTGTGCTCACTGATTAACAGCAGCCATGGCTGTGACCACTGCATGGTCCGACACCCACCCTCTCCTGATGATAATAACAGGTCTGCCGGTGGTGAAATGTCAGCAGAATCAAAACTCTTAAGTGCCAAAAAGTCTTTTCATTAGAATTCTCATTTATGTTTGAAATAAACATGTTATCAACAGTTTGTTTGCCTTTACTGCTCTTAGCTTCTCTTCAAAGGTGGATCATTCCTGTATCATCTTGGAATCACCATATTTCTCTGAATCAAACCAGTCAAACAGCATCTGCAAATAATTCAAAGTGCAATTTTCTGTGAATGTCAGGTTAGTGGGAAAATACTTTCAATGATGTTGTGCCAGACGGAAAACATCACCTGTCTGTAAATTAAAAACAGTTGGGAGAAAGAAAAATAAAAAGCATATTTAAAATGGGCCTGTCTCTGAGCGGGAGCAGACTGTGGCAACCTTACTGCAGCTTTGTCTGAGACACGTGTGCTATCAGTGTCTGGCTGCAGAGTCACAATCTTTGTGTTACATTAATGTAATCAGAGGACAAATCCTACCCCACAATTAGTCCAATTTCTGATCCTTTTTTCAAGCTTTCCTGCTTTGTCCTTGTGAGATTATGTTTCACTAGGGTTTTCATATTGTTTGCACCCCATTCATCACTTCATTACCAGTTTGGAGCTGTCGCAGCAACTGTTGGCGAGAGCAGAACACTGCAGCAGCAGGAAAAAGAACAGATTTTAAGCTCCAATTTGCAAGAAAGCAAGAAAGTCGAGATTCCTAACCAATAGTTGTTCTGTGTAAGAAATGGAGGGCAAACAATATTGCCCTCTGAAGCCAAAACACATTCTACAGTCTGATCAAACTCTCAGCCCCAACCCCTCTTAACCTGTGAACCTGCTTGGGAACACAAGATGAGTTGACGCTCCCTGCAAAGTGGACTGTCAACATAATTCCCGAAGTGATTCCTCTTCTCCTCTGCAGGCAGCAAGATTTTTCTCCTCCTTCTTTTCGGGAAGCTTTGGATTTGAATCACTCTCAGCGACTCGCTGCTGCTGACAGCTACGGCCCATAGCAACACAGGGCTCCATTTTGGGCTCTCTAATTTATTAGATGAAGGGTCACGTATGTCCATATATCTACATGTGCAGGGTTCTGAATATGTAATAGACCTCGCCTTGTTCCTACCTGTGAGATAAATGACTTCCATGATTAAAGAGGAAGACTTGATGACAGATGAAAGCTATTAAACCATAATTACATTTTGCATGTTCAGCATATTTGTCTTGAAAGGAGGGCTGTATGTTTAATATCCTCATAGGAAATATGAGCTTCACATAATGGATACAGGCATGTTAGCGGGTCTGGGCTTTACTTATGAGAGAAATAAGAATAATTTAAGACAAAAGTGTGTTCGTTCAACACCTGGGGGACCAATATTGTTACGTCACTTCCACATGCAACATTATTGCATTTTATGCCACTGCCAAACAAGTGCTAATATTGCTTTTGATATGGCCAGACCTTGGTTTCATCAGTTCAGTGCAGATGCGGCCAAGTGTTGGATTTTTTAATATCGGCCTGTCAATCTGACAGTGAGCACCACATCGCAGGGAGACTCATAACACAGAGGAGGTACAGGGGTAAATCCAGCAATATCTCCTTAGAGTTCACAAGCGTTCCAACAAACAAACTCCCACACACAATCAGACGTGTTGCATGTGCATGCACACACACGCACACACAGTTCTGTGCACATGCATGCATTCACTACCACTCATAAGACACATACTAATACAAATGACTGTGAACTCCTCCAAGTCGTCGTCAACAAATAGCCCAAAGAAGAGCAAGAAAAAGCACCGCTACTGCACGAATGAGCCAAATCAGTGGATCAATAGCAATATCATATCTGTGTACAAATCTAATCAGAGCAGCATGTCTGAGAATTCAAGTCAGACAATCAAACTGAGCATCTGAAAAACCTGCTGTCAATCCCAGCAGACTGCTGCCACGAGCGTTTCTGACTGTAAAGGCTGAATCAGTGTGAGCGGAGGACCAGAGGGTTAGATCTTCCACCATCTGGCCTCGCCTGGCCGTCCACCACCACCTCCCTGAGTGGCTGTATTAGATTTATTGAGGCAATGAGCCCCCTGCCTCAGGCATGGGATTTGATAAATGTGACTCAACTCCCGTCCAAGATTATAATGGGGATAATGCAAAAGAGCACCTTCTGCCTCACAGTTACCACGTGAACAGGCAGAAAAATATGCAGCGTTAGTTTGCACTCAAGTCGAAACACTAAATTCAGTGTTAAAGTATTGGAAGGAGTGCTGTTTATGTTTGTATTGAATGAATGAATCACACCCTGACATATCAACTGGATATACACTCTAAGTGCTCATATCTAAGTAAAAAACAGGTCTTTTGTTATCACTGCTTTCCAAAATGACTCATACAGACTGTTCTAAAAATGACTGTTATGTTTTCTGATTTGTGACCCCAATGGTCTAAGTGTGACGTTTGGACAACTGAAACTACCTGTTTGACCAAATAATCTTAGCTCGAGGTCTGCTTATGAGCCCTTTAGGGAGCTCTACATGTCCCTCATATACAGTGAATTGTTGACAAATGAGCGGATGAAGACCATGAATGGGGTTGAAAGCTCCTGAATAAGCTCATAAGCAAACATTGAGTTAATAATAAAACTACCTCGTTCAGCTTATGTGAAGCCCAAACAATGATTGCCTACAAGGTTGGCAGGAATCATCATTGATTGCTGGGAGGTTGCAGGATTCAATCTGCACACTCTTGTGTCAATGTTATGCCTTTTGAAAGCTCTACCATCCACCAAAATGTGAAGGGGGTGCCATTGTTGACAAAGTCAATGGAAAGACTAGATGCAAATTCACTCAGGATGCCGCAAATTGATGCAAAGACACACACAAAGACACACTCCAGCAGACGTGATCAGTGCAGCTGTTGCTAGCTAGCTTACGGTGACCATCTCTACAGTTGGTAAATTGGCTGTTTGGGGCAAATAAACACAAACGGCCCAGTGGTCAAATTCATGGAAATGACAACCGAAATTGACTTTCCTTTCTGTCTGAAGACACCTTACAAGCTTTGAGAGAAGAATCACAGGGCGCGTTTCAGTGATGTTGCGTGAACAGTGATATATAGTGAAACAAACTGCTATATTTCCAGCTAAATGACACACTGTATACTCACATATTACAACATCTATGTATTGTGTACGTATTTAGCAGAGTTGAAGAAATGGAAAAACTGCTCAAGACAACATTTTGGGCAAAGAGTGAAACTTGTTCAAGACTAAAAGATATGATGTTTCTTTATGCAGCTTACATCAGATACCACTGTCTACAGCAGCCAGACCAGAAATGGTAACTATCTACAAGCACCAAATTAGCTGCATGGCTAGTCTATATCGACTGAACGGTAAAAGTACTGATATACTTACATATATTTGCCGTTCCTTTGGGTATAGGGAGGTAGGAGCCCACACTCCAGGCTCTTCCGTGGTAGTGCTTCTTGCAGCGGCTGCAGTCTGACCCTGTGGTGTTGTGTTCACACTCACAGCCCAGCTTCCCCTTGTCAAACACACAGCTGTTGGCATGCAGGTTGCACTTGCACCTGAGACATAAAGATAACAACAAAGACGGACGTGTGAATAGGCATCATTCTGCACCCATTGAATCAATATCCTCTGGAGGGAATACACAAAGTCTGCCCTTGCTGCGACGTTTATTTGTGCTTTTCAAATTTTTTTGACAGGGGTAAATTGAAATCCTGGTGGGTTATCTGACTTGGATCAGGCCTCCACAAAGCTTCATTATGCTCCCCTTTAAAAAAACAAGGCCTCATTTGTTGCTGCCCCTGCGGAGAGAACAGCGACGAGAATAAGGTCACTTTTGCCACTCTGAGAGCTAAATGAAAGGCACTCTGTAAGATTCACTAATTGAGCACAAAACGAGGATCTGATAGAGAGATGATAGCATAAAGAGAAGCGGCGTAGCTTGAGAATTGTCTTTTTTCTTTCCCTTCAAAGTTACTGTGTTATTTGGCAAGGGAGCCTTCAGGCAGGAAACCCTACCGGTCGACGGAGCTGGTTTATTAGACAGAACTGTGGCAGAGCTGACAGATGCTCCTGACAGGAGAGGAGAGGAGGCCCGACGGCTTTCAACACTCCACCAAATCCACCCCCGTTCTGACCACATGGAACAAGTGTGCTTGTGTTTTCAAGTGTGTTTTTTTTAGCCCCGTAATTTGCTTTTAACTTTGCTACATTTGCCAATAAGACCTTCGTTACAGCTAGTCTGTTATCTAGTATTCATTTCGCTACATTAGCTGCTTGCGCGAGGCTACACAGGAGCGCTTTAACCAGTCTCCCTTGCTGAGACGTGCGTTTATGCCACATCATGAGCTGGTTAAATGTAAAATTGGGAGGTTTGGTTGTTCTACCAATCCAATCCAGTAACTACACAATATGCCACAGGTGGTCGTGTTGGAAAGCTTTTCCCTTTAACAAACCGGCAGAAATACTGTCACTTTCCATTAATGGTGCATTAAAAGCAAATTTCATCCATGCAGAACCAACGCAGGCTTCACGCTGTATGAACATCTAAGTGAGATGATCAATGATTCTGATATATTAACAGAATCCTCTCAGTTTCTATAATTCACATTGGTTGCTGTTTGTTTCATAGCAATACTTGATGGTGAATTCATTAAACAGAATGTTGCTGGTGAAACTGATCCTGGCTTTCACTCAGTGGGCTACCGCCTCTTATTTATTCAGGAAACAGTCATTTTTGAGAAGCATGGGGAGAGAGCAAGCATGGGTGAACGAAACAGTCCTGTTGGGTTTTATGTGTGACCTGTGAAGATCTCTGACCAACACACACTAAACAATACTAAAACACGAGTGCTTTATTGACCAAGTACTTTTACCTGAGTAGGTTTGCCAAATTGTAATTTTTTAATTGTACTTTTACATGAGCAAAGATTTTCAGTTCTCAACCCACAACTGCTGAGAAATCCAAGAGTAAATTCAATGTTCTCAGGATATAAGCTCCTTTATTGTAGTGCGAGTGTTGTTTACTCCAAGTGAAGAGCTCTGTCGTAGGCAAAACAGCTGTGTTTGTTGTCACATTGCGATATTACAGTTTCATATACCACATGTATTCCAAATATAATTCCTCATATTTGATTTTACTCCTAAGAGGGTAAAAGGTTACAGCTGGTGACCTCGGCTTATTGAGAGGTTGGGGCTTGATACAGAAACAGTTTGGGAGGCGAGACCATCGAGTGGATCCGACACTCTACCCATCCACAGGGGATTGGGCGGCTAAGGGTTTCACTTCATGACTATGTTTGTTTTTACAAAGTGCTTCCGAGGGAAGATTTCTCCGATTTGAGACCAAGTAGCCGGGTATCTATTGCCTACAATCGTCAGGGAATATGAGCCAGAGAAATGACAGCGGCAGTCAGAAATACATCCATTCTAATTGACTTCCTGGCCTTACTGTGACATCTCACATTAATGATAGATAACTGCGGGAAACAAGGGAAACTGTAGCCTCTTCTGTACAGCTGATAAGCAGCACTTAAAAGCCAGTGAATAAGGACCTAAGTAATGTGGATGTCTGGTAGCATCCACATACAGGTCACAGTTTATTTTAACTCCACTGTTTAACATCTGTAAGCTCTATAGGCATTTATTTGTAACACACTGTGACAGTTGTATGGTAAAAATTAAAGGTGACTGGGGTTGAAGCAATTTTAAAGCATGAAAGAAGCAAACAAAAACCCCTTATGTTTGTATTTGTCAGTAATACAGAAATATTTGTGAGGAACTTCATAGCAAAAGTGTCCAAAATATCAAAAGCCATTCATAACACCAGAATCCACATTTTCAAAAGGTTTTTGAGTGTTTTCGATGATTCAAAGTACACAAACCTGTAAAATCTTAAGTGAGCATGCAAACCTTTTACAGTTCAAGCCAGAGAAAAGGCAAAAGTCATTTGCAGTTACATGGATTTCCACAGCTGCAGCAACATTAAAGTTGAAAACGACTTCGTAAGTCTATCTGTACAAGAACATCACCATCTCTCCTCAGGATACGTGCTGTCTCACAATATTAGCAGCCATAATGGATGCCACTGAATACCAGCCCACATTCACAGCAACTGAATGCTGGTGCCTCTTACCACGCATTCCCCATAGTCCTTAACTTTTTAATCAATTAAAGTCCCTGCTCCATAAAATTAATGACTGGGTGTAGCTCTTCTGCCATGCAGACAGCAGCAGCTCCCTGAAGTAACGAGCGATGAGATTTGACCTTCCACTTAATTAAAAACCAGCAAAATTTGGATCATCAGGCCCATCCGGTGCGGGTAGCACGCTGATAGAGTACAGGATGTGGACTCAGGGGAGCTCTGGGATGTGATGCTTTTGCCGCTGGCATTGTCATATTGAAATCAGAGAGCTTTTCTGTCCCCAGTTTGGGTCACAAGAGGGAAGCGATCCCCTGTATGTCCAGCTTTTTTGAACCTGCACCATTACAAAGACACATTTAATAAAGTTTTAATGACCTTTTATCCCACGAGCAGCCCAATAGCAATTGGTATTATCCATTATCCAAACAAGTGACCCTCCCTCAGGAGACAGTGGAAATCACCTCTCAGCATCTCTGTCCTTCCCATCAACTGCATGTCTTCAGGTGGGCGTCAAAGTGAAGTGTGTGTCTGTTGTTGTTCAGGTGTATGGGTGTGTTTGTGTGTGCAGGATTTGAGGTATCTGTTTGAGATTCCTGCCTCCCCCTCAGAACACTGAAAGTACCGCATTGAAATCTCCATTAAAAACGAGTTGAGTGCAGTCAATGGTTATTATTGGACTATTTCCTGAATTGCTCAGAGTAACCAGGACGCTTCCTCTGTTGTATTTTATAAATGAAGTTTTCGATTGCTGTGAACACCACAAATGATTTCCCCTTTCTTTGATCTGGTGTGGAGGAAGAAATACCAGAGACGATATCTCAAACACTGGGCAGATAAAATCAAAACTATCTGCTGAATTAAATTCATTCTAAGAAAGAAAATACACAGCGTATACCATTTATTTGAACAGACCAATACTTTTCCATTCAACAGGATATACTTGAGGCTTCATCTAATAATGAATGTTGCCATAAACTTAGTTGTACATTACCTTCTTGAATTGTCACATTGAAAAAAGAAGACATTTATGCTGCCTCTGGTACATAATGTGATGCAGTTTCTGCTCTTTATTCTTACTATATAAATTATCATATTAAATGCAGCGAGGAACAAATCTCCACAGTGACGTAAGGTGAGGCAAGGGTCTAGTTTCTGTTGGTATTCCGGAGCAGACAGTGCCCCGTGTCCTCTCCTCAGGCTGCTGCCTAACCTTGGTTTCTCCTGGCTGTTTGGCACTGTGGTGATGGGCCCGCCAATGTCTAACACAGCTTTTCTTCCCTGTGACAGCTTCTAGCATCTCTGATTCAAGACAAGAGACGAGCACAGAACTCGTTAAATAAGAGCCTGAGCTGACAGCGAAGCTTTCACTTTTATCTTATTTTTTTCTAATTGAATTTCCAGGAAAAATTACATTCAAGTGACTGATTTCATAAAGTGTCGGTTCTGCTTAAGATGAACAACTGTAAGTGAATGTCCCGGGCCTTGGCCACATTTACAGTAATCAAACCTTCAACTGTTACTGAATAAACTGTATTTCTGCCAAAGTGTATTGATCTTTGTCAACGTGAAGCTTAGATCACTGAGGTACTTGTGGAAGACTAAAGAGTGTGACATAACTACCATTTGCATTACCTTGCAAACAAATTGCTCTGTGTCGAGCTATGCATCGACAGAAATGTTTGCTTAAGAAAGTCTAGCAGATAAAGAATGCAACAGATTTAATGCTAAAGGTATGTGATGTCCTGTTAATCAAGGCCGTTCAGCAGAGGCAGCATTATTTCGTAACATGAAGCATGAAAAATATAGGGAGATATTTGGCTTTGAAAACCTTATTTATTCAACTCTGCCAACGTGGTTGTGCCCATACATGAGAGTTCGTCACTTTCCTGTGGTGAGAACAGCCACGCCCCCTTTTTGGTTGAAAGCGCATGTGCCTGCACCAAGTTGGAAAAACTACCCTAAAAGCTGCTGCATTGTATTTTGTGATTTAAAAAAGAGCAAATTGAAAGAAAGAATAGATCTGTGGCTTCAGGCCAGCTGCAGAGAGGATGAAATGGTAAACTGGGAGACCTGGTAAGTCGATATGTGTACATCTGTGGCAAACACCTCATCACAGGTTAGTTAATGATGTTCCTGAGTGAACGATTGTGCCTGTAGATCGAAGCCAATCACAGAAGAGTTTAATGATGCTGTAATTATAATCTTTACTTGCTTTTTGAATGGAGTTTGCTTTAACGGTCTATCCACTCAAAAGGCTGCCGGGAGCAGAGGGTATTTTAATGTTAATAATTCATATAAATTGAGCTGATAACGAATCCTGCAAACAGCGTACAGTAAGTAGGAGGTGGGGCTAAAACTGACCTGTTTTCTACTTCTCTCAGCTCATAGTAAAAGGTCGTGTAACAAACACAAATATTAAAAGTACGGCTGAGGCTCAAAATAAACGTGGATAGCCTTGTCTACAGTATGTCTTTAATATACAAGTGAATACCTCAGTGAGTGCCTCGATCACAGGTGTAAATAATAAACTTAATAATGGCTGAATTTCATTTAGCTGGTTCACTGTCCCCCCCAAGTTTCCATTCACCTGTTTTTATGTGTTTTCACTGGGAAAAAAAAGTCGAAATATCACAAAAAGTCACACAGTAGTTGATGGAAATCTTTTGCAGATTGTCTGGAAACTTGGTAAAATTTGGGTTGCATTTGGATGGAAACTTGTCCACGGTCACGGCATACTGGGATAATGTAATTAGTACCACCTGTTCTTTTCCTGCGATGACAAGTCAAAATGGCCGCTGTAGAAAAGGCTTTCGCTGGATTGGGTCTGGTGAATTCCTTCTGCCTGAGCTGAGCTCTAATCAACTAACATAAAACACCTGTGTGTGTGTGTGTGTGTGTGTGTGTGTGTGTGTGTGTGTGCAGGGTATTTAATACATGTGTGCACACCACTGGCATTAAAGACAAAGAATGTGAGCACCAGCCTGCAGATCACCACACCAGTGCTTATGAGCTAAAGTGTACTGCTGCTAATAATCTCACATTACATTTAAACAGACAATAACAAACGTGTCTGTTTCATGTCAGTTCCTGTGGTTCAACTTTCCTCCTTTTTCTCTTTACTGAGCCAGTGATGTAATTGACCTGAGTGATTGCTTGCACCTGTGGTGTGGTATAAATCCTGGGCTCAGGGGGCCAGGTTATACACAGATGAAGGGCTGGTCGGTACAATGTTTGTCCGTGCATTATTTCTCACAGCTAAGGAGATAAGGAGAATAAAATGCATGTTATCTACCTTTGGAAAAACAGTGGCAGCCTACAAAATGTTTTCTGGAAAAAAAAAAAGAAAAAAAAAGTGATGTCTCCTAAGACCATTGCCTAAAACCTGCAAACGTTTGTGCAGACATTTCCTGTTGAGAATTTTAGAAAATGCAGGTTTTTTTTTTTTTTTTTTTTTTAGAATGGAGAGCCTCTTTTCTTTCTTTTTCCATTAGAGATTTAACCCATGACTGCCACTCTGGCTGATAAGACTGACTGAGCAAACCACACTCCCTCAGCTCTGTATCTCACCTGTTCCCTCACATAAGTCGCCCATGGTCAGAACTTGTAATGCGCCTCCATGCTGTATAAATACATACTGAGCTTTCCTGAAACTTTCCCCGACAAGACACTTGGAGAGCTTCACGTATACTGACTGGTGATAGATCTGACAGATATGGAGAGATCAAGGCTGTTGAGTGAAACTTTGGCCTTGCTGAAAGTTTTAGATGAATGTCAATGCGTTACCTGGACAAACCAGAATAACCTGCCAGCGCCTCACAGGGAAAGAGAGGCTGCTTGATGTCTTTTATATTAGATGAAGGAACACTGTGGGACATGTGAGCCACTCAGAGAGCAAAATGGGAGAGTTTCATTTAAAAAAATCAGGAAGTCGGTCCTGTTTCCATTATGTTTACTCATTGTGGGAGCCTGTTTCTTCAGCCCTGTCCTTCACTGGAGTAGAATCTCAAAAATGATTGGATATACTGTGATATTGTGTATTCCTCCAGCCAAACAAAGATGCTATAGAAGCAATATCTGGTGTCAATAAAGAACAATTATGCTCAAGACCATAAGCCAAGCCAAAAAAATCTTGGTGTAGTCATTGGCTCAGGTGAAAATTTGAATACTACATCCGACTATCAGCTTCACCTCAGAATTACCAAGAGTTAAATCATGGTTACTTTGGCTGTAATGGTGTCCTTACAGGTCTTTCTAAGATGTCGCTGTAGCTCAGTAAGACCAGGAAAGTGGACCACATCACTCCAGTTCTCAGATATCTGGCTGACTTCCTGTGAGAAGAATTCATTTTAAAATGCTGAAACTGGTTTATAAAGCGCAGACTTGTTTGGGGCCAAAATACATTTCTGATCTGCTGCTATATTACAAACCATCCAGACCTCTCAGACCTTCAGGGAAAGAAGGCTTAAAATCTTTGTTTACCTTTTGTTAAATTAAAAATTTGGCCTATTCACTCTTTATCTTGCACTGTGCTGCAACGGCGATGTAATGGTTATTTTCCTGTTTAGTCTGTTTATTCAAATTCAATTTAGCTTTGACTTTATTTTGCTATTATTTTTCTTGTCTGCATTTGTTATGTCTTATGTAAATCACTTTGAATTGCCTTGTCAGTCTACAATTTAGACCCACAAATAAAGAATACCAGTATTTTCCCACCAGAAAGGACAATTTCTCAAGTGCAATACAACATTGGCAGTTTTCTCAGTATATTAGCAATAATATTTTATGACATTTAGTATGTTTGTTATCTGTACATAATGTACATAAACATAGTTGACTTTTTATTCTATATCCTGGTATTTGGTATTTAGTTTTTCTAAATTCCTGCAATCCTGTTGAATGCTGCTATTAGAAATAAACTGGATGCTTTCATGTGGGAAAACACATTCAAGGTTATATCATTCATGCATATTCAAATAAACCATATAGCTTGCATAATGTGATCTAACAACAAATATGGAGTCATTGCAGTTGAATGTTTATAGAAATGGCCATAAAGATAAAAAGATGTTTATGTGCAACCTAGTGTGGCTTGAATTTTTAGCTTTATAGCAGTGAAATAAGTACAATATCTATCTGGTTTCCTAAACTCAAGGTAAAAAAGATGAGCTCCAGATTTCCTCCGTAACACATGCTGTAGTTCCAGGAAAGAGAAGACAAAAGTCTGCAACGGCAACAAAAGTAATTTGAGCAGGAGCGAGGCGAATCCAGCCAACATAATGAGTTTGACAGCGTTATTTTACATTGACTTCCTCCTCTCACATTTTGAATGGCATTGAACTTTTTCACGAGGAGAGGAGGGGAGTCACAGAGTCACCTCATTACACCAGGCTGTGTCACCGTGAAATTGAAGAGTCCGATTAGGCTTGTTTTCGTCGCTCTGTGCTGTGGCCAATTTTGTCATTCTTCGGGGTGTAATGTAATACATCTCAAGCAAATTGTTTGCGTCCCCCATTGAAATATAAAGTAGCCCCGCCAGGGCTCCCCAAATTGTTGGAGAAATATTAGGAAGGGATCACAAGTTAATTCCCCCTGCTTCAATTTTCTGCCGAGGCGAAATGAAATTTGAATTTGCGTGGCTTGGGCCACTGCCACTGAAAGACTGTGATTTGTTTCAATGACAGGGCCTATTATTGAAGTTGCGCATTGATGTAAGCATACAGTATGGTAATGCCTAGCCCCCCCCTCATCCCACCTCGGCCCTCATGGTGGAGGGCCGTCTCATTCATGTGATGTAAACCGCTGAGACAAGGAGGAAGGCGTGAAAAAATCAGCGATGGGAAAGACATATTAACATGGAAATCAGAAGCCGGCTGCATGCTCTGTGTACTCTGTGTGTGAGGGCACGGAAGCATGCAAGTGCCGCTTCCTGCATGCACTCACCTACTACAGTATAAAGGATGAAAGTACAAATATAGGTAAAGTCTGTTTTCAGGAAAGTAGTGTTAATATTTTATTCTGATGAGGAAAAAAATGCTTAGCTGCTCTATTACTCCACACACATACACACAATGTGAACTCATGAAGCCACAAGAACCTTGTCTGTCCCACTACTAGTACAGCTTGATCATATAATAAGTGTAGCAAAAAGGACATGTCGACGGTTTCACTATTCATGGCTGTTGTCCCTCCAGAGGCAGCTTATGTTGATGTGCTTTCTCTCCATATATTATTTACAAAGAAAGCCTGGGCCGTAATGAGCACTAATTAAACGCTGGAGACTGGGAGATGACTGGCAGAAAACATCGCAGCATGTGACAGGCATCTGGTGGAAGATAAGCGAGCAGGCGTTGGCAGAGCCGGTGAGAACCTTACGGTGGTAGCGCAGTAATGCTGGGGGTCGTGTGAACCTGCACTTGAACCTGACTTTCAAACTCTGTCAATCAAGCTGGCTACAGCTGTCATGGTTCACAGGGCACAGGCTTGGAGGATTCGAAGCATGTGTGTGTGTGTGTGTGTGTGTGTGTGTGTGTGTGTGTGTGTGTGTGTGTGTGTGTGTGTGTACTGTATGTGAGAAACTGGATAAGAGCCAGGGAGTTTGTGTGTGCAGCGTGTGTTGGCTCGTGTGGTTGTGTGAAGGGCAAGACTGCAATGTAGCCATTTAAAGGGACGACAAGGAAGATTTCAGTCTGGTGCTAAAAAAATGTCCTGTGTTCGATAGGCTCGACTCAGTGTTTACTTTGGCCTTCAGCCACATAAATTTATCTCAACTCACCATGTTTTCAGCTGCTAAATAATGGACAATGTACGATACCCTTCAGTAAACAATTCTGTTGGATCTCTGCTCTTATTAGCAGGGCTGCAGTCGTATTTAGAAATGCTTAGTTCATGAAGAATATCTTCAACGTCACCACACCCCATAACAAATCTTTGGACTTGCCACCAAAAGGTTTGCATTATTTTAATATTTTCACATTTTCTTTATTCATTCAACAGTGCAATTTTCATTTTCTGTTAATCTTATCTTCTTGAATGATGCTCCCAAAGCTATTTCAGAGGTCATCATATTTAATCCTTTTTGAGACTGAGTCTAAAAATTAGATATTTTATTTAAAAAAAAACATCAAAGCTGCCTTAAAAATCACCATCTATTGTAAAACAGCCACATTGCCATTATCTTTATCTTGTGTCCTCAGTGATAGCTGCTGCTTGCTTGTTAGCTATTTACAGATGTCTGAAATGTGGAACTTCAGTTACAGTCTGATGTGTCTTTCCATCACCTATAGAGGTCAATAAAGGTGGTAGATCACTAAAAGCCCCTTATTGTGCTGCACTTCCTAACCTTCTAGTGCATACTGCTAACTGCCTGTGCATGATATGAGATGCAAATAGTGGATTAACACGGTCACACGGACACGGTCCTCACCAAACATGAAAAGAAAAGGCATCCATCTGAGGCAGCGAGCCGCAAAAGGGAGAGAAACAGTAATTGCTCAAAGATGAGGGTGAATTTGGGTTAAAAAAAAAATGTTTGCATGTGAATGCACTGAAGGCGGAAAACATATAAAAACACGGGCAGGATTAAGAACCCAGCTACAAAGCTGTTTACACACTGTGTGACTCTGGATGCTCTGCAGTCTTTGTAGTAGTTGAAACATCAACCAATTACCTCTCAGCCTTTTTAGAGAGCGACAACCTACAGTAATATACAAATGCACTACAGTATTTGCACAAATTACCCTCCTGTGCATTAGCTGAACAAAAGTGGGCAGCATTCAGGACTCACAAAGGATGCTACAGTTTTGGGTAATAAATGAAAATTGAGCACAGCAATCAGAGACTGATAGCAGTGAATGAGAGTGATGTGGTAACACTGTACAAAACGAGGTGATGGCACACTGCTAGAATAATGACTTCTCAGTCTCTCTAACGCATGCCTGTCTGCACCTTTCTCTGAGAAACAATCATGAAATGTGTCCGTTTTGCACTGTGTACTCTGCAACAGTCAGAAATTACGAAATCTTTTCCACCCACTGAAGTCAAAATCAACAACAAATTCCATCGAGCTACACGACAACATCCTTTACTCAAAGACTCAAAAGGAGCATTGATTTATTTCCTCCTGACGCATTGTGTCCTGCCTTATGAACCTACAAGCTTTTAGAGACACATGCCGACAGCTCAGGGTAGAAGGATATTCAAATGTCAGTACTTTAAATGAGGCATATTACACAGTTGATGATATGGTGTAATATCATTACACTGCTTTTTCTTGAATTTATATATACGACCACTGGGGAGCACAGTCTGTAGATATCCTCGGGGTTTAGATCTTCTGTATGTGGTTCAGCGGGGTGTGATGCCCGTCATGTGAATGCGCTGTGGAGGAGTTACAAATTTAGACTCTTTTTAAGTGCAAGATACATTTGAAGTGTGTGATGCTGGTACTTTTATGAGTTCAGGATTCCCACCGGGAGAGGGAGATTCAGAGTTTGTCTATGGCTCGGGGGTAACATTGGGGAGTGTATAATAACAGTAAAATGTTTCATATCTCATCTAAAACTATTATTCTTTTGTATCAAAATTGTCTTTGAATAACTCTCATGTATACCTCAGAGGGAACGTTCAAGATAAAATATGTTTTTCTGTCTTTGAAATTTGCTTTTGTTTCACATTTGTCAGCATAGAAAGTCAGTGGGGACTGAAACAGGCCTTTTTTTAATTTCAACAAGCCTGCAGTCATGTTAACATTAGACACTCTAACTTCCTTGTGTGTTATGAAGCAGCATTTTCAGTTTTAAAACCTCAAAAATGGCATATTGTCACAAATTAAAAAAAAAAGATCAGAAAACCAGGAAACTAAATCAGTCCATGAGAAAAATCAACATGTGTCTTTGCAGGTGGTAGACTAATCCTGGAGCCAGCTGCACCAGCTGATCCGAAATTTGGCCTCGTCATAACTAACAGTAAGTGCAAACTGGAGATTTATGCATCATTAAGTTTAAACAGCTTGCACATAGAAGCTAGTTCTCATCTAGAGATTAGCTGTTAATAAATATTTATGCTCAGTAAGTGCCGGGCGTAGCTGGTGTATAGCTGAACCAAGTGACAAAGCTAATGTTATCTTTCTGTGTGACCATTTAGATTATGGAATATAGAAAACATTGATTGCACACTTCATGCCACCAATTTAAGACTAAACGGCCAAATAGCATCATTTCTCATTCTAAACCACACCAATACTAGTAACACTAGAACACATATTTCTCTGTATATGTACGTCAAAACAAATGTCTTGGCTGTAAAGTTTAGTCCTTCATTTTGTCTCCTAAAACCTCTTTTTTTTCTTTTTTAACCGTCATATTACAGCTTGTGATGCTACTGTCTTAACTGTTTACACTGTTGACCGCTTTTTGGAGGTCATCTCATGCTAAAGTCTTTGCTAGCTAAGACATTTCATAAGTTTCAATGATGCAGTGCAATCAAAACTAGCTAGACAGTAATAACCTAAGAAGGACTTCACACACAAACTGAATGGATTTACGAATAGCTGGTGCAACACATCTGGAAATCCCCATCAGAAGACTGCTATGAATTAGCCTGATGCTTCATGTCGTTTATAGAATGTAATGCAAATCGTCATTATTGCAGAGTACATTTACATGGAATAGGCGCCCCTAAGTGAATTTAGACAGCAGGTCTGCTGAGTGGTTAGAGAGCCTATAATGTAACTGGACTGAATGGACATTGAATTACTCATGCATGGAAAACAAATGCATTCAGTGAATTTATCTTAAATTAGCATTTGAAATTACATTAACTGTATGCAGATAACCACCATAAAGTGATCAGTCTCCAACGCCCCCTGTCTTTCAGAGTTCTAATGTGTGGATTGTTTTTCTAACAACTCATTTTTGTGTTACATTTCTATAAGATAACACCTGTGGCCTTGCAGTTTTTTTTTATTGGTTACTTTCTGCACAGTGTGCTAGGTAAAAAGGAAAACAAGAAGGAAACAGTGAGATAAGAAAAAGAAAGACGGAGAAGAGAAAAGGTTAGGGAAAAATAGAGAATGACATGGGGGATGAGAGAAATAGCACATTAGCACTTATGGATTAGCTGCCTCTCATTCCCAGGCCCTGCTGCAGCCCTGTAGATGTGCAGCTCTGACCACGCAGCCGGCCGGTAGCGGTCATGTCTTAATTAACGAGCAGACATCTGATCAATAAGTGAGGAACGATGGAGAGGGAGACGTGAAAGGTGGGACAGCCTGCACAGTTCAAGGTTTTTGTTTTCCATTGATGTGGAATAACATTAGAAATCAATGGCATGGCTGGCCCCGCCACACACTCTGACTCTCTACTCAAAAGAGGTGGAAAAAATAATCCACCTTCTACCTTTTCCTTTCATCTTCTTTCACCCATCACTTTCTATTATACAACATAATTGTACTGGACGATCTCAGCATTGTCAGAGCACGGTGAGTCTCAGCCTTGTAAAGCCAGTTTTATAAACTTGCTCGTTGTAACAATTCTTAGATTATTGAAGAGAAATCTGCTCTGGTTCTTTTATGCTGCCATGTGTGTATCTGAGGCTTCCCAGGATCTATTTCTGAATGAAATGTCTTTTCCTTTTATTGGTATGCCTGCTTTGCTTCAGCCTGCCTTGGGTACTTAAGTTTGGGATTTCTTCTGGTAATGACTTCAAAAAGCCTGCAGATAATGAACCTCATTCGTTCGAGGTGTGTATGCCCAACTTGTGCAAAACCACAAACGAACCATATTGATGATGTTGGTTTATTTACTCCAGCACATTTGTAGTTTTGTGCGGATTCTTCACATTTAACTGGTCATGACAGGAAGTAAAGTTTTTTTTTTTTTTTAGCCATCTGGTTGCTTGATTTTACAGACGCCTACAGAAAAGGTTTCATAGTCCAGGGTCAGATTTCTCCTGCTAATACCTCAAATGCAAGACTAGACAGGTGTAACATATGTGATCTATCAGTACATTTACGCTGCTTTGCATTACTTAAAAGGAGAGGATGAGTTTTCCAAAATGTTCATGTAATTTCCACTCTGATCTCTACTGACAACAGGACCCTGTAGGAGAAAACGCAAATGGTCCAAGCTGGCCAATCATGGTTCTTGTGGTGCCCATGTGAAATGTAATTACATTTAGAGGAAGTGCACAGCAGCTGCAGCATAGCCTGTGGACCCTCCACACATTGATGATGTGCGCCGTTATACCTTAAAACGGAAGTACAAACAAAACTTCAGGCACGTAATACATTCGCTTAAAGTTAAGGAAAGACTGTTGTTGCAGTTAATAAAAAGGCAAACGTTACTGGCAGGTGGTGAAGGTACAAAGAGTCCAGTCCCCTGTATTAAAGTCAGAATTACTACATGCTCATCCACCACCCTGATCTCCACACCGACTTTCTCCCTGACTACGTAAAGAGCTCATGACTGCATTGATTGGTACTAAACTTTGGCATTGGACATAAATCATGAGGTGCAGGATCATCCATTATGAGCATAATTCTTTGGACGCTGGTGGTCAAACTGGTATATCGTCTACTGCTGATGTTTTAAACTGCCAAACGTTTTCTGCCATGCACCTCTTTTTGTATCTGGAAGTATTCAAAAGCGACAACTTGCAGCCTATGTTAAAGTGATTCTTCTTCATAAAATGTGGTCCCAATAGTTAGATTTTGAGAGTTAATTTGTTTTATGATTGATTTTTCTTCTTTCCACATTCACCCCAAATTAAATCACTTATTCATTTGTGACTAATTTTCATCATATCGTTTTATCTTTGCAAAGCTTTTCTGAAATGTAAGCGGAAAATGAGGCAAAACCCGTCCGAGCTCATTGTGGAAACATAATTTGACGTTTCTAAAGCGTGCCAGCATCCATCCATTCAGAGCTCGGACATTCATGAACATATCCGCAGGTTACCTGACACTGCAAATATTCAGCTGTGTATGAGTGAAAGTTTATCAGCATTTGTGGAGTATTCTGGGAATTCTTGGACAGGATGGCCATTCTGTGATAAGGCTTTCACATTTGGTTGTAGCCAGAAGGCTGCTGAGGCTGGTGGGAACTCTAATCAGTCTCTCCCCACCCGCCTCCATCACCCTCTTTCAAGTGAGTTACTGATCCACCTCTGGACAGAAATCGTATGTTTATTTTCTTTTCTTTCTCACTGCAAACTTCTGGTGGAAAATTGAATTTGATGCCCAGGGGCAGGATGGAAAATTGGGCAAAATAACTTATTTCCCCCCCTTCCAACCTTTTGCTACTCTTTGTAATGAATGGCAAAATAAGATATCTGTGGGAGATGCTATTCTGTGCTGGGTAGCAGGCGTTGCAATTTAGAACTCATCAATTCATGTTTACAGTATGAGTGTGAATATTGGAAGAGTGTGTCTGACTGCAGCACAACATGTACATCTCTCTGGTAGGGCTGCATTGGGAATATCACACGTCACCATTATGAAAAACTTTTTGTGGCATGATCAGAGATATCAAACATCATGAAGTGTTGTCACATTTTGTGCTCGTTATGACAGCTCATGTTCACTGACTGATTTGTTCAGATATTGCAAACAGCAGTCAAAGATGAGTGAAAAATACTAGAGAGCTGCGAGAATGTGTGTTATTTAAGGCAAAATCTGCAGCCGGCACAAAAAGGAAACCTTGTAGATTAAACCGTATATCTACTCATTATTAAACAGGGCAAAGCTAAATTTGGAACCACAGCCTGGCAATTCTGAATGTCTCCACGTTTCACTGATGTGTCTCCAATGATTACCATTTAATCAGCTGCAAATGCTCTTAATTACAAGATTAGTCTCCTACCAATTAGCCAACGTGCTAATGGTTCTAATCTGCCATTGAAGTCGACTGAATTCTAATTAGAGACTAACTGTTTCAATTCACCCAGGGCCCATCTAATGGGTCATTACCAACCTAGTTATCCTCATATAAACCAACTGCAGCAAGCAACACAGGTCCCATTTGGAGAGCAGCTGTAGAGGCTTTACGACCATCATGTGGGCCATTTCCATGCGTCATGAAACGACAATGTTTCCATTCCCTGAAAATCACAGAGGCATTCCGATGACTCACTGATGGAAATATTACACACTGGAGCATCGCAAGCTGTGTTAATGGCATATGCAGCCAGCGTCTTCTTAATTTTACAAAAAATGTAGGTTTTAAGATTGGAAAATTAGTGAACCTTGACCTTTAAGCGGAGATGGAGGAGCATCTAAATTCAAACAGGTAAAAAAGTGTCTCTCTTTAAAGCTGCAGTGATCGATATATTTTACATTAGCAATGAATCAAATGAGTATCTGTAACATGAAGGGGACTTAGTGACGAACTCACAGATAATTATCACCCAACTCTGCAGTCCCTGGCAGCTCTGCAGACATTTTTAAGGCATTTTTGGAGTGTTGTTTTGGTTTTCCGGCCTGTGAACGCATGCTATCATCATCCATGTCTCTAGTGATAAAGTAGGATAAAGCCACTGCACACCACCTGCTCAGCACCACACGACAGAAGAAAGCAGGAAGTGAAAATTGGACTTACATTAGTCAGATGTGCAGAAACACGACTCTAAATGAATGATAATGCTGCTACAGAATGAAGAGCAGATTAGGAACTTTACATATGAGCTGATAATTTGTCCATGTTGTGTTTACAGTTTGTTCTGCAGTGGCCAGGAATTGGTTAATGCAGCTTTAATGAAACTCAAGTTATATATCACTTACTTTCAACTTATCATAGTTATTGTCTTTTATCTATAACATGAGTACAGCTTCCTACACAACTTTGCAAATGACTTTGTCTTTTGTCTGAGGAGAAAATACATTTATACAAATATAATCAGCCACACAAAAGGTTCCCTGCCTAAAATAGTTTTCAAGTTTTGAAATATTCATGCAGAAGAACTGATCAGAAAAACACATATTAATATTAAAAAGAGCTGCCCTTAAAGCATTATATACTGAGCAATAAAACATGAAATCACCTTTATCTTCAGTCTCAAGTGCTTCACCAGTCAGCCTGTCTGTTTCTATAGCTAATGCTAATGTACCTGTATGCCTACGTGTAAACACAGTAAATTGTCCACGTATCCTTTCTGGCTTTTCTCTGCTGTCTTGGGGCCTCTGTCCTCTCTGTCTCCTCTATTGTGTGAACATTAATCATAAATTTAACTGGTTTCATTTGGACTAAAAAACAGTTATTACACATATTATATGTAATTTGGCTTACAACCTTTTTGGCTGAGCTAGAAGGTGACTTTTTATCTATCACTGAAATGAGGTTGATGCTACAGGATGACACATTAAGGTAGATGGACTGATGGACAGATCAGAGAAGGAGGATCCAGGACACTAGTGTACATGGCAGTGGGAAATGCATGTTTGAATTTTGGATGGGATTATCTGTAGGTGGAAAAGCTACTAACTGTAAAAACATTCATATTCATCTAAAGGAAAGGTGTTTTACTGTTGAACTGAACTGACAACAACATTTAAAAGCAAAAGCTTTAACCAAAGTCAGTTCAACTCTATGTGCGACCTGACCCAATGATCGTGCTATCATATTATGGGATTATGAGATATCTGTGGAGTCTTGATGTGTGTCTGCAATAAAAAATTAAGAGAGACACGCATTAAAACTCTTCTCCTCGCCACGGCTCACAGGAGGCAATCTCAGCCCTCTGTCCTTGTCAAGTTAGGGTTATAATAAGTAATTTAGGAGACTAGAGTTCAGTATCTGCTCAGGCTGCCACTTTTTTTTCCCGATTCAGATTTATTTTAGGAACAGAATTTTGGACTGGGTTGAACTCATTCTAGGCCACCTAAACACTGTGCTTGTAAACACTGAGCAGCCACATTGTGCAAGACTAAATGAGGGGAGGCACTGGAGCATCTTTCCTTTGCATTTTTAAAATTTGACCTGTTGTAATGAGCAACATAATGTCACTTAATTAGGAATCCTCCTTAGCAAAAGACAAGCATAGACTTCCGCCCATGTTTGGACTGCAGACGTTAACTTTGCTGGTCAGTTGATGGTGCTTTCTTAAAATCATAACCGTCAGCGTTTTGATGTCCCCTTGTGAAAATAGGATATCAGATATGTTGGATTGTGGACCATCAGAGTCGACTTAAACACCAAATATTCGTAGGTATTTTTCACAGAAGAAAGAAGGTTGGTTTCCAGGGGTGGTCAAGCATGTACCTTGAAGAAGCCACAGTATGTTGTTCTTCATCTCAACTGATCACCTCAGCAGGGATCTCACTGATCAGTGCTTCCTCTCAACTTGAAGCAGTGCTAATTAGTCTTACTGTTGGCTCTTAATAGCACGTGGCTGGCCACCCCCCGTCAATCCTGATGGTTTGTGATAATCATAATGCCATAAACTGTATCAAACCATCCAAAACTCCATACGATAAATATTGATCTGGATTTATCAAATGCTGAGGAGTGCAGGGATTTGAAGAGTATTGATATCCTCAGTCCTGGGGCTGAATCTATGAAACTCTTTTAGTTGAGACTCTCCACAAAGATAGAAATATGCAGACACATTCTTTCTGTTTGTTTCATAAGGTCGCACATATGAATTGTTGTGTTTCAATCATTGTGGGAATGGGTGCGCATGTAGGAGCCTCATTTCTACTCCTACAATCGTCAATAAATGGATGTAGAAACAGTCTCAAACATATTTTTTCATATTGATACTTCTGCCTTCTGCACCACTCATTAGACCTGTCAGACTTGTGGCTGTTTATAGAGCACGTACCACTAATTTACATGTACCTGTTAACAATCATCTCAGCGATACCTCAATCATCATTATCAAACATCAGAAGGGTGATTACTCTTTAGAGTTCACATTTAAACAGACTTCACAAAGTAATTCTCAATTTAGAATGAAAGTTTAAAATGAAAAGATCATTAACAGGGCGATGGCTCAAACGTAAATGAAATGACTCTGAGAGACATTTTACAGAATGCCGTGTTGACCATAAGATAATAACCCATTGGCAAACAACCTAAACCTTAGCTGTCTCTTGAAAACCACGTGTTTGCCTGGTTTGTAGTATGTGTGAAGTGTGCCGGACCATTTTCATTCCCAGGTTGTCGATTACCAATGTTTTATCACTCCCCACAGCACATCATGTAGACGCACAAGGTACCCTTTAGCCTCTGGTAATCAGTAGTCTGACATGGCAATAATAGATGCTCAGAGCAAGGTGACTTAGTACAAAGAGTGGAAAAGTCCACATATGGAGGCGGTTTGGGATAGGCAAAACACAGGACTTTCACCCAGGAAACTGGGGTTTGTGTCCTTTGTGAAACCAAAAAACCAACGTTGACTTACGTAACTCACTTAAGTTCAGTCACTTATATAATGTACTTATTTTAACCCAAACCATGATCTTTTTCTACACTTAACCGAGTAGTTTTGGTGCAGAATCCTAACCAAACTGCAGCTGTTTCACAATGTTAACCAAGTATTAGAAAGGCTTTTTGCAGACATCTCATACAGACGCTGGAGGGTACCTTGTGAACCTGTATGAGACGCTGAGGGACATGACAAAACATTGATATGTCGATATGGCAATGATAGTCAACGACCTGGGAATGAGAATGGGTTTAGTGTGCACATCTCACCCCACAATCTTCTTTCTGAATTCCAGTTTATGTGTAGGAAACACTGATTGGAAACATAAATTTTATTTGCCAGGAAACTCTTTTAAACTTGAAGCCAGCAGCATGCCAGTTTCAGACTCTTCAAAACACAGTCTAAAAAACTGAAGGTGCTTTAAAAGACAGCTTAAAGAAAGTTTGGATTTAACTCAAAGCAAAAACCAGTAAGAAATAGAAAAGGGTCTTACCTGCCCTGCACCTTGATGTCAGAGATGGCGTAGAAGTACCTGGACAGGTTATTCTCATCCACCATGGTGGCTCCGGTGGCTGGCTTCAGCAGCCTAATCCTCAGATCAGTGATGGTGAAGAAGTCCCTCAGGTTTTTGGTGGTATCCAGCTGACCGTACAGCGAGGCCATGTTGTGTAGCCGAGGTCCGGCAAAGAGGGCAAAGCGGTCCTTTATCTCAAAACGTACCGTCTTGTCGTTCTTCCACACGTAGCCTCGAGAGTAGTCCTCAGTGCAGATGATATCCAGCAGGGTGCGCTGGGTGAGGTCGTTGACTGTCTTGGGTTCCATGGTGAAGGCGTCCAGGCAGTCAGTGGCATAGAACTGGTACGGGGTCCAGGTCCGGCCGTAGTCAAGTGACTTCTCCAGGACCATCTGCTCCGGTCTGCCTGACTCAAAGGTAAGTATGATGTCGTCAGTCAGCTCGATGGTTTTGTTCCACGACAGCGTGATGTTAACCTGCAGGGGCTTTGGGTATTTCTTCCATGAGGTGGACTGCCAAAAAGTCGTGGGGTTGCGACCCTCAAAGTCAAACATCAGCTCTGGAGGATGAGCCAGCTCCTCAGTTGTGGCGTCACATTCGTTGTTGCACATATAAGGATTCTCCTATATAAAAAAGCAAATACAGCAGATGCACATGTGTAAGTGGACATTGCAATCAGGGAATAAAAACGTGTTTGGTGCAACTCTTGGATGTTAATGACTAAGACAGATGACATTTCCTTAGTTTTCTGCACATAAGTTGCCAGTTTTGGATATGTTCATTTATTTTTTAACATTCAAATATGTTATATTCAAACAAAACAAAAGCAGTTATTATACCTGACAGCCAGGTCAGAAAATATTTTTTTCACAATTTGCTGACAAGTTGTTTAGAGCAAGATTTAATTGCTTTTTGTATTAGGCGGCAGACTGTTACACTGAGTTTCCTGCTGGCTCCTTTTGGATTGTATCATCTCTCCCTACTACATGAGGAGTAGGTAACTCTACAGCAAGCTAACTGATAAAAATTTGATTAGAATTGATCAGAATGGTGGTGAAAAAATTTGATATGAAGGCCCAGGCTGCGAAAAATCAGAAATTTTAACATGCCGGTTTACCTTTGTGCAAGAAGAGTTTTGTACAAGAAAACGGACAAATAAGCTACACTCTGTAGTTAGAGGAAGAAAAGTTGAGCCATTGAAATGTCAAAAAGGCTGTGTTTTAATATTTAGTTCTGAATAAAATATTCAGAGGAAAAGTGTAATCCTAGAACACTTGTTAGTTATGAAGCAGCTCGCTGTAAAAGTCCCGCTCTCACTATTACAAACCCTAAAGCGTCTCCCAGGTTGGCTGTTAGTCCACTTTGCCTCGAAAGGTTATTTGTTTTTCCTGTGTCTTGCTGCTTTGCCACCCCATCATGATTCCACCACCGTACTCAATGGCAATTCTATCACATTTACGCCAACATGTATTTTATAATCTGCGCAAGCAATGTTGGCCCTGGAGCTGCAGGAGACAGTGACCCTCTCATTAAGATGACACTGCGGATCCCATATTCTCGTTCATCGCCATTCCTGCCTACACTGCCACCCAAATTGCCAGTGTAATTGATATTCCTGTGTGGTTTTGCAGCTGAGATGGGGATGGAATCCCGATGAGTGTTTCTTACGAAATACGCAAAGGGACATGCATTTTTCATGGGCCTGTGTCTGCTCTGTACCATGGACATCCACTGAGTCTGGATGTTTGTGTGAGTGTGTTCATGGGGGAGAAAGAGGAGCTCTTGATGTGTTTGCGTTTGTTTGTGAGAGGGATAGAGGGGTTGTGTTTGCTTGTGTGTGCACATGCAGTATGTATCCTTGAGAGTGTGTGTGAGTGAGTGGCAAAGGGAGAGAGAGCTGAAACAGAGCCAGAGAGCACAAGACACACTCCAATTGACATTCCTCTCACCTCTGCTCCAGGAACAATGAGGTTAAGTGCGGATGAGATTCAGATCAACTGTAAAGCAGTTCGATAATCAGCAATCATCCGACACTCTACACGCAAATTTATCTAAAGGTGAGCGCGGTGCTATCTGCAACATTACTCGCTTATCTCTCCGCTATTGCAGTCCATTCAACACAGACCGGCACTTTGTGGAGTGAAGATCACTGGCAGGAATACTGATAAGCAGACGCCATTATATTTTATTTGAAAAGACCAATGGCTGCTTTTTGTCTTTAAGAGTAAGTGCCCTAAATTCCTCTCGCCCCAAAGAAAAACATTATTCGATGCTTTATCTTCTTCACAGGAAGATGTATGTATGACTTGCCTGTTTTTAGATAAAGATCTTCGCAGTCCATTTTATTTCCTGTGGGACTGATACGCTATCAGCGACCTGCTTGTCAGCTAGAGGCGATAACTGTACGACGAGGTAGAACAAGACTGAGGGATTGTGGGTCACCGGGCCTGCTCGGATGACTCAAAAGAGCGTCGCATGATCCAATTAGGAGGGTAATGAGGGTTATGCTGCTAAGACAGAGAGTGAGAATAAGGGAGAGTGGGAGGCGGGGAGAGATTGTAAGAAGGGACCTTTCTGCAACGTGTTTTTTGAAGGAAGATCTCAGCTGCTAAAAGTATTCTCCTCTCACGCCCATGCACACCCACACACAAATGCAGAGCCAACATGAAGCTTGAAAGGCCGCGCTGTAGCCTGAAAACAGAAGCACAGAGAGGGAGAGATCTGAAGTGGAGCGTTGAGGGGTAATAGGGAGGACAGTGGCAGCCTGAGTTTGGCCACAGGGACAATAAATTGTTCTAGTGTCAACTGTTTGCCAATGATGTGTGCTGAGGCTTGTTATATTCCCTACTTGTGCTTGAACAACCTTGGAGGTCTGCTCAGAGCTCAGAGCTCAGACCTTGACCGTGGAGAGCGAGGGAGGGAGGGAGACACAGATGGCGTAAGAGAAAGTGATTTCCCCGTTGAAATTCAACAGCATGAATTTTCACTTATATTTATTTCATTTGTTGTCACGGTTAGGTTCGAGGGAGCAGCGGGGGTCGGCTGCCTCCTCCAAAATGGGAGCCTTATTCACCGACGATATAAAGAAGTCAGACCGCAGCGTCCGTGGCTAATGAGAAAAACAATTTCCCGGCTGAACAGTGAGGAGCAGAGTAAATAGAAGCTTTAAAGAGAGAGAAATTTGCTTCATCACGCCAGCAGAAGAAGTGTTCAGAGACCAGCTGAAAGCAGTCATAAATTCAATCCATAACCATTCTCTTGCCACCTGCCTCAACTTCAGGCCTTCGGGGAAGCGATCAGTCTAACCAAGGAGCCGGTTCACATGTAGAAACTGGCCGGGGACAAACCTTATAAACAGCCCCTTCCATCATTAATAACCCTCAATAATGTGAAGATGCTTTGCCAATCTCACATTAATTGACACGAATAGTATTAAATGTCTCCAAGTAATCCTCTCCACACAAGAACGGCTTCATACAGCAGCTGATGCTGGAATGATAGAGACTTAGAGAAAGGTCAGGACCTTTCATCGGATTTCCTGTGGTGGTTATTTAACAACAAAAACAGTGCATTATGAAGATCAATACCTTCTGTGGTCATTTAAGACCCAAGGCTTCAGTGCTATGCTGGAGGCAGCTATTGAAAAACAATAAGGCCTCTCAGCTTGATCCTTTACCTGTGATCATGGCTGTGGGAGAGGGAAATAGTCAGCAGAGACTCAGAAAGCAACAAGAGTTTTGTACCAAAATGAGATATCGACCGAGTGAAAAATGTGACCTGTCCTTATGAAAGAATTGCTGTCTTGAAAGTATTATTTAGCATGGATTACTATCCAAGTTAAAGGTTATCGTGGTGTCACTTTTAACCATGATGTAGCGTGTTTTCATGTCACAGAATTACTACATTTATCTCACTGGATGATAATACACATATAATACTGTCATCATCATCCTATGGCATGCTGCTTTACTCTGTTGTATGTATGCAATATATGTATAAGCACATGATATATATATATGTACATATGCGTGTATATATAACAGTATATGTCTATACATATTAAATGAATTACTGTGAATAAAATATGCTAAGTGCTAAAGAGGCTCTCCACCAATTTTATGCATTATCAATTTTTGGAGTGTTTTTCTAAAGTCTAAGACAATAACCCTGATGACATCACCATGCACAATTTTGGATTTCTCGTGTGTGTGAGACGGCATCAATTGTTGTTCTTCTAGCACATTTTTGTGTCAATATTGCAAAAATTTTATTGATATAATTGATGTGCAACAACATCACCATGATGTCATCATGGAGAAAAACAAATTTATAACAGCCTTCTTATTCAGCACCACACAAGCTGCTTCGTATGCTACATACAGTAGTTTTCATCATAATACTTTTCATTTTATTCTGTGTTTGTGTTTAAAGGAACCCCATGAGCTCATGTCATAGCACTCAGATAGTCTTTCTAACTCCACACCTATTGACATTACATACAGTGCTACAAGGGCTTCTAATGTCATGTCTCTTATTGGTATTGCTGACATCTCCATTGCCACCATGGCTGCTGTGTAACTGAGCCCAGCCGGTTTCTATCAGTGCTATATGATCCGTCCGGGGGCAGTGGCTTAATGCAGGAGGCCTGAACAGCAAGTGTGCCGCTAGTCGCGGCTAATGATGTCCCGATCCCTGCAGCCTATAAGGTCAATCCAATATCAGGGTGTCACACAGTAGGAGAACAAGAGAACAAGGAAGAGCAAGAGACAGAGACTTGAGCTGGGAATGTGAAGCCAAATGTCAGTCACTGGAAAAGCAATCAGGTGTCCAGACTGTCATGAAGGCTCAGTGGATATTTAGAGGTAATGTCGTGGTTGTATTCAGGAGTTAATTGAGGTTCTGTGAAAGGAATCAAGGAACACAGTGCAGAATATATTTGTTGCACATCAATTATATCAATAAAATTTTTGAAATATTGACACAAAAATGTGTTAGAAGAACAACAACTGATGCCGTCTCACACACACGAGAAATCCAAAATTGTGCAAATACACACATCATGCAAAAATCCATGCAAACAAAGCACCAAGCACACACTCACATGCACAGGATGATGTGATGTCAGACAGATGTTGAAATGACTGACATATAGCCTACGAGCCGGACAAAGTGCAACCTGTTGATGTGCCTTTTGACACGAGATGTGGCTCAGCAGATAAATTCTCTGGCCACTGACAGCTCCAGTTGAAGGATGGGTTCAGGCAATCCAACCAATCAGTTCAGTTGACAGATTTCTGGACTTGAAGCTCAGATCAGAAATTGAACTCACCAGTTTTCTACTCAAGTCGTCTCCCTTAAGGCGAGCATGTTATTCAGCCATTGTGACATCTTAGCTTCAAGTTTAAGATGCTCTCGCTGTTTCCTTTTTTTTTTTTTTTTTGGAAATCACTCTGAGACAGTGTTTAGTAAATGCTTACTGAACTAATTTGGCTCGACTTTGTCTGACTGATGCACTCTTCTCTGGAAAAAAAGCAGAAATATTGTGCTATCAGTTACCCAACAGTCGGAAGGGAAATTTATTTTGGGTATGAACGGAGGCCCGCAGCACATAAAGGCATCATTCAGCCCATAAATTACACAGCAGTTCTGTCAGATGCCACAACACAGTATAATAATGGTAATTATAAAACACAGTTTGTTAGTGAGTTGCAGCAAATTCCTACTCATCAGACCACAGGTCAATCATATCACGACTCATACAATTTTGATTTCTGTCAGAGCCTCAGCCGACCTTCGCGAAACATATTCAACCCGCACACCTACACTGATACAGTACATGCATACATTCAATAAATACTGTATAGATAGATGGAGGATGTCAGTGAGAGGTTAGAATTAATGACAGTGCACTTCCACTGCAGAGCCCCTTTAAGGAAACTGAAGTTGATGATGATAATGAACGGACTGACTGTGCATCCATCCTCTCTCTCTATTTATCCTCCATTACTCTCGTACCTGACAAGGCATATACTTCTTCTTAACGTTGCATAATTATCCATTTTTACATTACATTACATGACTTAAATGCACCACATAAAATACTGTAAACCTTTTTAAATTCTAAGACAGATACTAGTCAGAAAGGCTGTACACAAGCCAGCAGTTTATCCAGTTGATCAGAACCATTGAGGTGCAACTAATTGCGTCATCTCAAAGGGGAAAACTGAAAATAAGAAGTTGATCTGCTAACTGTCATCACAGTTTACGATGAGCAGTTTGGGTATTTATTTTACTATTCACTTCCATTTCCTCCTCTGGTTTAGTTTGGCTAATCTGCGGGTTTGTTCAGAACCTGCAGTATACGACCATCTGCCTTCTTGGCCCGTCTGATTTTGTTTTACATCATCACTGCATTCCCCAATCTCAGCACTTGGTTAGCAATAGCAATAAGGGCTGAAACTGCTGTGACAGTAAGACAAAAATTGTAATAAAGCTGAGGAATAAACCTGAGGCTTCATCTATCTTTGCATACACCATTCAAATTAAAGCTACAGTGTGAAACATACAGTAATATAACACTAATGAGTCTGCGACCTGCGTGCACTTCACTAGTTTGTGCTGCGCTCTCACCAACTTCCTCGTTACAGAACCTCTGAGGTTGTGAGAGAAGTCTCTCCCACTGGACCGGAGGTGTTGCTGGATTAATCATCCCATCATCCTGCTCGGCCTTACACCTCCTAACCTGCCGCATGACACCTGCAGACCTGTCGCTGGCCCAAACCCCCTCTATCACACCTCCGGATGCCCATCCTCCTTCATTGGGTGCACCAGAGGAGGAGGATTTGACAAATGACAGCTTGGTGATATCAGTCGCCTGTGATTCAGTGTTCAGGGAGTTGATCCAGGACAACAAAAATGGTAGTGTTTCGAGCTGAAGTACCACTTGACAAAATCATAAGATGCCTATCAGACGCCGCAGTAAATTCTCAACTTTCAATCAGTGGAAAAAGGCAAACTCTCTTTGCCCTGCACTTGACATGGTGTCTCAATGTAACTGAGGAGGACTCGTTTGCGGTGATACACGGAGAAGAGGCCAAAAAGGATGATATCAAGGTAGATCTAGGTCAGCGTTTTAGAAGAGGGAATGCTCAAGTGTATAGTGAACACAGAGACTGGGTGTTGATCCTTTCAGGGCTCGGTATAAGCCCTGGAAGAGACAGCTGAGATGAGCCATGGTGAGATATTGGGAGAGTCAGAGCTTTGGCAGAAACTCAATAGAGCTTTAATGACCTGCAGTCAGGGCCAGCAGTGGCTCACAACAGAGCCAGGCTTTTCATTCTTCTGACCTTCAGAGGAATGAAGGACAGGAGGATTGCTCATCTGACCTGTGAGTGCTCCATCATATCATATCAGAGGTTGGAGGGTTGTGAACGTCTGAGACCTGACAACAGGTAATGGCAACTCAATATCATGCATTGGAGAGAAACGCTATCCGGTTTGATAGCCTAAATGTTCAGGACATGTGAAGGATTGCCTAAAAAGAAATCCTGACATTCGAGTGTGTTAAAGTTTGCCAGTGGTTCCACAGGTTTTAAGCTATTTAATACAAATCACATGCTCTTTACATCACTGCTTCTGCACGGTGTGCTGCTATGTTATACAACTTTAAATGCACTTCTTATAACACTCAACTGGCAACCATTGTCTTACATTAATATCTGCATAGAAAGAAATATAATGAATATTTTTCTTATTCCATATTTCTTATGATATATTACATACTTTCAGCTCTTTAAGCCCCTAAAAAGTGAAATATCAGAGAAGGAAAAACACTGGTTAAAGTGCTCATAAACAGCCGCAGCCTCTACAGGATCAAAGTTTGACCTCTACCAGAGTGTTTTGTATTTTATTTTGAAGATCGGTTCCCCTTGTTTGTGGATTAGCTGTACAGTATATTTAAAATGTGCATATTTTTGTGTTTAGATGGCAAATTATTAGCATTTTGCACATTGCACATAGAGTTAAGTGTTGTATCACATTTGCTTTTAGAGTTCTGTTTTCTAACTGTTGAGATGGTCATTAAAGTGAAATAAGATTGAATGCAACAGAAATTAAGATTAATCAGCTTTACATCAATTTCAAGAGTCTGACAATTAATTTTCATATTTTACAAAATGAAAGGAAACCACTGGCTGCTTGGATCTGTGCAAAAATGGAGTAATAGGCCCCAAGAGGCTGTGGTTTACAGGGATTTTACAATGCTGTTAAACAGCTTACTGCTTGGATAAAACGGTAACTACATACACCTGGCAAGGTTCCATAAAATAAACACACAGCAACAAAAAACTGCAATATTTCATGATAACAAAAAAACATTTCTTCTGCCCAGCAATGCAGTTCTTCAGCGACATTTAGCAGAACGGTGCCAAGCAACACAGAGAGGCAGCGGAAAGCACGCTGGTGATTATTAACATGTATGTGGACATCGCCGTTAATTGTGCAAATGTTGAAGTAGTGTTCAAATGTGTAAACACTCCTCTTGTTTGTGTTTGACTCTGAACAGGTGCGCTTTAACTGCGCGGTGCCAGAAGGAGGAGATACCCCTGCATCTCCTCTGTAGTTTGGGCACCAGTAAAGAAACCATAGGGTTCACCTGAGCTGTTTTTCAAAGTGCCATAAACCTGCCAGAGAACCTGGTTTGGCTCCATTTTAAAATCAATGGTCAGATCCACATAGTCTGTTAAATGTTTCCATCTCTGTTTCTTGACTTTTCCAGTTCTTCAATCTCTCTCTTAATAAATTCAATGTGTCTCCTTTCCTTTTTTATCTTCCTCCTCTATTCTGTCCGTCTTTCTCCACCACTCATCCACACATAGCCCACCCAGCACATCAGCATTCACAACAAAATTTGTTTTGCCCAGTAATACTGATTTAAGGCGGTCACAGGTGTGTGTTTATAGAGTATTATCCAATGGCTTTGAACACAGCCCAGCCAATCATAATCAAGGACCAGATCTATGTATTTTATAAAATCATAAACATAAAACTGTGCAGAATGCATTCAGCAAATGGTCCGTAAAAATGCAGAGTATGCATGATTTGCAGTCAAACCCAAGTAAAGACCCATCAGCAGCTTGCTTGAAGCATCACGTGCGGCGCTGCACACAGCACACTAAACGCACGCATCAGGTGTAAACAGCACATCAGAGCGCGCAGAGGTGACGGCTGCAGCTTGCTATCGGCGCGGACGTCTGATCAAAACCAAAACACAAACTTCTCCCGGCGCTCGTGTTTCGATTTGCCACATGCCAACAACTCCGCCCTTTGGAACGTAGCCCTCACCAAAGCAGTCCCTTTGAGGACTGCAGCACAGCCAGTCTGGCCTTTTGAAGTACGCTGCTTGGCAAATCAACCGCGCCGCCATCCAGGGCCGCAGCCTTGATTGGGATTCACAGGGCGTCGGCAGATGAGGGGAAACGCACTCCACATTAATTAACACCTGGCCTCATTATCTGTCCCATGTGGCAGAGTCCCACTGGGGTAAATTTAACACCGCCTTATTATCGTGGGGGATGGTTGTGGGCTTTCATGTGTATGTGTGTGCATTTGTTTGTGTGTATGAAAATCTCGGAGTGTTTACAGATGGAGAACTGAATCAAAGTCATCTGTACATGTGTATTTGTTGTTTTCTCTGTACATTCATCTCTATGTGAGCATATATTTTCCTGCGTATTAGCGCGTCTGCGTGCTTCTGCCTATGTGACCTTGGCGGTGTGTGGGATTAGAGTCCCTCTGATGTCAGGATTCAATAAAAAGCTTTAACATTGCTATAATGAGACGATGTTTAATTCTCTTTGCTTGATTTCTCCCTCTCTTCGCGCCGCTCTGTATCCCAAAACAGCCAGCGGATAAAACGTCGCCTGCTTGTGTGGTAAAAAACTGATATTTCTCTTGTCACAATACTTTTGACAGAATACTTAACGCGGGCAGATATGTGTAAAATAAACACATCCCATGAATTTTCTGCCATCTGCTTTGATCCTGTTCAGATAGAACATGACACTAACAATGCCAGGGATGTACGTTTGTGTCTCACTGGCTTCAGCTGTGCTAAAAATATTTATACTCATCATTCAGAATGGAAATGTGGCTAAAGATGGCCTCACTCACATGGCAAGATTCATATGCTGTGAGGCGTATAAAGTGTCAATTTTCTTTGCTCCAGCATAATTACATATTTCAAACAACATAATTATACAGCACATATGCTAAATGTTTGCCAGTTTAGGCCCCATTTATGTAAACGGACTCTCAAGTTTGGACTCTCTACGGTTTTCCACTCCCTCAACATTCCTTTCAGGAGAAATGAGGAGCAGCATTAATTTTTCATGTAATACGCTAATTTGGTTTTGTTCCAAGTGTTAGACGAGGGGATCAATATCAGTCTCGTGTCTGTGCATTAAGTATGGAGCTAGAGTCGGGAGGCAATTAGCTTAGCTTGGTTTAAAGACTGGAAGCAGGGGGAAACTGTGAGTCTGACTCTCTACCAAAAAGCTCTAAAACTCACCATGTAACACCTTGTATCTCGTCAATTTATTCTACACACACAGTAATTAAAGAAAACAACACTGTTTGCATTATTGTTTGTGCATGATTGAAAAAATGTGAAGGAACGTGTTAATTAGTGAGCTTTTTAAAGCTTCTGGACAGCATATTTTTACAGAGTTGAGAGAGGTTGACTCGCTGTTTCCGTGTTTTCAGTCTTATGTGAAGTTATAATTGCATCCCAGACGTCATTCACAGACGTCACAGGTGAATCAGTCTTCTTATCTTAGCATTGTAAAGACAGAAATGTCAAATGCAAAAAGAGTGATGGAAACGACGCGTTTCTAAGCTCGCTTTAGGTGATTTTTGCCTCTTTCGAAAAGAGTTAATGTGCTCAGTGGGAGATGGAAACACCTTTGCCGAACAAATCCTGAACTTTTAGATCACATGACTGAGGTGTTTTCACGCAAGGAGAAGAAGGAGACGTTGTTTTCTGCAGATTAAAACATCTCCTCACTGCTCCTCACAGATCTGATCTAACCTTCCTGACATTAATACATAAAACACATTTCCATTGGCTTTCTAACATTTTGTTTTTCACTGTTTGAGGTTCGACTGCTGCTCTTTTAAGTATTTACTTTTGTTGCGCCCTCTTCTTCTGCAGCGGTACAATGGTTTTCCGATCGGAGAATTAGCGCCACCTACTGCTTATCTCGTTGAACCAACTGCTATTAATTGCATAATGGTAGCGGATGGAAAATAGCATTCCTTTGCTCCACTGCACTGCTAATGGCAATTCCTTTGAAAATAGTTCAACCTGACTTTTTTCTGATGTAAATGGATTAATAAGGATAACTGACCTTTGCGAGGCCACCAGACCTCTGTCATCTAAATCTTGATTGTTATTTGTCATAACAATTTACTATGCAACCCAGATTCATTTAAACAAACTCAGAGTTCACTCCTATTGGGCCACGTGCTTTGAAACAATTTAAAGCAAATGGAAATGAAAGCGTAATGCATTCATTATCCCAGAATGCCACCACCCTATCAATACACTGATAAGCTATTCTAAAGTCATTGTATTATTGATTTTGACTCTTGGTAGCTTCATATAAGCAGCTTTAAAACACATGAAAGTCTGCCACTGAGGGATTCTAAATACTCTCTCATTGAGAGGAAAATCAGAGGACACAGACTCAGCTCTCAGCCTTTTACAATGAGAGGCAGGGGTCATCGCAGAGAAATTGATAGAAACTGGGATGAAATTGAGAAAGCGAGAGAAAGAACAGCGAGAGTGAAATTGCCGCATTGTTCCGTGTGTTAGCTCATTGTGTGTCAACTCATCCTCCATCTTTTCAATCTGCATAGTTATTGGAGGCTTTTATTAATTTGAAATGCCAAAGTGAGGAATAAAGCATCACTGAAATGTCACCCTTTCACGGAGCATGATAAAATCACACCAGCCACTTTTGGAAACGAACATTATTCCCCTCTGTACTTTCTTTCCTTCCTCTCTCGCTCTCTCTACAGCACAGCCTTTTTCACTCTTTCTCAGAGATCGATATGTCCTGACAACATGATGGCTGGGTTTCCTAAGGGGAGGTGGGTCGCAACAGTTGCCTGTCATCTCGCCATTATTTCTCTCTTTCAAGTCTTCCCCCTTCCACTCAGTTCATGATTTCTCAAAATAAAAAATAAAATTGAATACAAAAACATAAAATTCTGCCCTGTAATGCTTGACCTTTTCAAAAGAGGCGGCCAGCATTTTGACTTCTGGGGGAGTTTAGAGGTAACACAATGCTGGTGTGCTGCACATATTAACACGTTTAAGGCGGAAGTCAACATTTTGGTGAAAGAAGCTGATTTGGTTTCTTTACAAGAGTGAAATGAGAAGATCGGATCTCTGTGTTAAGTATAAAGCTGCAGCTGGGATGGTTTTAGCCTAGCTTAGCTTAAAGACTGGAAACAGGGGGAAACAACTGGCTTTATCTTTCCAAAAAAATAAACCCACAACCAATTTTAAAGCTCATTAACAGAAATGCAAAAATGACAATGTGGGATTTTTGGGAGTGTTAACACGCGTTTGCCACACAGAGCCAAAGAAATGCTTTCTTGCATTGGCTTTTCTAAAAAAATAAAAATGTTCCTGCAGTTTACTGTCCAGATCAATTAGCATCTACTGAAGCCCTCACTATCAACAAATGAAACCTTTGCGATTTTGAGAATTTCGTACTTTTTATATCATAGGTATCAAAATGACTTTGCTCAGGTTACTGGTACATGTACGTCAGCTGAGTTTTTCTCAGGAGGAGGGGACAGTGGTGGCGTGACAGCTTGGCAACAAAACCCAGTAACCAAGACAGCCACGTTCACGGAAACTAAAACGGGTATTTTAAGCCACAACATGATCTTTTCCAAAGCCTAACCAAGTGCTTATTGTGCCTAAACCTAACCAAACTTTAACCACGGCACATGCCACAACATGGAATTGAAAATTTAAGAAATGTAAAGTTTCAACATATCCATGATTTGCAGGCACTGAATACCAACATTCACTCCGGTGATTAAGTTCTTATGTTATACAGTGATGCATTTTCTTTTACGCACAAGAAACTACATCTTGCAGGAAAATTCACCAGCTCAGCGCGTGTACTGATGTCACTGTAAGTCATAATATTCATCACTCCTCTTGCTGCATTTCTAGAGTTGTGACATTTAGCCTGTGATGGTGATTCTAGTGTTTAGGGGAAATGGTTTTCATTAAATGGTGTTCAGACAGAAAATTTAATAAACAACAACATTTGATTTACATTTCAATGTCCTCCACAAGACGTACTGTTGAGTAAAATAATGCTCCGTGGATGAATTTGTGTTTAATTACATGTGTCAGTTCATGAAAACATGTTTTGCAAAGAAATCAGTTTGATTCTCTGAAGTCAAAATGATAAAGATCATTGTCGTAATTCCAATTTAATTTCATACTTGCTGATCACTGCATCTCAGATCTGCTTCCAGCCTGAGATCTCTCCATACAACCCTGCAAGAGACACTACAGATCTGTGCTCCAGTAATAGATGCTTGCTAGTTTTACAATCAAGACGAGGTTATCTGCTGTATTTTCATGTGAAATAGCTGGATTTACAAAAAAAGCAGCTGTGGCTGTAACACAACTGTTTTGCCACCAACACAGACATTTGAGGTTAAAGCTTTCACAGTGTTCCTCTCCCGTGAGAGCGCTGCTTGATTGCTTGACACTCCTCAGTCTGGCCAAAATTATAGACAGCGTCTTGAGGGAAGGGAAGTCCTTCACATGCACATGCACTTCCCTGCAAAGAAAAAAAAAAAAACCTTTGGCAGAGGGGTGAGCCAAGTTGAGTTTTTTTGGGCAGCAACAGAGAGCCAGCCTGCCAAATAGCTTTTGAGTAATTCAATTACTGTATCTTTTACAAGAATCCCATTCAGCTTGTCAAGCACAAAAGGCTGCTGGATGCGTGCACAAGCACCGAAGGTTGGGAGAGCGAAAATAATTCAATTTAATGGTGTTAGGAATTCCTTTTATTTCTGAAATTACAGTGTGGACAGTCGCGGCCTTACCCTTTCATTTTTTTTTATTGGAAAGGTAGAAGAGCTGAGACGGACACGGCAAAGCAGGACAGACAGGAAACCATCTCGGACTAGCTGAGGACCATGAGTCACCGCAACGACGTCATCAAAAATGCTTCCTTTACAGCTCTGAATTATGCTGTCGCTCTGCTGAAACTACTGTCTCCTTGGTATTGACAGACACCACATGCTGAAATAACTAATTGTTTCCTGTGTAGTGAGGTGTAAGACAAACACGATGATTCACCGATGAAACATTCATGCTTGTATCGCTGCATGTCTTTGCCAGGCGAGCGGCAAAAATGCGTTGGCATGTGAATCTGCAGTAAATTAGTGAAATGCAGCTGGACTACGGGAAGAAAGGGAGCTGAGTCACATCGTGAGGTAAGAGGATTTCCTTTGAATCACTCCAAAATACCATCTTATCTCCTGCAATTTGGGTCCTCAAGCAGTAAATGCTAATGAGATTAGTCTTTGTCACCCTGTTTCAAAATTCAAGCCTGAAGGGAACAAGAAAGATTTAATATCTTATGTAAAGTTTGTTGATGGAGAATTTGAAAAGAGATGAGAAGTGAGGACGCAGTCAATTCACTTTCAGTTTGCTCATTTTCAAATGTAAACTTAAAAGTAAAGTGGGCAAACTTTGTGTGTAAAAAAATACAACTGTCCAAATCACATGAAGCGCGTCCCAGTTGTTGTATGGTAGGATTTAATCTACATGTTAATTGGAAATTATGTCAGGTACACTTTTTCCCCGCAGGAGGTAACAAACTCAAACTACTGAAAACACTGAGTCCTGATGAGCGAGTGCTCTAAAGAGAAGGCTGAGCTCAAAAATGCTAATATATGACCTCCCTCTACTCACACAATGACTGAAAGTAGCTAAGTACATTTACTCAAGCACTGCACTGAAGTACAATCTTGAGGTACTTGTGCTTGAGTATTCTCATTCTCTGCTACTTTATACTTGGACTGCACTACAGTTCAAGGAAAATATTGTACTTTTCATGTCACTACATTTATTTAATCATTTTGGTTACGATTACTTCGCAGATTCATGCTAATAATACTAAATATAATCAACAAATAAATTAGGGTTTTTTAAATAGTTTTAGATTAAACTTTATTGATACACAAGGGATATTGACAAGCTACCCAGTAGTATATAAAGTAGTAAAAATTATGTAAATATGAATGCATCACTTATTATATTCCAAAAATATAATATGCAGAATGGCTTGTATTCTGAAATATGTACTTCAGGTACTTTAAGTATATGTTGATGCTAATACTTTTGTACTACTTCAGTAAAAATTACAGTGCGTGAGTTTAACTTGTAACAGAGTATTTCTACGTTATGGCATTATTACTTTTACTGAAGCAAAAGATTTATGAATCTGCCAAAAAAAAAAAAAAAAAACCCAAATCTGCATTTTATAATACTCACAGGATGCCATGAAGTATTCGTCTGATTGCAGATACACGTCCAGCTGCTACACTGAACCTGATGCTTTGGGTGAAACATGTGACCTGCAGTGCAGCTGTGAGTTTTCTCTCACACATCAGCAACTACTTTTGACTGATTGAGCTGTTTGTCTCTACTTTTTCCAACTTGTAAAAACTCAAGTTTTCTCCCCCCCCCCCCCCCCCACCACCACTGCAACATGCTGCTCTAATTAACCACAGCGAAGTGAACGTACGACGCGATCGATCGGTCAGTCTCCTGCAGAGCTGAATCCTGGTGCATCATCTCATTATCAATGCAGATGCTCACTCAAACGTAAAATATAAATAGGTGGCCTTTGCTTTGTGATGAAGTTGTACTGTTCCTGTATATTTCATGAGAACGTAATAATGTCTCCTGACGTTAGGCGAGGCGCTCTTTATTTCGAGTAGCGTAGGGTGCCACTGCTCGATGGGGAAACCCGGAGTAATACACATTAGCTCATAGCTCAGCCTGACTTAGGAAGCTTAAAGACTGCCATTAGGCTTACAATAAAATTCAGCACATTCTCGCATTGCTTCACCATGTCGTAATAATAAAACGTGCTCTCCTATTTCTGCTGAGTCTTCTTTCTGCCTCGCGTGAATTAATTGTGCCGCTGCCCCAGCTGTGTTAAGTGGAAACATATGTCACATTTTCCCTTCATAATATCAAACACAGTGGGCAAACATAGTATCAAACTACATCAAGGTCTGACAGTCTGCCAATGGCAGGCAGCTTGGCTCCATCGCATGGCGGTGAAAGCAGCAGAGTGTGAAATGCAGTGTAAGTACTGCAGAAAGTGCGTCACACAATGATAACTGCTTTGAAAACTTAGTAAAATAATGTATGGATATCAGACATTTGTATTAGTGAAAGAGTTGAGTTTACAGTGACAAAAAGAAACCTGCAATTATTATCGTTTGTGCTGGGGAAGCAATAATCCTGCACACACCTACGAAAAAATATTCCAAGGTGGCCTTTTAAGTATTATGTCTGCTTTGGAAAAAAAAAAAAAAATTAAAAAGAATGAGGCACTTAGGCAAATGGTTATTGGCGCCCCATTTCAGACAGAAAACATGCATTCAAATGTTAAGCTGTCCAGAAAGACTCTGTCTCGTGGAAGCACAAAGCCCATCACTTTCTTTTATATCTCCATGCATAATTCATCTGACTTTGTATTTACAACCCTCTAAGAATTAACCTGTCACAGATCCCAGGGAATAATGCCGACATATCTCTATCTGTCAAGTGCTTCACCTCATATGGAGCATCCAGCCTCCACATGTTCAAACAAGGCATGGATATTATGCATCATCAGCTGACAGAAAACAAGGGACAGGGAAATTAAAAAGCCAGGAGACAAAAGATGTGGCAGGCGAGTGAAAGAATAAATGATGACTCCCCCCTCTCCTGGAGTCAGGGGACATGTTGCATGTCATCTCGGTGTCTTGGTACGCAGTGGTGCGGTGATGATGTGCTGGGCAGGGCCAGTTCAGAACAGAGTCAAGGGCAGAGGGTTGACAGGAAGCTAAACGCTCCAACTGTTCCCTGTCCCCAAACAAATATATGGATGACTGAACCCACCCCCCCCCCCCCCAAAAAAAGGAAGGGTGCAGGGATCAAAGAGGGGCAATGGCAGTTTCTGCTATGACCTCTGAACTGCTCAGTTATTTTCGCAACTGGAGACACTCTATTTATGATAGTGATGCTCAACCTGGTTTGTCACAGACAGGCTGTGTCTGAAATCACTATTTTCCATACAGTGAAGTCTGAGTGTGAAAGGAACGCACCATAAAGTGCCCTTAAAAATCCACAATAAAATGAAAAAATACATGTCAGTGGCCTGAATACTGCTTTTTGCTCACAATCCTAAAATACAATCCCATTTTCTGAGCTGTAGATTGCGTGACACTATCAGTAATGACACAAAAAGATGATGATTTATGAATTTAGTGAGCTGTAAATTGAGATTACGACCGAGTGTCTATTATACAAGGGAGTACTGAATGATGAATGAGCGGGAGATGGATTTTGATCATAGCTATAGGCTCAGAAAAAGGAGTCTGGCAGCTGGATGAAGAGGTGATCAATCCTCATGTTTAGTCTGATCAGGCCACTCAACTCTTTCTCCAAAAAATTACATTCTTATGCGGCTGGTTTGCAACGGTAAATACATTATGTGGGATATCCCAGAATGCAATGTTATCAATGTGACAAGGAGAGTTTCACCTCATAGTGTTATCGCACTGTCACCTCACACCCGCCGGCTGTGGCCTTTCTGTGGCGTTTGCATGTTCTCCCCGTGCCTGCCTGGGTCTCCTACGGGCACTGCGGCTGCCTCCCACAGTCCAAACGCACACTGTTAGGGTTTAATGGTGACTCTGAATCGCCTGTGGGGGTGAATGTGAGCGTGAATGGTTGTCTGTCTCCATGTGTCAGCTGTGATCGGCTCCAGCCCCCCTGCAACCCTCTAAAGGATAAGTGGTTATAGCTCGTGGATGGATGGACATCTGCAAGCTATTCGCTGTCACCCTTTTTTTTGCCTGAAATGAATAAACATGTTTGTATGTTTGTGTTTAGGCAGCGTGATGCTGGTTAAACCGGCATTCATTGATTTTTTCTGGCCGCCTGGGGAGAAAAAGCCGAGCACATCATTGACAAATTATTACCGTGTGAAGTTGATATGACATATATGAGTAGAAAACAGTTGCCTCTACACACGTCCAGCTGACGGGGAGCAGCATGAACGTATATTTTGATGTGTCTCTGGCTGTCCATTGAATGCAAGTCCAATATTCTCCCTCCTTTTTTCACTCCACCAACTCCTGAGGGAAATATTTGGCTCTTTAGCTACTAAATGTTCTACTATTTCCACCATCTAGCTGCTGCTAAAACAAGGCTGACAAGAGGGCAGAGAGAGAACATTACAACTAGTGGGAATTCTTTCCATTGTTAATATATTAAAAAAAAAGATTGGAGCAGCTTTAAGATTAGAGAAACATTCTGGTCTCGGTTGAATTTAAACGTTAACGATGACTTGACGCACACAGTTATGTGTTTTACTAGCTTAAATTTAACGCAAGCTCTCGTCTCCGGTTTGGCTTATTAAACTTTCCTGGATTGCAATGAAAAATATTGCCAGTAAACTTAATCCAGGCATCATTTACTGCACAGTTCCTCCAAAATATGACTGGCAAAGAAAGTTATTAGTATACAAACATTCATAGGCATTACAGTTGAGACACTGCAGCCTCACTATTTCTGTCAGTGACCTCACAGCCTCCAGTATGCAGGAAAGGTTACTTCCCTTTCTCGAGCCTGTAATCTATTTCTAAAGTCTATTACGTCAGTTCTTGTGGGCATGTAAGACACAGATTGAAAGTTCACAATGAGTCCCGTCATTGTCAGCAAAGATAAGTCTTCTGCATTGACTGTCAATAACGCTCCAGTCTCCGAGCAGCTTAGTGGGAGCTCTCGTCTCGTCTCTCCTTCCTAAGCCTCCGAGGGGGCCGTGCGGTGAACTGGCAGCCACAACTCCTTTCATCCATTCTGAGAGAACTGAATAAAGTTCAGAGGAATTACAAGAATCTACCCAGTTAGACTCCGAGTCGCTGGAATAAGCACCATCGCTGATTCAGTCTCACAAATGTTTATACATTGCCAACATGACGTGGATGAATCAGCATGGCTGCAGATACTGTGGAGCATGTGGGCCGATGACAGCTAACTCAAAGCTCACATTCATTCATTTAGATCAACTGCCAGATCGCGGTAGATGTTGTGGGGGAACAGAGCATCTCTCGACTTCTGCCTCCAACACTTTCCCAGCCACGTTTCAAACCACCAAACCACTGGGTGAAAATGGCAGTCACAGTTAGAAAGGCCCGACAGGGTGGTCTGTTTAAACACAACAGAATTTATTTACCCAGCAGATTCAGACTCTGAACATTTTAAGACGCTGTGGCCGCCATCTGCCAAACGCCTTTTTATGTTTTGTGGAATAAACATGTCCATGCCTATTACTTGCCAACTACACATGATTTGCTTTAGCTCTGAATTGCATGAAAATTAAACCTCATCTCTCCATGAAGTCGAAGTTAATAGCCTGCCACTTTTGTGAATTGCCATTAAATCCACCAAAGCTAACCTGATTTGGACTTAAGAGAGGGAGAAAAGTGCTGTAATTAAAAACACTCTCATGTCTGCTAACCATATCGAAAATGATTATGAGAGGTTTTAGGTGCAGATGCCTTTCAGCAGGCATTGTTCTGCAGGGCTCATGTGGTGCAATAGTGTAATAATAATTGTCTCACCTACGACCATTCCAAATTAGTATAATTTGTATTAATCTATGAAAATGCTGAACATCAAAAACCTGTTTTTTCAATTAGTCACAACAGAGAGCATGACTAAGAAATATTATGCAAATTTAGAAAAGTAATGGCACAATACATCAATTCATTCAACGCTCCTCTTAAATTACAGTGTATGTATTTCAGTCTTTTCGCTTGCACACTCCTGTGGATAGTTTGAAAAAAGGCCTTTCGCTGGTGTTGGATGATATTGAGTGACGGTGCCACAGCGCACCACAGGAGAGCAGCCTTAATACCAACACATTTTGAAGAGCCCCTGAAGGTCTGCAGCTAAAAATAAAAACAGGGCTAACTCCCTGATGGAGAACACCTGTCCTAGACACTGTTTATCCCGGGCTGTCTTTAATACTTGTCCTAAACATTCAAGAGAAAGTACACCTGGAATCAGAACTAAAAACCAAAAGGGTATCTTTACTATTTCATGCAAAAAGTAACTCAAACCTTAAATTGTAAAAAAGAAAGAAACGAAATCCACTCTTAATGATTAATGCCCTTTTCACAAGTGCAGACATAACTAAAAAAAAACATCCTTGAATCATACAGTAAGCATAAGACAGAGGGGTGGGGTGGGGGGGGTGGAGGGGGGGTGCGAGCCATCCAGGACTCTTTGACCATCCGCAATGAGGCAAACCAGCTCCTGCTGAAAGTGATTAGACAGGGCTCACAACTGCAGGCAACTAGGTGATTGGCTAAAAGAGCTCATTTGCATGCTCCTCTCATCTCCAGCGAACTCTCAGGAAGCACCGGTGGATAAGGTCACCGGTCTCAGTCTGCCCGTGCACCAGCGGAGAATGTAAACAGATCAAACACACAACAGGCATTTAGGCGAGTGCAGGAGGGGCCCGTGTCCTTAATCATCTGGACAATGATGACCCCAAAGAGTCACGTCGGAGGTGACAGACACACTGGCAGTCAGACGTAGGGACATCTGACGAGTCACATCACGAAACCGCAGAAAGATCGCTGAATAAAGAGGAAACTTTTCAACTCCACCACCTCCAGTATTTCCCAGTGGTTTTACTGTTGGCGAAGCTGGATCTCTTTCTGATTTCCTCCCAGCAGCAACTACAGGACACACACCAGTGTAGAAATAGGAGAAAAGAAAGACTCATGTTCACTGAAGAGGTCAAGTGAAATTCTTTTATCTACCACAGAGTAGTAACATATAACTCCAGCAGGAGTTGGAGAAAAAGTTCATCAATTCATTTAATCTGTAATGGAGACATGAAAGCAGATGGGAATTCTTCAGCGTGTGTTGAGAAAAGCGAACTGGGTTGGTATCATGTTAGTTCGTGTTTTTACTAAATAAAAGAAACTGTGCAACGCAGACAGTGCTAACATATTTTTACTAAAAATAAAATGGTATTATAACTTTTCAGGGAGCGAGGTGAAAGTTTTTGCTTTGTGGATTTATAAAATTCCCTCTTATCATTCGATAAAGCTTGATGAGTCCAGGAGATCAGGAACTTTTAGCCATGTAGCGAGTCTTTGAGTCTGAACCACACGGAGAGGCTGGAGAAAAAGTAAAAGGAGCACCAAAGACTTGAGGGTTCGTCATCTGGGAACCATGAATGTCTGTACGAAAGTGGACTGATCGACTGATGGCCGACTGACTGGGAGCCGCGCTGCTGGGCTGGCTCAAAATCAAATTAACCCTCCTTGTTTGGATGGAAACAAACCCTCAGATGCTCAGCAGTCCCACAGCACCTAACTGGCTGTGAAGCATCAGCTGTTCACTCAAGAAACATTATTCCAGTGCTGGAATAATCAGGATAACCACATCATCCACCAGCGCCAAGACGATCACATGCATTATTTGGATGTATTAGCTCCCTCTGAACATCATTCAGCTTTCATGTATCGTTAACCCTCGAATCATCATTTAAAATTCAGCGAATGTCCAAGTGTATAACAACAACTACACGACATATTCTGCCAAAGAAAAATGACACTATAATAGAAATACAGTCAGTATTAAATATGTGGCAAATTGTGAAACAATTAAGGTCTTATATGTGCAGTATGTGAAATTATGTCTCTTATGAAATGTGGACAAAATTGCGATAAAGCAGCGATGATGAAATGAAGCATCAGGCCCACCACGCTGACTCTCTTTGTCTCTATTTTGCTCTTTATACTCTCTGTGTTATGTTGATGTTGTGTATTCAGGACAATCTACCAGGCTGATAAAGGTGTCACTGTTCGTTTTGATATAAAGCTTCACAGAACGACACACACGACTGGAGACCGGCTCCTTTTTCATCCTACAGTGGCATTAAATGTCTCAATGCCATCTGGAGCTGCTAGAATAAAAACTCCTCCTTTTAAAGATGCCCATTTTAATTGGTAAATATTTACTTGCAGGAGCTCTCGGCGGGCACGCACACGACTTCTAATGAAGCACTTTAAAGCCTATGGGCTCTCGCTGCTTACTTTGAGTGTGATTCTAAACAAATTCAACCTGGGGTTGAACTGTTGATAATGTTTGATAAGGGCCAATGAAACACAATGCTAAACACTGTGGTGAGCATGCAGTGCATAATAACTGCCGCAGTACAATTACCCTGTCACTGCTCACACTGGGGTGTGTGTGTGTGTGTGTGTGTGTGTGTGTGTGTGTGTTTCTGACATAGGCTACTTTCAGGGACAAATTTCAGACTAAAGACAAGTTAATTGGGGACAGCTTGTCCAGCTGGGGACAAAAGCCGTGTCCTCGATAGGAAAGCAGCAGATTTCTGGGTCATTGGTTCGGTTAGGGTGAGGTTAGGGTTAGGCAAAGAGTGGTTATATTTAGGGTTAGGCTAAGTCTGCAGGGAATGAATGTAAGTCTTTTTAATGTCCCCAAAACTGACCGAAGTCAACGTGTGTGTGTGTGTGTGTGTGTGTGTGTGTGTGTGTGTGTGTGTGTGTGTGCAGTTCCCAGTGTGGTTTGTGGTTAGTGTATATCTCTAAAATTGTTGCTGCTTTCAACACAACCCCAGAAAAGACAAATAGATTTTAGATATTAGGAAAATAAAAAATATTATTTTGTTTTGCAAGAGAACACAAAATCTTTCAAGGGAACATGAAGATTTTTTCAGAATAAAAAATAAGAATTGTTGTGACAAAGATAAACATCAGCGCTGATGGAAAATTGTGCTTTTCTGACCTCAAATATATCTGAAATATTCAGAATTTTTTAAAATCATTTCACCGTGAAAACAGGTCGTAGAGGATGAATTACTGTTCATGTCTATGAAGTTGTGCACACACATACGATCAGGTCTGTGTGTTTAAGCCAACAGCTGCCTGTATGTCCTCAAGCAGTTTTTGTTTAAGTGTGAATGTGTGTGTGTATGCGCTAATGTACATCTCTATGTTTTCACACCTGTGCTATATGCTCCTAGACTGGTGCTGATATTGATGTGTTTCTGTGTCCATTTGTGTGTGTGTGTGTCAGCTGGATGTTAGCACTTGTATCCTAATGCACATCGGGTCTACGTGTACATCAATCTCCGCTGCAGCGGCAGCAACTTGCCTTGTATGCACTGCTCTTCTATCCCTGACCTAGTATGCTGTGTGATCCTGCCTACAGCCTCATTTGTCTCCATCAGGGGACAGGCGAGGTTACGACTCACCAAAGCGCAGTACGTTTCTGGCGGATCTCCACACGTGATATTTGGGG